>NW_020954576.1:86794449-86933183 GCF_900497805.2 Vombatus ursinus
TTCCTTCCTTCCTTCCTTCCTTCCTTCCTTCCTTCCTTCCTTCCTTCTTCTTTTCTTCTCTCTCTCTCTCTCTTTCTTTCCCCATTCTTTCCCCATTCAATTAAAAAAAAATCAGTGTGCCAGGGTACTGTGTTAGGTAGGTGCTGAGGCTACAATACAAAAATGAAATACTCTCAGTCCTCATTAAGTTTACAGTTTACTGACCCAACCACTTAGGCACTGGGAATTCACATACATGCAGAAAGAGTTCCTGCCCTCAAGGAATTTACATTCTAATGAGGAAAGACAACATAGAAGGAAGCTGAAAGGATAGGGGGAGGGATACCTGTTAGGGGCATGGTAGAGAAAATCATTAGCACAGCCTGTCTAAACTGGGTATCCTACTTAAAATGGAGGTTCTAAGAGGAAACGGGCCATCAGAACAAGAGGCTGTAGAAAGTGGGGTGCTTCCAGTGCAAGAAGGGATTTCTGTGAAGAAATTTCTGTGGCATGATAAGAAAGTTGGAGAGTCAGGAGTGCAGCCTGGAGTGGTTTCATCACATCACCATAGCGCACCCTGGATTCCCTCATTTCTTTTATTTGTGATGAGAATAGTAGGTAGAGAGCTAGGAGGCACTAAGTGAGTGTAAGGGGGCACCATGGTGACCTCAGTGGAAAAAGGAGAGAGGACAACGTGTGTATATGTGTGGGGGGAGTGGGGAAAAGGGGGAGGAGGAGGAAGAAGAAGAGGAAAGGGGGGGAGAGAGAGAGAGAGAGGGAGAGAGAACACTTTAAGCATGTGTAGTCATGGGTATGTTTTTTTCTTCCCTCTTGTACACCATATGTGCCACACCTGAAGAATCTCAATGTTTCCCAGAAATTTCAGTGATTCATACAATTATTTTCTTACAATATCTAACCTCTAAGAAGAGGGAGGAGTAGAGGGGAAAGGTCATTTGCAAAAATTAGTCATCAATTAAGCCTTAATTTGCTGGACTGGAGCAATTCAATCTGCTAATTAATTGCCTCATAATCTGTTCATTGAGAGCTGGTGTTCACCCACATGGCTTCCATGCAATTATGGCTCAGGCCAGGTCTCCTGATTTTAGTTCGAGCAGATCAGATGTTTTGGGGTGTAAAGTTAAAATCTGGCAGGCTATCTTGAAATGTAATGGAGATGCTGTTATGGAAAATGAATAACTTTCCTCCCAATTGGAGAAGATTGGCAAATTGTTTACCCTCTGGTTATTACAAGCTTGTCCTCTTAAATAACTTTGCTGCTGCCATGAGAAAATATAGGCCAAAGGCCATGTTAAGTGAAAACACAAACACACACATATTTGAAAGAATTTTAGGTTTTAAGATGGCTTGTAATGTTTTGCTTGAAATAAAAGTAGCTTTAAAAACATTTATTTCTAGGTCATTTCTATAGGGAAATATGTGACTCATATTGATCCTTTACATGAATCTTACCTATTCTGTTACCTAATCATAGCAACTTACCCAGAACATTCTCCACTAAAGCATAAAGAGACTGTGAACTGCAGCAGCACCAGGAATATTTATATCGGTCAAGGCATGAACCCCTCAATATATGAAAATATATCCTCAAACAAATGTTTGAGTGTAGCTGGTCAGTTCTGACTTAATAGATTGTTTGCATGTATGAAGATGTAGCTATAGCCCTGAAAGAGGAAAAAAAGATTCAGTTGGATTTTAACCTTTCTCATCAAAACCCAGCTGCCACATAACCCAGGTTTAACAAGGTCCACTTCATAGGAAAGATTAATGCTTCCTTTAATCAATCAATATCACACAGTGAGCCTCTCCTGTAGTGCTCCCAGGGTTCTGGCCAGAAGCACATGCTCATGCATGGCTTTTTCTCAAAGAAACTTCCTTACAAGGATCTGGGTCAGTACGTGAGTCTTTAGTTTGTCATTTGATTTTTATATCATTTGCCTAGAGCTCAGAGACAATTAATCTTGCTCACAGGTAAGTGGCCCGGTGGGGCAGTTAGAGCACTGAGGTGGGAGTCAGGAAGACCTGGGTTTAAATCGGGCCTTGGATACTTACGGGCTGTCTGACCTCGTCCAAGTTATATCACCTTTGTCTGTTTTAGTTTCCGGAACTGTAAAATGGGGAAAATAATAGTACTTACCACCCAGGGTTATTAGGAGGATCAAATGTGCAATGTCTTCTATATAGTATGTACCTAGTAAATGCTTGAGTCTGTCCTGTTCAAATGTATTCTCTTCCTGTTGTTTACTTGTTTCAGTTGTGTCTGACTCTTTGTTACCCCATTTGGGCTTTTCTTGACAAAGACACTGGAATGGCATGTCATTTTCTTCTCCAGCTCATTTTACAGATGAGAAAACTGAGCCAAACAGGGTTAAGTGACTTGTCCAGGGTCACACAGTTGCCAAGTGTCTGAGGCCAAATTTGAACCCATGAAGATGAGTCTTCCTGACTTCAGGCTGGGCACTCTAACCACTGCACCAACTGGCTCTATCCAGTTGTAAATGCCATTCCCCACACTTGGAATGGATTCCTAAAATATTAGGATCCTTTTCTTCCTGTAAGTCCCAGCTCAGATGTCATCTCTTCGATGAAGCCTAATATCTTAGAATTCTCCTAGTTCTAAATCTATGATCCTACATTCATATGGTCCCCCAAGTATAACTGTTCCTTCCATCACCAGTCTACCATTCATTCATTTATCATTCAATAAGCATTTATTAGGCACTTATTATGTACCAGGCAGTCTTTTTTTTGGACTTCTCTTATACACTTACATTATGTATCATATTTAGTTGTATATATATCTTAGTCTATAATCAGATTATAAATCTTTGAGAGTATGGTTGATGTAGTTTTTCATTTTTGTATCAACGTGCATATAGTGCAGTATACTATACACAGTAAGATTGTAATACATGTTTATTAAATTGAGTTGAGGCTAACTGACCTACCAATAGTCTTCTGCAATAGTCCAAGTATGAGATGATGAGGTTCTGCACCAAAGTAGTGTCACTATCAGAGGAGAGAAGGGGATGTATTTGAGAGATGTTGCAAAGGTGAAATTGACAGGCTTTGGCAATAGTTTAGGTATGGAGTATAAGAGATAGTGAGGAGTCCAGGATGATCCTAGGTCCTAAGCCTAAGGGACTAGGAGGATGATGTTGCCCTTGATAGTAATAGAGAAGAAAGGTGGACCAGGTTTTGGGGGGGAAGATAATGAATTAAGTTTTAGATATGTTGAGTTTAAGATATATATTGGAATCCAGTTTGAGGTGTCTGAAAGGCAGTAGGAGATGCAAGAAGGGAGGTCAGCAGAGAAGTTAAGGCAGGATAGGTAGGTTTGAGAATCATAGCATCGAGATGGTAATTAAATTTATGAAAACTAATGAGATCATCAAGTGAGGTAGTACAGAGGAAGAAGGTGGCACAGGACAGAAGCTTGTGGGACCCCTATAGTTGGAGGGAATGATCTGGATGAGGATCCAGCAAAGGAGACTAAGAAGGAGTTTTTTGATAGGTAAGAGGTGAACCAGGAGAGAATGGCATTCCAAAAACCTAGAGAGAAGAGGGTATCAAAAAAAAAGGTGAGCAACAGTGTCAAAGACTGCAAAGAGGTCAAGAAGAATGAGGATTGAGAAAAAGTCATTGGATTTGGCAATTAAGAGTTCATTAGTGACTTTGGAAAGAACAATTTTGGAGGAACAATGAAGTCAAAAGCCAGACTGTAGGGAGTTAAGAAGAGAGGTAAGAGAGTGGAGGCACCTATTATAGATGATCTTTTTTAAGAAGTTTAGTTACAAAGGGAAGGAGAGTTATAGGATGATAGGGATGGAAGGATCAAATGAGGGCTTTTTGAGGATGAAAATAATGTGGACATATTTGTAGGCAGTAGGGAAAGAGTCAGTAGATTGGGAGAGATTGAAACCAAATGATAGAGTAGGAATTATAGGGGGAGCTATCTGTTGGAGGAAATGGGATGGAATGAGATTATTTGTGCAAGTAGAGGGATTAGTCTTGATAAAGAGTAAGTCCACCTGTTCTTGTGAGACAGGAGTGAAGGAGAAGATAGGGACAGAAAACATATACATGATATGATATGAGGAAGAGGAGAGAAGAGTGATCTCCTACTGAATGGCCTCATTTTTCCCTGTAAAATGAGGAAAGGTTCTCATCTGGGGGGGGGAGCAAAGAGGGGAATGGAAGCTTTGAGGAGGTATAAAAAGGTTTTGAAGAGACATTGTGGAAAGGGGAATAGACAGTTGAGAAAGACGGTGAAGAAGAATTGCCAAGCGGTAGTGAGGATACATTTGAAGTTGTGCACCATAAATTTGTAGTGGACATGGTAATAGCAATTGTGTTATTTTCTCCATCTTCCTTCAGCAGCACACGTAAAGGATAAAACCAATTCTTTCAACGCCATCATTTGCCACTCTGAGGAGAACTTATAAGCCATTCTCCTATTTAGCTGTAATTTCCTTCTTTCTTCTGGTTTTATTTATAATAAGAATTTCAAGATTGAAATGCTTCAGTTCCTCCAGAAATATGTCTACTTATTGGTTGCTGGACAAAGATCTGACATTCAGAAAATCAATAGCTAAGTTAAAGTTTATAGAAGGTCTAAAATCTGTGACATTCTTAGTACTCTCTAAGGTCTATGAGCCTGATTAAATTTCTTTTGGATAATAATAACAATAACACTCATATAGCACTTTAAGGTCTGCAAGTGTTTTACAAATAAGCCATTTTATCCTTATAGCAATACTGGAAAGTAATTGATATTATTAGCCTCATTTTATAAATGAGGAACTGAAACAGACAGAGGTTAAATGACTTGCCAAGGTCATCCAGATAGTAACTGTCTCAGACTGGATTTGAACTTGGGTTTCTTTGATTTCAAATCCAACACTCTATCTATTGTGCCACTTAGCTGCTTCAGTAGCTCTTTTTCAATACAATTGGTTTCTTCTGTAATTCTATGTATTTTATTTTATGTATTTTAAAACAAAATTATCCTGAGAAATGGGCTTCACCAGACTGCCAAAGAGGTCTATGGAATGAAGGAGGTTAAAAATCCCCTTTTCACTGCTCTGTCACTATCATTGCAAAAGTAGGAAGGGCTGTACTGAAGTATAGCCCATATTTTATTTGTTGTTGTTTTCCTGATTGCTATGATCAAATAATTCATTACCAAATGGTCAGCCTACTGATAATGATTTAGCTAGGTCAGTCATTGGAAAGTAGACTTAGTCAAACACTAGGATTCTCCATGAACTCTTTCCTTTTCAGAAGAATCTTTGAGAATTTGCACTTCACTGATAGCTTTCAAGAATCCATGGACATCTACACATCATGAGGCTTGTGTGCAGGGTCTGGCACACAGTAAGCATTTAATAATTGCCTGCCTGTTGAATGAATGAATCACATGACAAGAATGGGTTTGAATTTTCCCTGAAAGCTGCAAAATTTGATGTCTATTCATTCTTGCTTTAGAGGATTATGGTTCCTCAGAAAGCTGTGTTGTCTTTAAACATGCTTCCATCCAGCCTGGCAACATGCCTGTATATTTTACTAAGAAGTTGGTGGGCTCATTTGATTTAGTTCACTTTAGAAGTTTAATTGTTTTTTTTTAACTAGAGCTAAACCTATCCAGCAGAATAAAGCTTTGTGCAAGCACCTCCTCTCATTGCTTATACACATGGAGCTCAAGCTGCAGATGGCTATTTTCCTGAGCTCCCCACAACAGACCATGTGTTTCACATCAAATGAGCAAATACCTTTTTCAGCTACAAAACTTTCAGCATCCTCAAATTTCCAGAGCAGACTTTACCTCTGGGTCCCATGTGGATCCAGCCTTACCTCATTTGGATTCACCCATATGATTGGCATCATACATGCTGATTCATGAAAATGAGTTCCAAAAGCTTGCTTGGTATTATGCTCAGGAATTTTACACCCACCATTATTTCTCTAGATCCTCAGTCAGGTGTTGGAAAGCTCCATGCATACCTGTGAACAAATAGTAATGGCTAGCCTCTGTTATTTGCCAGTTTTACCCTTCTTGCCTTAGTTTTTTTTAAACTAGTTTATGGATGCAAAGAATTTTATAGCTAGAAAAGACCTCAGCAACTATCTAGCTTAATCCCCTTAATCTACATTTGACAAAATTGAGGCCCCAGAAAGACACACACACACAGTCACATAGCACACAGTCACATAGTGAGCCCTCAGTACAGGTAAAACCACAATCCTGATCTCTTTCTCTGCCAGACTCTCATGATAAGCCTTTTATTTTTGTAGCAAGATGGTTTTTTTTTCTGGCCAAAATACAAAACTAAATCCTGGGGAGGTTTGTGTTGACAGATGTAGGAATTACTCCAGCATCACACTTCCAACTTAGGCTAGATACATGTCCCTCCACACCCATAGGGATTCTAGGGATGTCCCTGAGATATTACGGGCACCTCTTTTCAAAAGCCATTGGTCTGAGGCCCTTCCCCTCCCCCATTCTGGTGTGTTTCCCTCTACTGTTGACTGCTATTGATGAATGCCCCAGTTCAATTTAAGCAATTAACTAATTAGTTTTACAAAGGGATATTTACTTTAAAGATGTAGCCTGAATGGAAATACAAAAATTTTCCCCCAACACCAAGGGGCACACTCTCCCCTTTCCCACTTTGGTCCCTGGGCATAATAAGCTCAGACTTAACACAATTTCTACATAGCATTGATCTTCTCAAGTTCATTTCAAAATGAGGCATAGATGCTGTATGAGTTGACATCTCAGCTAATGCTAAACTTTGTTTTCAGTCCTTGAGATGTTGATGTTGTGTGGACTGTCCAAAGAGCACAGAATGGACTCCACTTCTGAACCTTTTGATGACTTGCTCTCCTAATTATTTGAAGCTCACAAGGTCAGAGACATCTCCAATATCCTTCACCAAGAAGTAGGAAAGAATGGATACAATAGACATAAAAGTAATACCAGGACTATGCACTTTTGGGCTGCATCATGGTGGTCCCAGTGAGGAAGTAAAAGCTTGAGACCCCTCCCTAGACCAAGAACTTAGTCCATGCCTCCTTACTTGAATATGCCAGACAGGAAATAAGCCACCCCAAAAGACTAAACTGACTAGTGCCTTTTGAATGCACCCCAGTTTCATTTTCACAGCCAATCAAAAAAAACTTATCTTCATCATGTAGTCAAAAATATGAAATCAATTACAGAATATCTGCCTTTTACCCCAAAGTTTATATACCCCAAAGTTTACATGAAATTGCATGAATCAAGCACTCAGCATATGCTCAGGAGGGCTGGGCTCTTTGACCAGTCTCTTATTATTACAGACATATATAATAGAACCAGAAGTGGGGAAAGGGACAGTGACTTGCCTCCTTAATTCACTTTATTGCCAAGCCAGAGAAGATCTTTGGACAAAAAGGAAGACAGATAGGTTTTTTAGGATAAAGGATTGTCATTTATCCTGAAATACAACAAGTTAAGAGAAAAGACAATTTTTGCCTGGAGGTACTTTCATCAGTTTCATGGCTGAGTATGGTTTTCTATAACCTGTGGCTAATGACTAAACTGTTAGCCTGCTCTTTTTTTCACATTAGTCATGTTATAAAGAAGAATTAGAACCAATGGGAAGAACCATGAGAAAGAAGAAACAACAACAACAAAAGAGAGCAAATAATATGCTTTGATCTGTATTCAGACTCCATAGTTCTTTCTCTGGATGTGCATAGCATTTTCCACCATGAGTCTTCTGGAGTTGTCTTAGATCCTTGCATTGCTGAGAAGAGCCAAGTCTATCAAAGTTGGTCATCACATAACAATATTGCTGTTACTGTGTACAATGTTCTCCTGGTTCTACTCACTTTGCTCAGCATCAGTTTATGTAAGTCTTTCCAGGTTTTTCTGAAGTTTGACTGTTCATCATTTCTTATGGAACAATTACACTTATATACCACAACTTGTACAGGCATTCCCCAATTGATGGAGATCTTCTCAATTTCCAATTCTTGGCCACCACAAAAAGAGCTACTATAAATATTTTTGTACATGTGGGGCCTTTCTCCAATTTTATAATTTATTTGGGATAGGATATGCATAGTTTTATAGCCCGAAGTGCTCTCCAGAATGGTTGGATAAGTTCACAACTCTACCATAGCCTGCTCTTTTCAGGGAGGGGCTTCCTAGTCACTACATCCTAGCTGCTAGATTCTATCAGATGTTTAGTAGATGACTCTGAACAGAATGCACCCAGAATATTACAGAAAAGAGTTTAGTGGAATAATGCCAAACAAAGAAGATGTGCCCAGCAAAGAGCAGAGATACCCAGAAGAGAGTTGCCCAGAGCAGAGCAATCAATAGCCCTATAGTATCAGAGACATGAGTTTCCTTGGCCATGTGTATGCTAGCTTTAAATACTAGCTATTCTGTGTATGCCTGGTTCAAATATATTCCCATGCATACCCTCCATGAATATGCCCGCATGTATAGGTTTCTGAATGTGCCTTTTCATGATATTACCTGACTATGTGTATTCTATATAAGTATTCTTTCTTTTGTGGTCCCTAGTCATGTGTATTCTTTACCTGTGTTCCTTCTTCTGCCTGTGTGTACTGCATGTACACATGGAAGTATTTTTTTCTTATAATTTTATTTGCTATGTTGTTTGATTAAATATCTTTTTAAAAATATATTTTCCTAGCTGGTAAAAGTAAATACATTATTGAGGGATGACTATAGTCTTGAGTGAATGAAGGCCATAAAGTGTCTTGAACCTGGAGTAACTTTTATGGCGGCACATGTGTCAAATTTGATGGGAAAAAATTTTTTTTTAGGCAATTGGGGTTAAGTGACTTGCCCAGGGTCACAAGCTAGTAAGTGTCAAGTGTGTGGTCTGAGGCCAGATTTGAACTCAGGTCCTCCTGACTTCAGAGCTGGTGTTTTATCCACTGTGCCACCTAGCTGCCCCCAGGAAAATTGTTATAGCTCATAAAATATTTGGAGCGTGGCACAAATAGTAGCAAAGTCAAAGGCCCTTTAGAGGACAGAGGCCAGTGTAAGACACTGGACATCCATGTTGTAATTTCTCCCACATTGTACCTATTAGACTCTTTCCCCCAATAGGATTATTGATAGATTTAAAAATCTCTCCAATTTTGAGTGTTTATTTTTAAGTACATATTTGAGCATTTATTCAATTCTGTTAGAAAGTTCTTGCTTAAGTTTAACCTAAATATATGGTATTCTTCTAACACTGATTTTTCAGAAAATCATATTCAATTCTGATATACCTTTTTTCAAATGCAGAGACTTAAACTGGACTGACAATCTGGTAAGGGTTTTAGTAATGCCAATTTTAGAATAAAACTATTCCTTATTCTTATATATCGAACTTTAGAAATATTCATGAACTTTTAAAAAAATTAAATATTATTTTTTCCCAATAGAAATTGGTCATGGAATATGTTCTTGCTTCTAAACTTTTGTTCTTGTCCATCTTAGTAAATATGATAGAATATGGGCAGAACTGGGCTTGGGCAATGGTAGCTAGCTATAGCTCCTATTATTCAAGGGAAAGCCAGTCAGACCCTGAAAGCTAGAATATGGGAGCCAGGTTGGGAGTTGGTTTTTAAAAAGGCAGTCTTACAGATGTGATTCTGAAGGCAGATCTGAAAATGGGAGATCATTATCTGGGGGGAACTTATGGAAAACAAATAGTAAGGGACCAAACTGAATTCATGATCCAAAGTATGTATCCAAACAAGGAAAGGCAACAGATAAACTGAAGTAATAAGGACAGTGCAATCAATAGAAATTTAGGAAAACAAGTGGTTGGTACTGGATTGTCAGAGGCATCTAGTTCTGGTTTAACCAGAGATATCTGGTAGCTGAAATTGGGAATCAAATCATGGGGAAACTAACATTTAGGAACAGGATTTAGGAACTGGAGATCTAAGCCCTAGGAGAACTATGGTACAAGACAAGGACTTTTTCTTCCACAGAGGAAAAGGCAGAAAATGAGGTATAGGGAAAACAAGATACAGAGAAAAAGTAAGGGAGACATTTGCTGTGGATTTGGGGCACAAAGGTCAGAATAGAACCAATTGAAACATTGACTCAGTGTTGTACAACTGACTTAGGGCTTTCTATATTGATTCTTCCAGAGGAAGAATTGGTCTTCTATTGCGGGGTTGGGATAGAACCTGCAAGTGGAAATTAAATTATTCTAGTCACCAATGTTATAAAAAAAACTACAGAAAAAAGTGCTAAATATATCATTACAAGTACTGAAATTAAATTAACCTTTAGGCAGTCTTTCCCCTTTATCACCATCACCATTGTCATTGTCATCATGGTCATCATCATCTTTATCAGTCATCAGATATTTTTGAATGCCCACTAAGTTCATGGGACTGTGCTAAGTATACTTCTTTATCTTTGATCTTGAGTTATGTAGGTAGTTACTAATTTAGGATAATTTTTAAACAGGTTTTTTTCCCTATCAAAATGACCAAATCTCTAGTAGTGAGCTTTTCTGATCTTTGGCAGATCCTCACAAAACAGTCATGCCATTTAACTCTTATTTGACTTCTATCTTTTTGGTTAAAGAGAATTTCCTTTATATTGAAGGATATAGAATAAAAGTGGTTAAGAGAGAATTAACCTTTAAGTTAGATAAGGGGCTAGTGAGCAAGCACCTGTTTTAAAGGAATTTAAGTCACCTGGCCCAGAATTAATAGTGTCCAGAATAAGGGAGGTGATAATCCCATTAGTTAGGCCACACCAGGAGGGCTGTGGTTAGTTCTGGTTGCCACATTTTTGAAGGCCAATAAATGCCAAAAAGAATTTGCAGATGTGGTAGTCTCTTGCTATTTGCAATAGCAGCTGTGTATCATCAAGCTTAGTGGGAAGGTATAGCTAGTACCAAGCTTTGGTGGCTCAGTAGGGTGACTGAAGCTGCCTGGAGATCTCATGGGATCTTATACATGTGTGAAATGCTTTGTAAACCTTAAAGCCCTATTTCAATACCTGCATAGGAATGCCCTTTGTAAATTTCCCTAAGAGGTGGTCATCCCATATTCTTTTGAAGACCTACAACGATGGAGAACCCATTATTTCCCAATGAAACTAATTTCTCTTTTGGACAGCTTTAAGTATTAAAAAAATTTCCCTAATATATGCTGCTCTCTATCTTTAATCCATTGCTTCTAGTTCTGCCTCTGAAGCTAGGCAGAACTAGACAAAATCCCTCTTCTACACGGCAGCTTTCAGATACTTAAAAAACAGCTATTATGTGCCACTAAATCTTTTCTTCAGGCTAGGTATCCCCAGATCCTTTAATTGATGCTCATGTGACATGGTATCCAACTTTCTGAATATCTGGGTTGTGCTCCATTGAATGCACTCCTGTTTATCAAGGTCCTTCTAAAATTGTGGTACCCACAACTGAACTTGGTTCTCCAAATATAGTCTTATCAGGGCAGAGTACAACATAATTATCACCTCTATAGTCAGGGAGACAATAGCACTATTAAGACTGAGTTAGCTTTTAGGATTGCCATGTTGCATTTTTGACTATATCTAGTTAACAATCAACAAACCTCTAGATCTTTTTTTTCCCTACTGTAGTCTGGCCTTGAAACCCCAGTCCTAAGCTTCTAAACTTTATATTTTTGAACCCAAGTGTAAGAACTTATATTTATCCCAATTAACTTTTATATCACTCCAGTCTGCCAATAACTTTTTGGATCCTGACTTTTTTATCCAATATGTCAAGTATCTCTTTCAGCTTTGCTTTAGCTATAGATTTGATAAGCATACCTTCTATGTTTTCATTAAAATCATAGATAAAAATAACACTGGACCAAGAATAAATCTCAAGGCTGCTAGATTCAGAAAAATCCTGCCTTTTGATCCTGTTCTGTATATATTCCAGCTATTGACCTTTGACTTCACACTTTGATCCAGATTTTCAATGAATAAATCCATCACGAACTTCTAATGTTATTGGTCATTCTCTGGCTGTCTTAACCAATGACTCCATGTTGACCAATGTTTAGCTGGAACTATCAGCAACATCCTGCATCTTACTACTTAAGCCTGAAGAAACTTACTCTATGAAAGAGACAGACCACCCAGGATTTCCACCCCACAGGCCTTACCTTAACCTCCACCCTAGTGAGATCCAGTTTATAGTTTGTATAATTCGCCATTTCCTCTTTCTGAAAATTGGAGCACTTTTCTGTATCCTGTCTTTTAGCACCTCTTACATTCTATATGGCTTTTCAGAAATCACTGACACCAGTTCATTAATCACTGCCTTGGCCTTTATCTTAATGCATCAGACCCCTAAATCTATATATCTACCCCTAATCTCAATACTGAACTCAGATAGTAAACCATCAATTGCCTGTTGGACATCTTCATCTGGGTTTCTTATAACTTATCTCAAACTCAAGATGTCCGAGATAGAACTAATTATCTTTGTCCCCAAAGCCACCTTTCATCCAAACTTCCATATTTATATTAAGAATAAAATCACCCTACCAGTCATTCAGGTTGACAACTGTGGGGTAATCCTTAGCTTTTTCCTCTTTTATATCCCATACTACCTTGCTCAAAAACCTTCAGTGGTTCCCAGTTGCTTTCAGAACAAAATATAATCCTGGTAAAAGCACTTTGCAATCTCATTCTAGTCTACATTTCCAAAATTATCTCATGTTATTCTCTTTCATATACTCAGTATTTCAGTTAAATTGGCCCACTTGCACCTACTTGAACTTGGTATCCAATTATTTGCTTGGGCTGGGCCTGGGCTGTTCTGAATGTCTGGAATGTATTTCCTTACCACCTCCACATCTTAGAATACTTAACTTCTTTCAAGATTTATCTCAGGTGCCACATCTTTTGTCTCTCCTGATTTCCCTAGTTTTGAGTGTTCTCTCCTTCCTCAACTGAGCAATTCTATTCAATAAATAGTTATTAGATGTTTTCAGTGTGCAAGACAAAAACAAGCAAAAAAACCCCCAGCTCCTTTCCTCCAAGACTTCATAATTATACTAGGGTTTGGGGAAGGAGAAGGGCAATGACATATAGAAGATAAGTAAACTGAAGTTTAGAGAAGTTCACTTATTCGTCCAAGTCACATTACAGTTATGACTCAAATCCAGATCTTCTGACTCAAAATCCCTCGTTCCACTACTCTGTGGCTTTATTTACAGAATAAGCTGTAACAGGATTCCAACTTGGATCTTCCTGATATAATCCCAACATTCTGGAGAGAGAAACAAAGCATTTCTAGGTCTTAGTAAAACATCTGAAAAGTATCTCATGAAAGACTCACACATAAGATGTGGAGATGTAGGCTAGATATTAGAAAATTAAGTTAATTTGGAACAAGTTGAATAACCATACTCAAAGAGTTTTGATTCTAGTTTAGTAGAATGG
Organism: Vombatus ursinus; assembly: GCF_900497805.2. Classification (NCBI taxonomy): domain Eukaryota; kingdom Metazoa; phylum Chordata; class Mammalia; order Diprotodontia; family Vombatidae; genus Vombatus; species Vombatus ursinus. Next base: position 86,807,906 of record NW_020954576.1, read on the forward strand.
CAGAGGGTTCTCTCTTTTATTGTCCTGTTAAACAATTTTATCAACGATTTGCATGAAGACATAGCTGACATTGTGATCACATTTTTAATTAATTTAGTAAACATTTAAAAAATATCTACTATGTTCAAGATAAAAAGTTAACAGTAAGAGAATCAAAATCCCCCTTGAGTTCTGTAGGTTCAAATGATGAGAAAAATCTATCAAGACAAGATTGATTAAAGATAAATATGAAGTATTATACTTAGGCTTGAAAAATCAACTGTACCAAGACAGGATAGGACTGATCTAGTTTAAAAGCAGTTGACATTAAAAAAAGTCTAGTAATTTTGGTTGACCTCAACCTCAACATAAGTTAAGAAGTGTTATGTATCCTCCCAAAAAGCCAGTTCCACTAATTTGACCAAATTTAGGGTGTATATTTTGTTTAGTTTAAGGGAGTTTTCAGAAGAAGAAATCAAAGTTATCAATAGTCACATGAAAAATGCTTTAAATCACTATTTATTATAGAAATGCAAATAAAACAACTCTGAGGCACCTCTTCATACCTATCAGATTGACTAATATAACAGAAAAGGAAAATGACAAATGTTGGAGGTGATGCGGAAAAGTTGGGAAACTAATGCACTGTTGGTGGAGTTATGAACTGATCCAACCATTCTAGGGAGCAATTTAGAACTATGCCTAATGGGCTATAAAACTGTACATACCCTTTGACTCAGCAATACCACTAGTAGACCTGCATCCCAAAGAGATCAAAGAAAAGGGAAAAAGGACCTATTTGTACAAAGACATTTATAGCAGCTCTTTTTGTGATGGCAAAGAAATGGAAACTGAGGGGATGACATCATTGAGGAATAGCTAAACAAATTGTGGTATATGATTGCGATCAAAAGCTATTGTGTTATAAGAAATGAAAAGCAGGATACTTTCAGAAAAAAATCTGAAAGACATGAACTCATGCAGAGTGATGTGAGCAAAATCAGGAGAACATCATATATAGTAACAGCGATAGTGTAAGGATGATCGACTGTGAAAGACTTAGCTACTCTGATCAAGACAATGATCCAAGCCGTTTCCAAAAGACCCATGATGAAAAGACTATCCACCTCCAGAGAGAGAACTTTTGAACTCTGAGTGCAGAATTAAACATACTTTTAAAACTTTATTATTTTTGTGTGTGTGTTTCTTTTGCAACATGGCTAATATGGAAACATGTTTTGCATGATTTCACATGTATAATCAATATTATATTGCTTGCCTTCTCAATGGAAGGGAAGTGATGGGAGGGAGAGAATTTGGAATTCAAAATTTTAAAAAAATGAATGTTAAATTTTTTGCATGTAATTGGGAAAATTTAATGAAATAAAAAATGAAGAAACTAAGGTTCAGAGATATTTAGGTACTTGCTAAAGGTCACATTGCTGGTTGGTAACAGAATGAGGATTAAAACTAAAACTCAAGCCTCTTGGTTCTTAGTCAAGGCCCTTTCCTCTATATCCCAATCAATTAGTAGACTTTACTGGAAGGTATAGATCTTGATTTTATGTGAAAAGGAATTCTCTAATAAGTGAATTGTCCAAAAATTGAATGGAATACCTTGGGAGGTAGGAAGACCCCAATGGAAGTGTCTGAACAAAGGGTAGATAGTTCCCTGCCGTGGGTATTGTAGAAGGGAGTCATGGGTTAGGTAAGTGGGTTGGATTATATATTATCTAGCATCACTCTAATTATAATATTCTATGGTTCTGACTATAAGTATAATCTTTCTTTCAAAGAATAACTGGCTAATACAGCTATTTTTATTGGGGGGGGGGTGAATCTGGTGGTAATTTTACCCATGCAGAAGGAGTCAATAAACTTTCATTGATTGAAAGATTAAGTATCAGAGCTGGGAAGGGAGCCCAGGTGTCCTGAATTGTAGTTCATTATTGCTCTGACTTTTATTTGTCCCATTCGGGGGGACCCAGATAACATGACCCCTGTAACCATCTTCCATTGTCCAAAAGTGATAAGCAGGTGAGAGACATCTGGAGGAGTTTTCATGCCATGGCTTGCTGCCATGGAACACATGTGCACATTCATTTGTCCATCAGGATCTGCATACTCACATTCATTAAAATCAACTGCCTGAAATATAAAAGTCATGCAAACAGGAGCCAAATACCTACTCCTTTATTGATAGGTAGCCAAGACCTGTGCAATGATAACACCCGGAAAATCATTGTTGAGCAACGATTCTGCTGGGGTAGGAAAGGAAAGGCTTCCAATCATTACTGTCTGACATATTGGTTTTGCTCTTTCCCTTGTGAAGAGTTTATAGAAATATGCTTGGCAAAGGCTTCTTCGGGTAGAGAGAGAGAGAGAGAGAGAGAGAGAGAGAGAGAGAGAGAGAGAGAAGCATTACTACCGGTTAAGGGTGTCGAGTGACTGGTGCATGGCTCTAAATTGAGAGATGAATGTCATATAGTTTGTGGCTCTGAAATTTGGGGGCTGAAAAACCCTTAGGAGAAAGATTGAGCCAACCAGTGGGATGGAAAACAATACCCTTTCCCCTCAACAAATCCAAACCAAACCACTTATGTCTTATTCAGTTTGAAAAGCTGACCTATGTCCTCATGCCATTATGTATTAATAAGCCTGTTGTACTTCTTGGCAGGAGAATTGGAAGGAAAACTACTGAAATATCCAAATTGGAAAAAGAAATCATATACAATATCTTGAACTTTCTGCTTTCTGAGATACCTATGGTCACCTTTGAGGCCTAGTAGAATCTGGGAATTCTTGATGCTCCTTTTAGGGACTACGCCCAAAAACCTAAGAAAGATGGTCTTATCACTGAAGGCAGCGGAGATGTTGAGACACCTTCTTTTCCGCTGTGGCAAATGATTTCTATGCCTCCCATCCTGCACCACTGAGTTTTGCTTCCAAACTTTATTTGCCAATTTGGTTCAGGCTCCAGATGACCAGGGAGTTGGATACCCCTTGAGCTGTAAGCATGCTGAATAAGTTATCTGCAAGCCAGCAACACTGTGTGAGGTACTGGGGTAAACATTTCTGCTAACAGCTTGCCTTTGAATATGACATTTGCCTGGATTGTCTAGCCAGTAGCAAATTGAGGTCTGTGACTGCCCTACCCCCCAAATTGGGACAATTTAGATATGTACTCTTTCAATGTGTTCTGTTTTATGTCTGTATTTTTGGAGAAAACTGTTTTCTCAACAAGTCTGGATTAAAGGTCTAGTGGATGGAGTATTAGAGTTGGAGTCAGGAAGGTCTGGGTGCAAATCCTGCCTCAGATTCTACTAGTTGTATATCCCTAGGCAAGTGGCTTAACCTTAAGGCAAGTGGGTTTTAGTTTCCTCATCTGTAAAATGAGCAGGTTGGACTTAAGACCTACATGGTAATTTTTAACTCTAAATCTATGATACTGTGACTTTTTGAGGCCCTGAGTTTTCATTTAACAAAGTACGCAGAATAAGTAAGATGGGGTTAAACTCATTTATAAACTCATCATCATGGCAATCAAGGTTGCACGCATGTGCATGTGTGTATGTGTGAGACAAATTAGAAACTCAGACACTATTATCACATTCATGTAACATCAAAATATATATCTTCTATGTATTATGATTTGCAGCTTCAAAAGTGTTTTTCCTCATAATTACACTGGGAAGTATTTAGTAGTAGGCCCTTAATAAATGCTTATTGATTAATTAATTGAGGTAGGTGGTGTGACCATTATTATTCCCATTTGTAAGGATAAAAAATACCCTAAGATTGATTGATTTTGTTGAATCAGGAATTCTTGATGTGATAACTCCCTCCTCTAGTGAGGATCTTGAACATCCATGACTTAGTGGGTATGTCCTAATGAGTTGCTTATAGATAATAAGTGTCAGGTCAGAATTTATAGCTTTATCTTCCTGATTCTAAGCCCAGGACTCACCTCCTTTAGATCTGCTTTCTCCTGATGAAGAAACTGGGGATAGTAAGAACTGACATTTGGATAGTGCTTTACATTGGCAAAGCATTTTGCATATATTACATCATTGGAATCTCCCAATAACTCAACGGAATGCATGCTACAGATAGAAATTGTCTCATTTGGAAGATGAGGAAACTGCACTTGTCCATTGCTACTCAGCTAGTAAGTGTTGGTGGTGGAATTTTTTTTAGAAGGCAGGTCTTCTCAATCCCATTGCCCTTGTCACTGGGTAATCAAGTGGCCTAGTTGGATTTTCTCACTCTGGGTCCACAGTTCTTTCCTCTACATTATATAGTTAAGTTCTTCAAATGTTTACTCTATATGTTGCCAAACATTTGTTTGAGTAGTCAACTACATTGAAAAAAACAACACAATTTGGGTTTAATGTATACATGAGGGGCAATGTGGCATAGTGGATAAAAAGCAAGCTTCAAAGCCATTAAGATTTGAATTCAAGTCTTGCTGACATCTGCTGGAAATGCCTCTTGGGCACATCACTTAATCTCTCATTGCATGAGGCAATACTCTACCACAATAAGTTGCCTAGGAGGTATGACTAGCATTGATAGAGTTTCCTCACCTACCAGTTCCTTTTACCAATGAAAGCACAGGTCTAGTACCTATTTCTAATGTATACATAATTCATGAGTTCTAATCCCAACTGTGTAATAAACTTGCTGTGTGATCTTGAATAAGTAATTTAACTTCTATGTATGTGGTTTTTCTACCTATATAGAAAGGCCATTTATCTCTATTCTTGTAATATTTAAAAACATACTCAATGAAAAAGTATTGTTTTGATGGGAGTCACTGACATATCTCTCTCATTGTCTCTCTCATATGTCTCTGTATTTATATCTATCTATATCATATGTATCTATTTCTATATACCTTTTAAGGAAATTAAGTCACATTTGAAAGGATCAAAAGTTTCCTCATATGCTATTACTTTCTCAAAAATTTTGCAAAGTTGATTCAGCTACATCATTTGACTAAAATTTTAGGCATCCAGTAAGGAAGAAAAGCAGCACTATTTAAATTCATACAGATATACTACTATTAGTACTGCTATGACTACTATAACTACTACAATGATGATGACAACTACTACTACCACTTACTACTACTGCTACTACTACTACTACTACTACTACTACTACTACTACCACCACCTAGCTAGCTAGCATTTACTTTCATGCTTTCCAAGTATTATCTCATAACAACCCTAAGGATGTAGGTGCTATTATTGTCCTCATTTTTCAGATGAAGAAACAGAGACAGGCAAACCATAAGTGACATTCAGGGTCACATAGCTAGTAAGTGTCTGAGCCTGGTTTTGATCTCCAATCTTTCTAACTAAGAGCCAGCATTTCATCCATTGTACCAGCTACCTGTTCATAATCCCACGGACAATATACTCACACTTGTCTCAATTGTAGCAAAACCACAAAATTTCAAAATATGGTCTAGAAGTCAATGATGGTCTCCAAGGATACCTTAGCTATTCTACAAGTTGATCTCTTGCAATATTAATGTTTTTAATATCACAAGGTTAGGGAGATGATTTTTGGAAGTAATTAATGATTGATTTGCTTACAATATTCAGTGATAAACAGAAGCTGTCTCATTGATTTCTTCCATGAGGTTTCATAGAACCATATGATCAGACTGAGCAATCACAAAATCAGAAGGGTTTTACAGTGTTCGTTTAGACCAATCCATATCTGAACAACAGTTATTTCTACTACATCCCAATGAGTGTCATCCTTTCACCTCTTGCAGACCTAGAGTAATGGGTAACCCAATTTGGGCAGCTCTTATTTGCTAAGAAGTTTTTCTTTGTATTTGGTTGAAATTTATTTTTCTTTAACTTCAAACTCATTGTTTCCAGTTCTGTGTTCTGGGTTCAATCAGAACAAGGATATGTGCTCTTCAATATAAGCTCTTTGAAGGGAAATCGATAAATGGATAGAGGAAACATCTATTGAGTATTATTCTATGCCTGACATGGCGCTAATTGATGAGATTACAAATATAAGCAAGCAAAAGAATTTCTGTCTCAAACTTATGTTCTTTTATTTAACTATATTTTACTGATTTTATTTTTGCTTTTGTCACCTAAATTTCATCCCATATACCTCTCTTCCTCTTGAAAAGAAAGCCATTTCATATAACAAAGATTTTTTTTAAAGAAAAAATAAAAAAGAAGAGAAAAAGACCTCAGCAAATGGATCAATATGTTGAAAAAAAAACCCTGACAATATTTTTCATTATCATGGAATTGCTTCCTCAAATCCAACTTCTGCAAAGAAGTGTGGGGTGGAAGTGGGGAATTTCTTCTCATATTTCTTTTCTAGGGTTGTTTGTTCTTTGTAATTTTGCAATATTCAGCTTTGATAGCTTTGTTATTGTTCCATTTATATTATTGTAATCATTGTATGTATTATTTTCACGGATCTGTTTACTTCACTTTGCATCAATTCATTTAAGTCTTTTTATGCTTTTCTCTATTATGATACTTGTCATTTCTTACAGCATAGTGATAGCCCATTATGTTTTGTACCACAATTTGTCAGTTCTTCCCCAGTTGATAGAGATCTACTTTGTTCTCATTTCTTTGCTACCAGAAAAAAGTGCTGCTAATAATATTTTCATGGTTATAGGGCCTTTCTCCCTTCCCTCCCTCCCTCCCTTCCTCCCTCCCTTCCTCCCTCCCTCCCTTCCTCCCTTCTTTCCTTCCTTCCTTCCTTCCTTCCTTCCTTCCTTCCTTCCTTCCTTCCATCCTTCCTTCCTTCCTTCCTTCCTTCCTCCCTTCCCTCCCTCCCTTCCTTCTTTCCTTTCTTTTTTTCTTTCTTTCCCTGACTTCCTATGGGTATATGCCTAAGCAGTAGAATCTCTGGGAATCAAAGGGTATTGGCATTTTAGCCACTTCATTTGCATAATTCCAAATTGCTTTTCAAAATGGTAACACCAATTCACAGCTCCACTGACATGAAATTTTTGGCCTCTTTTTCCTACCTACACAGACTGTTTCTATTTTTAGTCACTTTTCCATTTTGCTGCATGTGGGATAAACCTCAGATTCTTTTGATTGGTGTTTCTTTTATTATTAGAATAACATTCAAACAAGAAGACAACACATAAGGGGAGCTGGACAGTAGGGAAGATATACCTGTGGCATGTCAGCAAGACAACTTATGTATATAGACAAAAACAAAAAAGACAAAAACTTATGTATCAGAGCTGAGCGACCCAGGTGCAGGGTCTAGGTTGACTGGTGGGGAAGAATTGAAGTTGATGGTCTGAGTAGAGAATGCGTGGTATGGAAATGGCTAGGAAGTGATTATCTCTTTTATATCTTGTTTTATGGTTTACAAAACACTTTATGCATATATCATATATATGATCCTTGTAACAATCCTGTGAAAAAAGAACTGCTTCCATTTTACAGATGAGGAAACAGGGTGAGAGTGAGTTGCTAAGAATGAGAAACTAGTTATTTAGTTTTGCAAACAGGATTCAAACTAAGGTTTTCATGACTTCGTGCACTATATAACATTGCCTCTGAAGACATAATCAGGTCTTTCCTAAGTCTTTCATTTTCCTATCTAAATATTCCTGGTTCCTTCAATTCATCCCATATGGCAAGGTGACCAAGATCCTGGTCACCCTCTTTTGGATGCTCCCCAGCTTATCCATGTCTTTTCTAAAATGTGACACCCAGAACTGAGGACAGCAGTCCAGATGTGCTGTTCCCAGAGAAGAGGACAGACTATTATCTTCTTTGTTCTGGACATGAATCACAAATTGTAAGTAAAGTGCTTTACAAACTTTAAAGCACTATATGAATGTCAGCTATTATTATTGTTGTTGTTATCAATAATATAGCATCAAATTACATTAGGTTTTTTGGATTTCATGTCACAGTATTGACTCATTTTTGTTTCCAGTGCATTGAAACCCTGAGGTCTTTGCCACATGGCTTCTTCCTTAGCTGTGTTTGAATCCTTCAATACATTGCCAAAATAAGTTTGAGAACCACTGGTCTATACTCTGTCTAAATGGGCATTCATTTAGATAACTAAGGCTGTACCAGTATGGTAATAGCTGATCCAAAAATTTCAGTAAACAAACTAGCCCAACTGATTGTTAGATTCATGAAGACAAAATGACTAGTTCCTTGAACTTTTCACTTTGAAGCCAGTTGTAGTGATGAAAAGACACAGATTTTTAAAGGGTTGTTGATTACTAATTGATATTCTTTCCTTATGCTGAATGCCATGAGGAATTCTGATTATACCCTAGAAGAGCTGCCTGCCAGTGGGGGCTGTTAGGTACTGTGCTGGTGTGATGGAGAGAAGATGTGGCACCTCCTCATTTTTAGACATCTTTTAAAAGAGGAAAGACTCTCATGTTCTGAATACTTTATTATGGTACCCCTTGAATGCTAAGGATTGGACCAGGAAACATAGGTTAGGTAACACAGAATGTCAGGGCAAGTAGAGACTTTAGCACTTATCTGGTCCAATCTCTTAATTTACAAATGAGGAAATGTCACTACTCTCTGTTAAGTTGTATGACCTAAAGTGACCTCGTGGAATACTTAGGCACATATCCTGGCCATTTAATGATAATGTTCAATTCTTGGAACCTTTAAAATAACAAATCTAAATGGGGCTGAGCAGGCTAGGAGACAACAGTCTTGTCTCCATTCTGTCTGGAAATTTAATGACATTTGACCTTAAATGAATTTTCAGATTTTTTTTCTTTTTTAAAGATAAAAGGCCTGTTTACATTAAACTCTAAAATGTGAAACTGAGAAAGAAAGAGGTTCTGAGTGGAATCTACCTCCATTTTGTCATGTTATGGAGCAATATTGTATGCAAACAACCTGGTATTTTCCAAAAAGATTTTCTGAATGTCAGGGTTGATCTATCCACCTAGTTTTCAAAATAAACACTTCAAAATAAAGACCACCTATTTCCTTCCCTTTTCATTTCACAGCACAGGAGAATTTCAGAATTGTAATGGACCTCAGTAGCCACACATTTTAACTCATACTTGAAAAAGTAGAACATATCATATAAATGACCATTCAATATTTATTTGAAGACTTTTCTCCTCTCCTCTCCTCCTATTCCACTAGGAATAGCTCTAATTTTAGGAAGTCTTTCCTTACAAAAAGCTTAAATTCATCTTTTTGCAATCACTATCCATTGCTCCATTGCTCCTGGTTTGGCCCTGTCTTTGTAGCCACAGAGCAAGAATAATCCTTTTTCCACACAATATTTGAAGAAGACTATCATGTTTCCCTTAAGTGTCCTTTTCTCTATGCAAAACATACTAAGTTCCTCCATATCATTCTCATATGTCATGAACTCAAGACCCCCTACCATCCTGGTTGCCTTTTTCTCTATCAATATTCTTCTTAAAATGTAGTGCCCGTAAGTGAAAGTTATCCTCATATGGGATGTGATCTCAACTTCTCTTGAATCATATTGAACCTATAGTCCACTGAAACCACCAGATCTTCAGAGGAATTGCTGTCTAATTGTACCTCCCCAATTTTATATTTGTGATTGATTTTTTGAACCCCAATGTAAGACTTGACAATTATCCCTATTAAATCCTGTTCAGTTTGGCCCAGTTTTCCAATTAATCAAGATCTTTTTGGAGCCTAACTCTATCATTTGGTATGTGTAAGCTTTCCTTCCAAACTAATGTGTTTAGATGTCATCTATTTCTCTGTCTAAGTCATTGGTTAAAAAATACTAATAAGCTGAGTTAAGCACAGATCTCTGGGGGGTACTGGACTAGAGTTCTTTCCAAGGTCACATTGGACCATTAATGACTACTCTTTGGTTTTAGCCATTCAATAAGATCTGAATCTAATTGTACAATAGCTAACCAACATCTCTTGATTTTTTCCATAAGAATAGTCAATCAACTAACATTTATTAAGCATCTACTGTATGCTTTCTAGGCACTATAGTACTGTTATTCATGGGGATAAAAAGAAAGGTAAAAAAAAAACTGGTCCCCAATCTGAAGGAGCTTATACTCTAACGGGGGTGAAAATATGCAAGCAACTATTTAAACAAGATATAGATAGGATAAATTGGGTGTAGTCTCAGAGGAAGGCTCTAAGATTAAGGAAGATGCCAGGAACATTGTCTCCAAGTCTATTCAGTTTTTTCCATTCCCTTTTGGGAAACTAGACCTAATGGCATATAATTATCCGAAGTTGACAAAGTATGGGCTGCACTAGCTAATGCTGGAAATACAAAGAAAGTTCTCCCCCACCCCCCCAAAAAGAAAAAAAAATCCCTATTCTGAAGGAGCTCACAGTCTAATGGAGGAGACAACATGTGAGCAAGTATGTAAAACAAGACATAGATAGGACAAATTGGGTGTAGTCTCAGAGGGAATGTTCTTTCTAACTCTGAAATTTTAGTATTCCACACTTTGAATAAAATAGAAGCTGCAAAAATACCCACTGACTTATTGATATGATCCTCTCAGAGGCTGTTAAGCTAGATAAGCTTTTGAAGTTAAGTAGATATTGTTTACTTATGCCCTATTCAGCAGGAACTGTGTTCTTCAAAGACAAAGTAAGATATTAAAATCAAATCCACATCAGTCCACATTGCTATTGGGAGATGATGACAGAGAATACACAGCATCACATGTGTTTCTGACAGCTTTTGCTGCTCTAAGTCTATTGTAACACTTTTTAGCGATAACTCACAGATCAAAGGTACAACAGTCCTTGGACGCAGCTATTAAAGGATGACAGATGCCAAAATAATACAAAAGTGAACTCCCGCCAATGCACAAATTATCCCTTTTGCTCTTCTAGTCAGTTTATCCTAGTGTGCTCAAAAAGACATCGTGGGATCTTTGGAATGTCTCTTTGCAGCCTTGTTTTCCTTAGGTAGTGTCAACAATAGGTTGTATCAATAAATGTAAAAGATCATCAAGCCTAAAGATCTGTATAATAGTACTACTTGAGGTTTCTGAGTCTTACGTTTGGAATTATGGATAGGAGGATGAGGAGCTGCTAATGAAGGGTGGCCCATCTCTTAGAAGCACAGTAGCCTTATTGTATAACTAGAGTGCCTCTGGACGTGCAAGAAACTCATGTTTTGGATGCTGTTGTAAATACATTTTAGCCTTTGGGGTTAACCAGAAATCCATGCTGCTTTTTTTTTCTTCAAAAGGGAAATTTTCAAAAAGATAAAAAGAGGCAAAGCTGAAAATCACCCAGAGAACTTCTCTTATAGTATGATTTTTTTGCATGTTATAGTAGTTACATAGTGGTTATAGTGTGAATGAATACAGATTTCTATCCTGGAATACAGAGACCTGCTGTCTTCTGTAGGGTTCTCTTTCTCTCGTGATTGGCAGTGCTTTCTGTCCCACTCCCATTAGTGAAGAAATGCCATTCAGATTTTGACATGAGATATTTCCAGTGAAATAAACAGTGTCTTTCTCATGACAAAGTGTATGTTTAAGATTAAGGGTTTATTTAATTACACTGGTGAGCTGCATTCTGAATGAATTAAGAGGCAGCTCCTTCAACAGGAAGCTGTTCCATTGGCTATATTTTCTAATTCCCAGAATCCCAGAATGTTAGGTCTGGAAGGGACCTTAGAGACAATTATATAATTCCATTCTCTTCATTTTCCATATGAGGAATGGAGAATTGGGGCTAGGGAGGGGAATTTTGAAAGGTGAAGTCACTCAGATAATTAATGGCAGAAACTGAACTGCAACCCAGGTCTCTTGACTCCCAACTGAGGCAGCTCAATTGGTGTACTGGAAAGAGAATTGGACTTTAGGTTAGGTAATCTGAGTTTGAGTCCTGGCTCTGTCGCTTTATAGATATGTGACCTTGGACAAGTCTTTTCATTATTCTTAGACTCTAGTCTATTGTAATATGGTGAAATAAAACTGGATCTAGAGGAAGAGGACCTGGGTTCAAATCCTGGCTATCCCATTTACTGGTTTAAGTGTGTGGTCTTGGGCAAGTTACTTAATCTTCATAGATCTTAGCTCCCTCAATGAAAAAATAAAGGCATTGGGTTAGGTAGATAATCTCTGAGTTTAAAACCTGAGATCTAACAGTTGATGTACATTTGATGCTCTTTCCACTATTTCTTCATCGGCTTATCCTCCTGACCCATGGAGAAACATCGTTACTATGGTGATGTCAATATACTTTTTGGGCATGTGGAAGATGTGTAGGAAGCATGGTTTATGGAGCATTTGGCTCTGTCAGAGTGTACCTACTTCCTGTGTGACCTTGGGCAAATCCTTAAACCTCCCCATTGGTAAAATGAAGGCTTTGGATTAGATGGTCTTTGAGGTCCCATTAAGCTCAAGTTTTAAACTCTTAAGAAACATAGACAGAGAGTTTATAAAACTCAAGTTCCTTGAAACGGGTGACATCTTTCTATGTTCTCTGAAGTTAACTCTGCTACCATATAAAATATGAGATATGGACAGTAGGGGGAGCTCATAGATTGGCAAGAAAACCGAGCTACAGGCCACACAGTGGGAAAGGAAAGAGGCTTCTGGAAAAGTCAGAACAGTTTACTTACTGTCCCCTTTCCTTTTCTTTTTTAAGCTCAGGGGAGGAAAAAAGAAAAGGATTGGTAGCCAGACCCCAAAAGGAGCCAGAAAACTAAATACAGGCAGAAAACTAAAGGGGCCAGAGAGGGATTAACTCAGTCAACTTCCATTCCTGACACATCCTTTTTCATCTGCCAATGGACTCTTAGATCACGAGCTCAGAGGCCATCTACTTCAACCCCTTCATTTTACAGACAAAGAGAGGGAGGGCCAGGGAAGTTAAGCGATTTGCCTAAGATTATATAGATAACAAGATAATAAGGTGGGTGGTGGGGGAAGAATTTGAATCCATAGCCTCTGACTCCAGAGTGATTGCTCTTTCCACTGTATGACGCTGCCTCCCTCTTCTTTCTGTCTGCTTTTCTTCCATCTACTCACTTTAATGCTCCAAGAAGGATTTGGCCCCAAACAACAGGTGTTGGATTTGTGATTTCATTGATTTAGAGAGGTCCTGGTGAGGAAACCCCTCCTACCAATTGGAATCAGCAACTCTTCTGCAGTTTATAGTCTTGGAGAATTTCCTGGGCCATGAGAGGTTAAGTGATTGATCCATGGTTATGAGATAGGGTGTGGTTGAGGTGGGCTTTGAATCCAGCTGACTCAGAGGCAGGTTTTCTAATTCAATGTTAACTCTCTTACCCCTCAGCAATGGTAAAAACAGCCTTCCCCCTCAGTAAGAACCTAACATAATACTAGCTACAGCTACATGTATTTAGCAACTAAGGTAAATAGATGTGGACTTGTGTTAAATAAACTGTCCTACCCATCCTTGGAAATCCAGTTGAAGCACTTGTAGTATGCGCTCGGTGGAGAAAGGTTCGTTCCTCTTTCACGCATCCACACCCCAAAAAGCACAATTTTGTTCCTCTTTTTGTACTTGTTAGGAACTACAGAAACTCAAATTTATCATGTCCCCCTCCTAGACTGTAAGATTCATAAAGTTAGAGACCTCTTATTATCTGAACTATGCCTCCCCCATCTACACACAATAGGTAATTAATAATGTTTATAAATTTGAAGCACTGTACAAGACAGGCTAAAAAGATTTGTCTCTTTTTCTTGGATTATGATTATGTGTACAGAAGGGAGTGAGAAATGGAGGCATTTATACAGATAACTTAAGTTCTTAAATATACTTTTAGGTCTGAAATATCTAGTGTTTTCTTGGAGTCTCAATTACCTGGTTAGGTGTCTCAGTTCCTTGTTTCACTTTGCCTGTACATGACAAAGGATCAATTAGTTATCAAGTTAATTTTTAAGCAGGCTTCTCTGTCCTTAGAAGCACTATGATTAACAAATTGGGCTGGTGCTGACATTTCTTGTCTCACTGATGGTTAATTTAAATGAGGTCAGCTTTCTCATGGGGGCTGTAAAACATACCAAAATCCTGCTTGGCAGAGTGACAGATTTCATTTTTGTTTCTAAGGCTTATATTGTATTTTGGTTGTTGTTGCTGGTTTTTTTTTTCTTTTTTTCAAATCACTCTTTGAAAGTCTAAGAGCTCTCACTGGGGACTAAACAATCTGCTAAAGTGAGAATAAAAGTACCAAATGATTATATGGGCCACCACATTAAACTTTCAGAACTCTATAAATTTGGTGTTGTAGTTGGCTATTATGGATAGATGGACAAAGCCCAAGAGGGACAATAATGTGGACAGAGATACTATGTGTAAGAATTAAGTTAATGTAATTTAATTGAAGATTTACACTTTACTAAAAACAAAGGAGCAAAATGCTTTTAGTAGGACAAAGTGTCAAAAGAGAATATTAGAAAGGGCTAGCTCAGTAAGTGAATGGAGAGCTGGTGAAGGTCAAGGACTTTGTCATGTACTTACCTTCTATTCTTCTCAGTACCCAGGACAGTTCTAAAAAAGCAAGTCAACAAACAAGGAACCTCAATAAACACAGGATGACTGGCCGACTAATTGCCTGCAGTAGTAGTCAGTATTATTATTGTCAGAGAAAGATAAAGAAAAGGAATAGTAATGCTTCAGAAGACAGATTTTATTTCTTGATGGGCAAGGATCTTCTTTGTGTTCCAGAAAGCACCACTTTCTGTGTCTTCTCTCTCAATTCAATGTTAATCTTTTTTCTCCCCATACAGTCATGTATAGTCTAACTTGATCCCCATTAATGAATTACCACAGCTATCAAAATAAAAAATAACCTTGCATGAGATGAAGTCATGATTTGGCTTGCACTAGATAATGATTCTACCTTCAACTTTGTGGCTAGATCCTTGACATTTATTTTTCTAAGTGTGAATAGGCTTGATGAGGGGGCGGGGGGAGGGGGGAGGGGGGAGGAGATGAGACAATCCAGTTAGGAGCAGAGAGTAACCAGAACTAGTGTTATTAAGCATGACAAGTACTTACAATCAGACGCAGGGTCAACCTTTGGCCTTCCCCCTGGCTTGGCCTTTTTTGAGGTTTAGAAATAGTTGTTTAATCTCATTTCCCATTTGGGTAGTTGATTTTGTCTTTGGTGATGGGAGAATGGAGTACATTATCATGTAAGTCGCTCATTTCATCCTCTGAGCAGCAGTCTGGCTGCTCAGGATTCTCTTCACTGTGAGAGGCAGTGGATTATAATGGAAAGGTCACTAGATCTGGCACCAGAAGACATGGGATCAAGTCCTGTCTGATACTTACTAGTCATATGACCTTGGATGATTCATTTAATTTCTCTGAACTTCAGTTTTCTCAATTCTAAAATGGGGACAATTTTAATTCTTGTACTAAGTGCTTCATAAGTTTTTGTGAAGAAGGTATTTACTATTATTCTGGAGGGGCAAATCTAATGTATAGGTAAAGTAAAGGTTTTACATGTAAAGCTCAAATTATTTAAGCTTTTGTGTCCCAAAGCATCTCTCTCTGTTCCCTGACAGTGTTCAGAATCCATTTCAACATTAAAAAGACTATATGTTCCTTTGTGTGAAGGAATTGAATCTTCTTGTGTGTTCAAATGCATATTGAGAGAGGTAACACTAATTTAAGGCTAAGTCTTAATTTAAAAAGAGGCAGCTGGTAGCTCAGTGGATAGAACACTGGGCTCAGAGTCAGAAAGACCTGAATTCAAATCCAGCCTCAGACACTCACCAGCTATGTGACCCTGGACAAGTCACTTAACCTTGTTTGCCTCAATTTCCTTATCTGTAAAATCAGCTGGAGAAGTAAATGGCAAACTACTATAGCATCTTTGCCAAGGAAATCTCAAACGGGGTCACAAAAGGTGACGTAATAACAACTTCATTTTTAAAAAGTGTCTTCTTTGGGCTACTTCAGCTCCTCTGTCCTTCAGTGACATCCCCTCTAGTTCAGTTGCCCAAGTTTTCTCCCTATTCACCCTTCAAAAACTGCTCTTGAAACCCTTTTTCACTCTAAGGTGTAAATGATTCATAATAGCTTAGATTGCTTAGAGGCAATTCCATTTAAATAAGAAATCTTAACCCAAAGGAATGAAGCTCTGTTTTTAATTATTAGCCAATTTAAGTGTTGTGTTCCAGGACACCTGAAATCATACACATAGGTAGCTTTCTATTCCTTTTATATAAAAGACCAGACTTTCTTTAAGCCACTATCACCTTAACATGAATTAGTATCATATTAGCTAATCAGACAACAAATAAGTATAGAGTGCATTGTTTCTTTAAGATAAATAAAACACTTTGGTGCTAAAAGGGGCAGAAAGCACTTTTTTGTCTAAAAGAAAAGATTTATATTTCATAAAATATACAATATATTTTCATATATTAGAAAATATTTAACTGTCAAAGGATGTAAGATATTGCTGTTATTATATATAAATATTTTGATGCCTAAAAGCAGTAGGAAAAGAACTTAGTTTTAATAAAAACTGCAAATATTTATATAGGAATAAACGTAGCTATCAGATAGTATTTGAGTAGTTTTTGGGCAAAAAATGAACTGTGATATACATTCAAAGATACAAATCACCTTTTAAATAATGTGGGATGATGATTCACTTGTTTATGAACAGTTTGATATTTTAAAGGGCAGAGAAAGAAGTTCTGTTTGTTAAAAACTGGAGAAATATGAGTATAAAGAAATATAGTTTCAAAGATACTGAAGGAAATATTTGGCTATGTTGAAGCCTTTAGAGTTGTAGATGATTATAATACCTTTGCTCATTTGCACATATCTTTTATAGTAAAAAAAGGGTAAAACTAGAGAAATAAGAATTCATATAAACATTTGGAGACTGAGGTATTTGTTAGAGGAAATTTGGTGAGTTGTAACTTTTAAGAGAAAGATGGGTCACCAAAAATATAGGAACCAGATATAGAAACCTGAGAGAAGAATCTGACAAAGGAACCTGAGGAGAAGCATTAAAGACACAGCAAGGGGACTGATGAACTATTCTGTCAGAGGTGAGGCAATTAGAAGCAGTCAGGGGACAGAATGCTTCAGCGAAGTGATTTGCTTTTTAGCCCTGCCTAGACTTGGAAAGAGATGAAGCTTCTCATAAGGGTTTGTTGCTCTCTGCTGCCACTTCTGGTTTAAGAAGGAAAAAATGTGTGTGTGTGTGTGTGTGTGTGTGTGTGTGTGTGATGGAGGCAAGTTGGGTGGGGGGATTTCTGTTGCTTTGTATCTTGGTGTACTACCTAATTTTATTTGCCTGATATAAAGAACTAACTTGAGCTACATTTCTGGGAGCTCCATGGTGAGCTCCTACTATCTAGGTGAGCGAAGGATAATAATGTTTCATACTTTTATCTGAATCCTGAACACCTAGCCTACTATGTGTGTAGGTACATAATGAATGCTTGTAGATTGATTAAGGTTGTTAATCATACCTGTTGTGTCTATCATTCCTAAAGGTTTCAGTAGGAATTGAGCTTTTACAAGTGAGACTGGGTCCGGGAATATGGTCCAATTGAAGTAGCCTGAGGAGTTTCTGTTTGCTTATTTTAAAGCAAAAAAAAAAAAATCTGCTTTAAAGTAATAACTAAAAGATTCTGGTGGAGGACTGGGGGATGGACTATATGACCCTTATTTAACTTCAACTCTATGACGCTATTCTTTTTTCAATACCTAGGAGAGCAGTAGGAAAGTCTTTCATTTCCACCTTCATGTCTTCCATTATGCTAATTGCAGGAAGCCTACAAAGTCCTGTATTAAGAGCAGTGAAGAAATCCTATCTGTAACATGAAATGCTATACTATGGCTATGCAAAATTGAGTTACAGGAGAAGGGGATTTTAGCTTTTATTCCATTGTCTGCCACACTATTGCGGATTAACTGTTCTAAAAAGTCCTTAAAAAGGGGGGGAGGTCATAGATTCTGTAATCTTATTTTACTTAGTAACTATGCTTTGCTTAAAATATAGCTTGTGGATGAAATTTTTCATTGTTGGCACCATGACTATATATGGTTTTGTATTAGAAAACCTCAGTTCATGAAAAACACTCAAAGGAACTCTAGCAAATGCCTGTTATTTAGACCACACTCCTCAGGGTCAATCTCACCCTATTACTTTCTGGAACAATAAGAAGCAATGAATGAGAAGAGGAAACAGAAAAACCCATGGAACATAAGAACTCAAAGCATCTCAGGACAGAATTGACTGCTACTTTGGGAAATCTACATCTTAAAGAAATGAACCTTCTTACTACATCTTGGGAAGAAACATCTAATTTATTTTAACTCAGTAATTGAATACTTCAATAGAAGTATTGAGGTGATTAGAGTCGGGGTGTTTTTTAATGAAATGTTAGGTGTAGCTACCACTTGGGAATTAGAGGAATGTAAACTGCTACTCATTATCCTGTGTATAGAGAAGTATATCATTGTATATCATTCAGCTAATAATAATAATGATAATAAACAGTGTCTGGACACTGATACTACAATATCTGGCACATTCTATATGGGTTACAACCTCAGTGACCTAGGGAAAAGAGTACTGGTAAGTATTTAAATGGAAAAGTTAGTTTTTAATAGGAGAGGTGTACTAGCGGTATAATTAATATGAAATGACTGTATATTTTTTCCCAGGGCACCAACATCTGGGGGTTGAGGAAGCTTTCTTTAGAGTGGGGTAAGCTCTCTCTCCAAGGTGAATATCAGCTACATTCCTGCTCCTCACATCAGTCTTCTACTGGTCCATGCCACCAAATGTTACAACCATTGCCAGGCTGCCACTCCCAAAGACTCATTGCTATAGCACCCTTCCCATGGCATCTGTTTTTCCTCCTTCATCCCTGGGGTATTGTGGTCTGATCTCTCTGGAGGACTGGCTGCACTCTTCAGTGCTCTACAGTACCCAAATATAACTGCCGTCTGTACTGAACTGTATGCTTTCCTACTGTTTTTAATTGAATTTACCCCACATGAAAGAATTCCTAGCTATAGAAGTTACCACAGTCTTATATAGGGTCCTATGATACTGCTTCACCTCCCTGGATCCACAGGAGCAGAAGGTGACAGTCAATAGAAGATGATTTTAATTTGATCCCTTCTTCACTTTGCATATCCCTCTAGTGGATATGACCAAGGGATTGAATCTAATCAGAAAACATGACAGAAAATAGTGTTGAGTGAAAATTAGTGAGAAAAGAATTAAGTATGTAGAATTATAGAACTATAGGTCTAGAACAGATCACAGAGATGATCTAATCCAACCCCCTCATTTTACAGATGAGAAAACCGAGGCACATTTAGGTCATATACCAACTGATGGTGGATCTGGGACTTAAATCCAGATCTCCTAGAAAGATTATCATGGTCATAAAAATAGCTTAGATCTTGAGTGTAAACTTAGATTCTGGACTCCTTTGTCCTTTGTTAATTGCAAAATAAGTAGATTTCCGGTGGAGAAGTTTGTCCTTATTCTATAGGCCTCATGGTAACAGAAGGATGGTCCAGGAGATATTTAAAACAGTGATTCACCTCATTTGGGACCTCAAGTTCCCATCAATGACTATTTTTGTTTCTGTAGTTGGAACATAATTTCTTTCAATTCTATTCAATTCTACTCAATTCAATCATCATTTGTTAAGGTACTGTGTTAGTCTAGAGCAGGGGTGGGGAACTTGCAGCCTCGAGGCCACATGTGGTCCTCTAGATCCTCATGTGTGGCCCTTTGAATCCCAACTTCACAGAACAAATCCCCTTAATAAAAGGATTTGTTCTGTAAAACTTGGACTCATTCAAAAGGCCCCAGGATCTAGAGGATCACACGTGACCTTGGTATAGATAACTGCCAGGAAGGAACAAACAAACAAAAACTCCATCCACAAATGTAGGACAGAGCCTTATGCACAATTTGTAGTCTTACAGAATTGCCTAGAGCACTGAAAAATTATGTAACTTGCCTGGAATCATACAGCCAGTATGTATCAGAAGCAGGATTTGAACTTGGGTCTTCTTGGTTCCAAGACCTGTTCATGATCCATTATGTCATTCTGGCTTTCACTAGGTGTTATCAATATAAAGAAAAATTGATAGTTCCTTTCTTCAAGGAGCTTACACAGTACCTCCTTGCAGAGGATGGGATTAGGAATACACAGGTAGAATGTGTTCACAATTTAAGTAAATGTAAGACAATTGGAAGAGGAGGAAGAGAACAGTAACAACTTGGGGCAACATGTATCCTGTATCTTAAGTAAACCTGTTAATATTAAATATTGTTAAAATTTAATTCATTATTAAATTGTAATACTTTTTAATTATAATTAAAATTCAAATATTATTAAATTAAATACTAAAATTATTAAATTAATATTTACTGATCCCTTTCCTTTCTTCCTTTCCAACTATTCCTTAGTATTATTAATAAAATTTTAGGAATTTTTAAGGCCTGTCTTCTTTGTTCAGTCATTTTAGTCATATCTGACACTTTATGACCCTATTTTGGGTTTTTTTTGGCACAGATACTAGAGTGGCTTGGCATTTCCTTCTCCAGTTCGTTTGACAGATGAGGAAACTGAGGCAAACATGGTTAAGTGACTTGCCTGAGGTCACACGGATAGTGAGTGTCTGAGGCTAGATTTGAACTCTAGAAGATGAATCTTATTGACTCTAGGACCTGCAGTCTATCCACTGTGCCATCTAGCTGCCCGTCTCCTACTTCTGGGAATAATTCCATAGAAGGCAACTATCATTTTTCTTACCTGTCCTTTGCTACCATTATTAGAGACTAATTGCTCCCTTTTTTTGAGTTGGTGGGACAGTTCTTATGTGGACCTTTTGAAGATCTTAGAAATCAGATCCCAAGGCACTTTAGATATCCCCATTTTGCAGATGAGAAGACTGAGGCCCCATGAAATAGAGGCCTGTCTAAGGTTACATAGGTCATAGGATCATAGATTTAGAGCTCTAAGGCATCTTAGTTATCATCTACTCCAACCCTCTCGTTTTATAGGTGGTATACACAGCAAGTCAGAATTGGAACTCAAGTCCTTTGACTCTAAATTCAGTGCTCTTTCCATCACACCGCACTATCTTCCAACATAACTAAAAAAGTGGCAATGTGGGAATTTAAACACAGGCCTTTGGACTGCAAATCCAGGCCTTTTTCCACTCTTTTATTGCTATGATGATTCTTATTTTCTGAGGTACTCAGCCTGATGAAGGATTTTGCCATTTAAAAAAAGTTATTTGGTTGAAAAAAAGGAAAAGAATGAAGATATGAACCCCAAACCCCCATCGTATTATGAATTGCTTGGTTTCCAAAATCCCCCAAATGTCACAAAAGAGGCAAAAGCAACTGGAGAAATGTGAGAATGAATAAAAATTCTGTTTCAAATGACACAGAACCCATAAAAATGGGGCAGCCCATTGCTTAAGGTCAAGGAGAGGTAGCATCCGATGGATTTTGTATAAAGGATAATCACTCAGCAGCTAGGGGCCACAGCCCCTAGTTTTCTAAGCTCAGGAGCTCTCTCCCTCTAAGTCCACCTTGACCTTTGGTTTAAGCCAACAGAAGCAGCAATGTGTGCTGACAGGCTACATTTGTGGGGCCTTCTTTCTCTGAGACAGCCTTTCAGTGACTTACTGCAGCAGGTGGGTGTTTGTAACTGCATACCCTGAAACAGGGAACACACCGTGGTCAGTGATAGACCAGGCTGTTATTTGAGGTGCGTCACAAAGGACACCACCTGTTTCTGCGGCTCTCTAAGCTAATATCTCATGTCCTCCTATTCATCACGCCGTCTCAGGAGACCCATGGCAAGTTTCTTCTCCAGTTTCTTCTGTACATGCTATTGCACTTCTAATATTGAGTTTATAAAATTATTTCCCTTTCTTACATTCTTGCAGCTTACTTTTCTTAGTTTGTCAGCAGTATCCTCTCTTCCTCCTTCTTGCTGTGTGGTTATATGAAAACTCCAGAAAGGAACCACCAATATTATGGAGTTTCTGGGGAAATAGCCATAGACTAATTTTAGGGGTTACTGATCTTCATTGTAATGACCCAGAAGATAGTGAGCACCAAGGCGATTTCAAGCAGGAGAGGAGAGGACAGGACAGAAAGGTGGAAGAGAGGAGAGGAGTGGAAAGGAGAAGACAGAGAGTGGAGAGGAAAGGGCAGAAAAAGAGGAGAGGAGAGGAGAGAAGAGGAGATGACTGTGTCCAGTAGATCCTGGATAAGACACATGTGCATTCTGAAGCCCTTAGGAAAAGGACATACAAAGAGATTAAAGTACTTTATGAAAGATCTTAAAGTTTGTAAGTGACAGAGCTGAGATCAGACCTAAGGTCTTCAAAGTCTAGTCCTTTCTGTTCTACCATGTAATAAGAAATAGGAAGTTCTTAGAGGAAATTTTCTATTCAAGGATCCCCATGTACTTAACAAAGAATTGCCATTTTTATAGCACTGAGTGGGGACAGCCATCTAAGTGGCTATTAGGCTCCATTCGTGTCTTGTTCCGTCTCTTCATGCATCTCTGATTCTCTCCCATGCAGAGCTCCCCCATAGGTACAAGCTATTTTTTTTCCCTTATTGAACCTATCCAACTTTCCCCCTCCCCCACTCCGAGATTAGGCTTTAGTCCTAAAAATGTATTCGGATGGCTCACATTCATGAAAAGAATGAGGAATGCAAAGAAAAACCCTGTACCCCCCTGATCTAGAGCCACCTCTCCTGTAAGCATCTGGTAGTATGGGAAGGGTTAATGTTACCCATTTCCCTAGTCTTTGCTCAGTCTCCTGTGGTAACCTAAACTGAACGGAACCACGCAAATCTGAACTCAACTTTTCCATAGTTTATATTTCTGGTGCCTGAAACAATGTCCCTGAAATGAAAGGAGCATTCTTGGCAAAAACAGACACCCGCTGTTTGGGTGAACTTGAGAATCCTTTGGTTTTCTTTAACAAAATAAATATTGCCGGGAAGAGTGAATTCCAGGTCTGATAATTACCTAGGTAGGGCTGGCTCCATGGAGTGTTACGCAGGGGAGTGACCCATTGAGGAGGATGGAAATAGATGGGCTAGGAACAGTTTTCTGTAGGAGGCAAATGAGAGGGGTGATTTGGATGAGCTCATCACTTAATGAGAACATGGGCAGGCCAAAGGAAGCAGGAGCTGTGGTCCCTGGATAGATATCAGAGTGGAATCAGGGGAGCTGTGGTTCAAGGCTCAGAGAGCTTGCAATTCAGAGGGGGAACTGGTTAAATTGTGGTCCCAGAAGAGGCAAAGGCATTCCCATCTTTTTTTAAAAGATTAAGAGGCTATCCACACACAGGTGAATTACCTTAACAAAAACATAATAAGGAAGTGTCCTGTATAAGAGAGGTATTATTTCCATGTTTTGGCAGATATCCCACTGAAATAATCTTTTTATTGATCTGGTCATAATGAATTCTCTACAAGGAAAAATCTTGGACAAAGTATGTATATAATCGTCACTCTGCATAATAAAAATGCTTGATGCATATTCCAATAATAAGCATTTATTGGAATGCATGTTGTTTGTATTATAACCAGGAAGGAGAAAGGGAGAAGAAGCACAGCTATGACTCAACTTTTTAGAGTTCTTTTGTCCTTGCATCAAATAACAAATACTCTTTGGTTGATACTCCCCATCAAGCATTCCAACCATCCCCACCCAGAAGTCCTTCCTGTCTACTTATGGTATTATATGATAAGATTGTAGATTTAGAGCTGATTTAGTTTTGTCACCTTTTTGTAGATGAGGACTTAAGACCCAAGAGAGGTAGTGTGCCTCCCCCAAGGTCACAAAGGTAGCAAATGGCAGGGCCCGGGGTTGGAACCCAGGTTCACTGATTCCTAACCTGGAATACTTTTCACTCTACACTGATCCAAAACAATAAGAACTATAGATAGTCTAAGGGCTCTGAAGCTTTTATGCTGAAACTTCTCTGAGGCAGAGGAGTCTCATTGAACTCTTTAGGTGGATACTGGGTTTCTTTTCCTTCTCTGCTATGGGAGAGGGGTTGGACTAGGCACCCTGATGCACTGAGTCTTCTTTCTCATTCACTGTAGCATCAGGGGCATAGGTGTTTAGAACAGGAAGGAATAATTTAATCCAATCTCTTCATTTTATCAAGAAGGATGCTAAGGCCCTAAAAGTGAAATAACTAATACCATAAAAGTAGCTAAACCATGATTTGAACCTACACGTCTTACTCTAAAGTCACTTTTTCACCCAAGCTGCTTTGGATTATATGGACCTGCCTGAAGCAGATGAATCAACTCATGTTGTATTTTGGTCTTATTTGCCTGGCTATTGTTGTTGCTTTCTTCCCCTGTGTCATAGGGACCATTCTGCTAACATGGGCAAAAGGGATGTTTACAGCAATGCCCTGTTGGCTGAAAAAGTGCTTATTTAGTGGAAAAACTAAGAACAACAACTTCATACCATTCATTCCATGACTCCTTCCTATTCCCTACCCCACCCCCACCCTGACCCTAAGAAGGATAGGAAATGAAATGTTAGCCAACACATGGCTCCATCTTGGCTATTCAGACTTGTACCATTGGAGCAAATGCACAGAAACCATCTTTTCAGTCTCAAAAACTCAGAAATGGCTACCAATGACAAGGACATTGCTTTTCCAGACAGGAGAAGCTTGTCTTTTGCAAAGTTTGTTTAGAATATCTGCCCAACACCCATTACTGAATTCCCATGCTTTTGTATCCACTTTTTCTTCCTTAAAGAGGGGAACTATTTTAATATACAAGCCAGGCATAGATTGGCCATTCTTTCATGTTGGCCTTTGCCAATGTACTCCCAACATTTTTTTTTTTAAAGCAAAACATGTCAGTGGGGTTAAGCCTATGTTGGAACTTTTGTATTACATGATTGAAATACTCTATCCCTTAAATTATGGATCTTTGTGCTTTTCCTTCCCTTTCAAGATCTAGTATTTGATCCTCACACATGTAACTCCAAATTTTTCATGTAAATAGATTTCTAGAGACTAAAATTTACCAATGATACTTGCTAATTTGGTCAATTGTTGATTCCATCCTCTATGCAAAATGAGTGGCCTTCAATTACCATTGACATTTTGGGAGTATTTGCTAGGCACTTTATACATAGTATCTCATTTATGCCTTATAATGTTCTTTGTGGTAGGTACTACAGGTGCTATTTTCCTCATTTTACAGGTAGGAAAATGAAGTTTATAAAAGTTCAGTATATTGCCTTATCCCATTCTCCTTAATCGTAATGTCTTCCCTCTGAGATTCCTTCTAATTTATCCTATCTTTTTGTACATAGTTCATATGTTATCTCCTTCATGACATTGTGAAATCTTGGAGGGTGGGGACTGTACTTTTCTTTTCTTTATATCCCCAGCATAGTGCCTGACACCCTGTAGATGCTTAATAAATGCTTGTTGACTTGACTTGCTCAATGTTGCTAGTCAGTGTCCGTAGTGGGATTTGAACCCAGGTCTTATTAACTTGAAGTCCAGCACTCTGTCTACTATGCCACTCTGATTTTCTAATGATATTAATACAGGCATCCCTTAATTCTTGCTGTTCAGGACCTCAGCCCTTAGTGGGTTGTGGCTGGAGTGGGGGTAGCCCTAAATAATTGCTGTTTTAGCTGTATTCTGAGTGCTATTTTATTCTCCCCTTTTATAAAAAAAGTACCCCAAAGTTCTCTAGTGGATGTTCACAAAGGACAATAATAGCTGGGAAATTATTGTTTTTGTAAGCATCACATCATGATGTGTCATCTGTCAGGAATGAGGATGTCATGGTGAGAATGGGCTTGCTGAGATATTTCCCTAGGAGTGAGGATAGATTGGTACTTTCCCTTCTCTTACCTGGTTCCCCTTGTGATTAACCTTGTAATTAAGGGCACAGATTTGCAAGATGGATAATCAGGGTTTAGGAACATAGCCTGTGGTGATTGAACAGTAAAAAGAAAAAATCACTGACACACTAAGTATTAGAACCAACAATTCTGGCCTAATTATTAATGGTGATTATGACATATTTATGTAATATTTTAATATTTGTAACACAATTTTGCTAACAACAAAACTGTGAAGTAGTACAATTATTATTATCCCCATCTTATATATGAAGAAACTGAGGTTCAGAGATGTTAAGTAAATTTATTTTTACTTAAAACATTTTTTTAAATTAAAAATTTTTTTCAATAAGCAAAAATATGCCTCTTCTCCTTCCTCCCTTCCATTGAGAATGAAAGAAAAATAAAAACTTTGTTACTACTGATTCCTAACCTGGAATACTTTTCACTTTATAGTGATCCAAAACAATAAGAACTATAGATAGTCTAAGGGCTCTGAAACTTATACACTGAAACTTCTCTGAGGCAGAGGAGTCTCATTGAACTCTTTAGGTGGATACTGGGCTTCTTTTCCTTCTCTCCTATGGGAGAAGGGTTAATCAAAGTAGATTTCTGCTTTGGCCATGCCTGCATGTATTCAAATTGGCACTATTCAAAGTAATAATTACATAAAATATGGTAATTGATTACAGTCCAGTGGAAATATGCAGTGTGGATTTGAATAATGCGAGTATTTCAGGGGATTCATGATTTGCACTTATGTGAACCTAGCTGTATTTGCTAAAAAGGTAACCTTGGGAAAGTGACTCAGGATCACTTAGATCTAGCAGGGACCTTTAAGGCCATTGAGTCCAATGCCCTCATTTTACAGATGAGAAAACTGAGACACAGTTTACCTTTCCTGGCTTCTATTTCCTCACTGAAAAAATTAAGGCTCTGGAGGAAAATATATTTAAATTCCCTTCCAGCTCTAAATACTGTTTAAGCTCATTAAAGTGACATTTACCCTTGACTTCAGGGTCACAGGGATCATAGAAGTAATAGATTCAGAACTGGAAAGGACTTGAAAGGTTATCCATTCCAACCATTTCACTTTACAGGTGAGGAAACTGAGGGTCAGAGGTATGAGATTACTCAAGGTAACACAGCTAACAACCAGAAGAGCACGGATTTTGAACTCAGTTCAACAAACAACAAGGATTTATTAAGCACCTGTAATGTGCTAGGCACTTTACTAAATTCTGGGGATTCAAAGAAAAGCCAAAACTACTCCTGTTTTCCAAAAACTCACAATCTAATGATGGGGGCAGGGGGTGCGTGGGAGGAGACACTATGAAAGTGAATCATGGATAAATAATATATATAAATAGCTAGCTATTATAAATAAAACAACAAGTAGTACTATTATGCATTCACATTATTGAAAAGGTGAAAGCAACTTTGTAAATGACTAGTGAATCAAGAGACAAAACTCATTTACATTCATATCCTCCATTGTGGGTTGGGAAGGTGGCAAGGGTCTGCTTTTTTCAGTTCCCTAATATAATGGTGATGACCAGGTTCAAAGATGGCACTGGGATTGAGTGAAGGCCACTTCTCATAGAGTCAAGGACAGTGCCCAGTGTAGACAAATTCAGTAGAATGCAAGTTCCTTGAGGGCAAGGACTGATTTCATTTTTATCTTTGTATTTCTAGTGCCTACCATGGTGAGTGGTACATTAAATACTCAATGCACTGAATTAAATCTGTGATGTAGATAGGCACTGAGGCATAATGGAAAGAGTTCTTGACTTTGAATGAAAATTTTTGTCCCAGCTGTACCAATTGAATAGTCATATAACCCTTGGGTGGATGACTTCACCTCTCTTCAAGCCTCAGTTTCTTTGTCTGTAAAATGAGAAGAATAAAACTCACATTATTAACACCATAGAGTTGTTTTGAGGATTAAAAGAATGTATAAACTGATGTATAAACCGATAACTGTGAAGCTATGAAGTGCCATTAGAAGTGTGAGCTAATGGGATTAGGTTATTGTTGTTTCCAGTGCTTCTAACGATAGAAATGTTTGCTGGGTAAGTGATATGGTTTTAACTCTGAAGATGAGCATGGTACAATGAAGAGATTGATGGACTTAACTCAGGAGGATCTGGGTGCAAATCCAAATCTGATGCTTTTTAGCAATATAACCACTGGGCATATCACTTGATGTCTTTGAGACTCAGTTGTTTCATTTACAAAATGAGGATAGTAGCACTCCCGAAGTACAGGGATATTTGATCCCTCTGTTACCTACCCCACAGGGTCACTGTGAGAGAGAAATAAAATAAAACACTCTGCAAACCTTAAAATGCTTTACAAATGTCATCTGATATTTCAGTAGAATGTAAAAAACATTTAAGCACCTACAATTATTCAGTATATGTTTCAGTGTTATATTTTACTCTCTTCTTTTTCTCTCATAGACTTGATTTCAGATGCCAGCATGGCTTGATGGCATGAGCCCTGGGGGAACAGCCAAAGCATCTGGATTTGGGTTCCAAGTCTCTGATATCTAGTAACAGGTTATATGTTCAGGGGAAGATTTATTTATCTTTAAAATGGACATAATAATCTTTACCCTTCTTGCCTCATGAGTGTGGTTGTGAAAAAGTTGAGCTAACACTGTAGAAGTGAAAGGAAATAGGAATAAAGGGGAAAGAGTAGTTGCCTAGCAGTATGGTTGATTCAGACTCTCTCTTGTTTGTGGAGGGAAAGATTGTGTTATAATAATGTTGGGAGTGTCAAGGTAATTTGTACCTTTTCCATTGAGGCAGCTGCTGGGATTGAGAGAGTAGGAAAGCTGCATGAAACCCCACCAACAATTTTCTTTCAATTCAGGTGTAATTCTAGTCATCAGAAATGAATTGGGTGCAGTGGTGGGTCGGGGTGGCCATGCAGGAAGATTGTAGCCTTTCCTCCATTCTTGATGTGTTCTCTTCGAGTCCTTCCCTGGGGTAGCAAGAAGAGAAAAGAGGCCGCTTCACATATTTGTGTATTGGCATATAAGCAAGACCACACAGTCTATTGTTTTAATATTTGTGGAATAGTGTAAGTGTCTTGTTCTGGTCCTGTGATGTGAGCTGCCAAACAGTGTGCACAGTGTATGGAACAAATTGAGGAAACTTTATTCCTTGTAACAATGTACATTCAAAATTGATTTTCCTTTATGGTTGGCTATTTGGGGGTAAAAATAGAGCGACTCAGCTTTTCCATACATGCTGAGGCCTGGACCCCTCCATACCAGAGTATATTAACTTCTCCAAATGCCATTTTTCCATCCCACTTCATTGGGACCCAGTGCTGAAAACATTAGTCCTTAGCCTCTTGGTGATAGCTAAAGTACAGGCTGCATATGCCCTAACACTCTTTTAGAACATGCTAGTATAGTCAGGAATGGAATCATTACCACCTTTAAAGTCAGAAAAAAAAATTTAAAATAAGAAAATTTTAGAATAAGGAAAAATGGAATCATTACTGCTTTTATAATAAGAAAAAACAAACCCTGGCCACCCTTATGTTGGAAAATTACTTTCTGGAAGAAACTTTTTGATTGCTAACAACTGATTTGGTTTGATGATGATCAAGTCTCTGAATCTCCCCCCTTGTGGTTTCTGAGCTGACTGGGAGAGGGACAAATCTATAACCTGAATGCATGACTTCCATTAAAATGCAATAGGATTCATTCTCCTCTCTTCCTCACCTTTCATAGCCAGTTAGTTATCAAGTCCTAGGAATTTTTGCATCTCTGACATGTGTCTCTACCTCTCTTTCTAGCGCCACTGCTCTGGGACAAGACCTTTACATAGATTTACAGATCTGCAACTGCAAAGGAACTCAAAGACCATCTACTCCATTGTCTTAACTTTGCGGATGAGGAAACTGAGACCCAGGGAATAAAGGCACTTTCCCAAAGTAGCACAGGTAATGTGTTAGAAATGGAATTTGAACCCACCTGACCTTTTCACTGTGCTATGTTATCTTTGTCATCTATGTAGACTATTGTAATAGCTTCCTTGCAGGCCTTTCTACTTCCTGTCTTTCTCCTCTCCAATCCAGACAGTGTACATCTGTCAGAAGAACCTTTGTTACTCATAGATCTGGTCATATCACTCCTCTGCTCCAGAATTGTCAGTGTTCCTACACTGTGTGCCAAGTAAGGTTCAAACTCCTCTGCCTGTCATTTAAGGCCCTCCGCAGTCTAATGCCTATCCTACGCTTGTGGCTTTGTCTTCTATCACACACATACACACACTCACACAGACACACTCACACACACACACACACACAGAGTATGATTCAGCCCCTTGAATAGGCCACATGCTTTCTTCTCCTATGCCTTTTTTCACCGTGTTATCTATTTCATAATAATGATCTGCTGTTCAGTCTTTTCAGTCGTGTCTGACTCTTCTTGACCCCATTTGGGGTTTTCTTGGCAAAAATACTGGAGTAGTTTGCCATTTCTTTTTCCAGTTCATTTTGCAGATGAGGAACTGATGCAAACAGGGTGAAGTGACTTGCCCAGGGTCACATGACTAGTACGTGTCTGAGGCCAGATTTGAACTCAGGAAGATGAATCTTCCTGATTCCAAGACCAGTGCTCTATCCATTGCATCACCTAGAAGCCTAATAATAATAATAATAGTAATAATAATAAACAACTAACATTTATATAGCTCTTACTATGTGCCAGGCACTATGTTGAGTGCTTTACAATGATTATCTTATTTGATCCTCACAACAGCTCTGGGAGGGAAGTGTTATTATCCTCATTTTACAGACAAGAAAACTGAGGCAGCTGGAGGTTAAATGCCCAGGATCACAAAGCCAGGAAATTACTGAGGCAGGATTTGAATTCAGGTCTTCTTGACTCCAGGTCCAAGGCTTTACTCACTGTGCTCTCTAGTTGCCTTAAAATACTAGCAGACAGTTCTTATGTCCTCCTTAAGATTTTCTTCTCCAGGGCTCCGTTCCTTTAGCCAGTTCACCTTTGGCATATTTAGCCCTCTCTTTGTCATGGTTGTCTTCTTAGAAAAATGCTCCAGCTTATTTATGTATGTCTTTCCCAAAATGTGGCACCCAGAGCTTAGCACAGTACTGTAGATATGGCATGACCAAGGGAGAAGTTAGCAAGAACTATGTCCTCTGCTATTCCAGATTCTATGCCTCTCTTCAAGTAGTTTGTAATAGCAATTACTTTTAAGGATGCTACATGTTGCTGCTGATTCACATTGAGTTTCCAGTTAACTAAAATCCATAGGCCTTTTCCATGGGATCTTTTGTCTAGTAATGCCTTTCCAATACTTTAATTATGAAGTTAATTTCTTTGAACCTAAACATAGAATTTCACATTTATCCTGATTAAATGTCATTGTATTTAGTAAGACCATAATTCTAGCCTGTCAAAGGATTTTAGGGTCCAGACTTTGGTGTAGTAGAGAGGCACTTGGAGTCAAGAAAAACTCATTCAGATCTCAACTCTGGAATTTATTTTCTGTATGACCATAGACAAGTCACTTAACCTCTCTTAACCTCAGTTTCTTGATCTCTAAAAATGGAAAATTGGGAAAATTTTGCTTATACAACCTAAATCACAACATTTTTGTGAGGCTCAGATGAAGTAATGTAGAAAAGCACTTTGCAAATCTCAATCATTATATAAACGTCAGCAATTATCATTATCTTGGGTATTAACTCCAGTATATCTATTTTATTTTTCCAGCTTTTGAGTCTTCTGCAAATGTGATAAGTATATTATCTACATCTTCACCCAATTCTTTGATTAAAAAAAAGTGGCATACCACAGGACTGAAAACAGATTCCTTGGGCTATCAAGGGCATGTATATCCCCCAAACCACCAAGTATTTGAAAGATGTCACATTGAAGAAACAATGTGTTCCCTTCAGGCGATATAATGGTGGAGTTGACAAGTGTGCCCGGGCTAAGCAGTGGGGTTGGACACAGGGTCGTTGGCCCAAAAAGAGTGCTGAATTCTTGCTGCATATGCTTGAAAAATGCAGAGTAAGACAGAACTGAAGGGTTGGGATGTGGAGTCTCTTGTCATCGAGCATATCCAGGTTAACCAGGCTCCCAAAACGCGACGGTGTACTTATAGGGCTCATGGTAGAATCAACCCATGCATGAGTTCTCCTTGCCATATTGAGATGACACTTACTGAAAAGGAACAAATTGTTCCTAAACCAGAAGAGGAGGTTGCTTAAAAGAAAAAGATATCCCAGAAGAAACTGAAGAAACAAACAGGAGTAAATATGACATTAGAATGCAAATAAAGTGAAATGAAGACATTTGTTACAGTAAAAAAAAAAATTGAGTTCCAAATTCTCTCCCTCTATCTCTCCCCTACCCCTCCCCGAGACAGTAAACAATTTGATACAGGTTATACATGTGCACTCATGCAAAACTCATTTCCATATTAGTTACTACCCCCAAAAAACACACACAGACACAAAATAAAGTGAAAAATAGTATACTTTGATCTTCATCCAGACTTCATCAGTTCTTTCTCTGGAGGTGGATAGCATTTTTCATCATGAGTCCTTTGGAATTGTCTTAGATTATTGTGTTGCTAAGAAGCTAATTCACTCACAGCTGATCATTGCACAATATTGCTGTTACTGTGTACATTGTTTTCCTGGTTCTGTTCACTTCACTGTGCCAGTTCATATAAGTCTTTCCAGGTTTTTCTGGAATCATCCTGCTCATCATTTCTGATGGCACAATAGTATTCCATTAGCCATTCCCCAATTGATGGGCATCCCTTTAATTTCCAATTCTTGACCACCACAAAAAGAGCTGCTATAAATACTTTTGTACAAATAGGTCCTTCCTCCCTTCACCTTTTATCTCTATGGATACAGACCTAGTATTACTGGGTTAAAAGGTTTGTATAATTTTATAGCCCTGTAGGCATAGTTCCAAATTGCTCTGCAGAATCATTGAATCAGTTCACAACTCTACCAACAGTGCATTGATGTCCCAGTTTTCCCATTTGCCCTCCAACATTTATCATTTTCTTTTTCTGTTATATTAGCCAATCTGATAGGTGTGAGGTAGCACCTCAGAGTTGTTTTAATGTGCATTTCTCTAATTAATAGTGATTCGGAGCATTTTTTTATATGTTTTGATTTTTTTCACAGTTTTGATTTTTTCATCTGACAACTGTCTATTCATATCCTTTGACTATCAATTGGGGAATGACTGGTATTCTTATAAATTTGATTCAGTAATCTATATATTTGTGAAATGAGTTTTTTTTATCAGAGACACTTGATGTAATTACCTCCCCCCCAGCTTTCTGTTTTCCTTCTAATCTTGGCTGCATTGGTTTTGTTTGTGTAAAAACTTTTATAAAATTTAATATAATCAAAATTATTCATTTTACAGCTCATAACGCTCACTACCTCTTGTTTGGTCATAAATTCTTCCCTTTTCCATAGACCTGGCAGGTAAACTATTCCATACTCCCCTAATATGCCCATGGTATCACTCTGTATTGCTAAGTCATGTACCCATTTTGACCTCATCTTGGTATACGGTGTGAGATATTGGTCTATACCTAGTTTCCGCTAAACTACTTGCCAGTTTTCCCAGCAATTTTTGTCAAATACTGAGTTCCTGTCCCAAAACTTGGATCTTCAGGTTTATCCAATACTAGATTATTATGATAATTTACTACTGTGTCTTTTGTACCTCATCTATTCCACTGATCTGGTACTGATAGTATCAAATTGTTTTGATGATTACACTTTATAATACAGTTTGATATCTGGTATAGCTAGGCCACTTTCCTTCACTTTTTCCCCATTAATTCCCTTGATATTCTTGACCTTTTGTTATTCCAGATGAATTTTATTATTTTTCTAGCTCTATAAATTTTGTTTGGTAGTTTGATTGGTATGGCACTGAATAAGCATATTAATTTAGTTAGTGGTGATGTGGCTAGAGCACTCGACCTTGGAGTCAGGAAAGCCTGAGTTCAAATCTGGCCTCAGACACTTACTAATTGTATGACCCTGGCAAGTCATTTAGCCCTGCTTGCCTTAGTTTCCTTATTTGTAAAATGAGTTATAGAAGGTAACAGCAAACTGTTCCAGTATATTTGCCAAGAAAACCCCAAATGAAGTCACAAAGAGCAGGACACAACTGAAATGACTGAACAACAAAAAAAATTGTTATTTTTATTATATTGGTTCAGCCTACCCATGAGCAATTAATATTTTTCTAATTGTTTAGATCTGACTTTATTTATGTGAAAAATGTTTTGTAATTGTGTTCATATAGTTCCTGGGTTTTTTTTGGCAGGTAGACTTCCAAATATTTTATATCATCTACCATTATTTTAAATGGAATTCCTCTTTGTAGCTCTTGCTGTTGGACTTTGTTGCAGAAATGCTAATGATTTATGTGGGTTTATTTTATATCCTGCAACTTTGCTAAAGTTGTTAGTTATTTCAATAATTTTTTTTAGTTGATTTTCTAGGATTCCCTACATTTACTATCATATCAGTATTCCTGACTCCAGCATTCTATCCACTGTACCATCTAGCAGCCTCAGGGAAGAGTTACAATGGTCCAATGTTCCTGGATGCTCCTACTTCACTTGTTTCACTATTTCCTGGCATATCTTCTCAACAACTTCCTTGCCACAAGGCCAGAGACCATATGCTAGAGATTTAAACCCTTTCATCTCACGATCCCTACTGTCTTGATTGCTGACTTACTTGGCCCACTATTGCTGTAGAAAAAGCCCTAACATATTTAACTTCACTACCTATATCTACCTCTTTTGGAACTATAATCAAATCAAATAATCCACTTTTCCTGGAAAGAGGATTTCAATCTATTCCCCTATGGCTTTAGTTGTCATCCCTATAACTTTTTAGGCCAAAGTCTTCTTCCCTTTTACCACTCCTCTATGTATGTCATCTTTCCCATTAGAATGTAAGCTTCTTGATGGCAGGGACTGCCTTTGCTTTTGGATTTTAATCCCTAGTCCCTAGCAAAGGGACACAATATTTAATACATTTTCCATTCATTCATTCATTCATTCATTCATTCATTCATTCATTCATTCATTCATTCATTTAAATTCTTCCAGCCAAAACTGGGGAGAGGAATCATGTTACAGTGGAACTAGCACTGGTGTTGGCATCAGAGGGTTTGAGTTCAAATCCTGACTCTGTCACTCAGCATCTCTTTGACCTTGGCCAGAGTTACCCAACCTTTTTTGGCCTTGATTTCCTCATTTTTAGAATGAGGGACCTGAACTCAATGGGTTTTAACATTGCATCTAGGTCTAATGTATTATCCTAAGGTATCTCACCCTACACACTAACACATGTTTTTTTTTGGGGGGGGAGGGTGGATTTAACTTTGTGATGCTTCAGAGTAAATTTCAAAACCACAGGAAATATTTTCTTTTCTTTTCTTTGTTTCTCATTCATATCATATTCATACCTATATTCTCTCCCTTCTACTTCCCCCATTCCTCTCCCCCCTCTCTAACTTCTGGTCCCTGGAAATCTGATAGAATTGAATTCTCTCTTCCTTTTCCTTAGCACTGATTATTACAGAATCTGAGCCTTCTTGCACATGTGCAACCTTAGAGCTATCAAAAGACATTTCTGCCATTCTATCCTTAAGTAAAAGTACTCCCCCTACAATCCTTTTTAAAATTGGATCATCAATGAACTGATCTAGGTACCCACAGGAGCTTGATGAACCTATTCCATGATTGACACAGCCAAGAGCTTCTGTCTTATTGATGAGCTGCTGACTTTTCTTGAAGTTCTGCGCCTAATGTAAGATATTATTTTGCGCTAGAGTGATTTCTATATGTGCCACATCATTCTACCAGCCTATGAGTTCTACAAGGGTAGGAACAAGATCATATCAAAATTTCCTATCTTACTCAGAACGTATTCTAGTGTTCTGCACATAGCTTAATACATTTTTGTTGAATCAAATTGAATTGAGCACAAATGGATTGCAAGTTGACAGTGGTACTCAAAGATCAGAACCTAATCTACTTAATTCCTAGAACCAATATAAACATTTTTGAAGTTATAAGCTGAAGGATGTGATGGGTTCACTTCTCCTCTTTACATGAAGGAGAATTATAAACAGGAGAGTCCTTACCTACACTCATCTTAGAACAAATCAAGTTTGTTCCATACTGACTCCTGGACAGAGGGAAGACTATGTTGATAGGGTAGATCTATTTCCTTTTCCATACCAAAGATACAACAGAGCTAGAACATTCCTTTATTTGAAAAGGTGACTTGTACCCCATCATCATTAATATTATTTGTCACAAGAATAATATTTGTAAGATATGACCCAGAAATAGAAGAAAGGATGGTACAAGATATAGCTCAGCTAAAAGGGTTTAGACTTTGAAAGTCACAACAAATGAATGGAATAGAGTTTTTGGTATTGGTTATGGCAAACTACAAGTACCACTTGAGCAATTATAGGTTGAATTTGGTTGAGGAAAAATGTAGGTTGTGGAAAAGAAGTTAATGATAATGAAAATAATAATAACAATGAAAATAATAATATGTTGCTACTTAGAAATATCTACGATTTTTTTTTAGTGTGGATACTGTCTTTGCTGAAAAAAGATATTAGCACCTTATAGATGTTTTTCTTAAGTTACCATGCCTAAAACAATTGGTTTCCCAATGGACAGGCTTTTGGTAGTGTGGTTACCTAGGCTAGACTTCAGAGGATAGAGGTATAATTCATTCTTAAAAGTCTTCCAGCTTAGCAGAACCTTCATGATTTTATATTGTTGGAATAATTTTTGAGAAATTAGGCTTGTTGTCTATACCATGATTAGATACTAGAATAGGATTCTTATGATATAGTATTATTGATAATCTCAATAACCATTATAATTATTTCATTTTATATGTGAGAAAACTGAGGCATGCAGAGGTATATGGGGACTTGTCAAAGGTTATGTAGATAATTTTCCAAATATCTAGGAGTAGGACGCTCATGTCTTGTTCAGTCCTTGTTCATCCTTGTTCAATCTTCCACTATATCAAAGAAAAAAATCTTTAAAATAAAACCTGTAACTCAAATTTCAATGAAAGAAAATGCAGATTTTGGGTAAGTACAGGTATTCAGATATCTTTGTCAGCTCAACTCCCAATTCTCTTTGGAATGTTGAAACTACATTGGGGAGTTTAGATGATAGGTAGATTTTGGGGGAAAAAAAAGGAAGATACATATGCACAAAATGGGTCAGGTGTTACTTCTAGGTTGCTGTGGTCAGTATGAGTGACTTCTTATTCCATTGACTTGTCTGACTTCCACGCCCTGAGTCCTTCTAATTATACTGCATTTTGCCTCTTCCATTATTCCATTTATTCCATTTGTGATGATAGTTAAATCTCTGTAGGTGGCAAGTGAAAACTGACCACAGAAGAACATATGGAGTGAAATTCTTCTGTTCCTGAAGTTCATAATGGAAATACCCCAAACTCCAAGATATATTAATAGTCAGCATCTGCTAAAATGATGAAAAGAAGTTTTTTTTTTCCTTAAACTTAGGATACGAGGCTTTGGGGAATAGAGGGAAGGGTATACAGATTAGGACAAAATGCCTATAGCTGTGTTAATTGAGTTCAAGTGACTGGTTTAAGCAAAATAAACGCAACTGAAAAGAAACAATTGAAATGGAACAGGATTAATCTAATTCATTTTTCATCAATTACTTTAGCAGAGCTGATATAGTGGGACACATAAAATGCTTTCGAGTCTGAAAAGAGAGTCGTTTAGGACATTGAGTCCTTGAGGAATTTCTTTAAGAGAGCTGGAGTGTGATTCCTTTTTCTGTGCCTTTGTTTTCAAAGCCTGTGTGAAATTATGACAAATAGTTATTAAAAACCACAGTGGGACTTCCAGCTGCTCCTAGATGAATTCCTACTAAGTGGAGAGCATCAAATGAGAATGCTGTTAGGGCCTGAAGAAAAAACACAGCAATGGAACTAAGCAAGACTGTCTTTAAGTGCATTTTCAAACAGAAGCCCTTGTAGATTTGAGTTTTATGTACAGTCTGCAAAGATTGAATGACATCAAGACCTTCCCCTTTTTCCATAGAACCCAATGATAGGACTCCAGCAAAGCAGGAAGTGAAGGGTAGTAGCCACCATGTTGTTGGATCATAACGTTAAAGGATGGGGTGATTCATGTTCATATAATACACATTTCCACCAAGACTATTTGGAAGAGAATACTTTGTCTATGGCTTTAGGTCATTTTTTTTTTTAACCACTGTGTAATAGCATTCTTGGTAGGAAGAAGAAACTGCCTTTTTGCTCAAAGAATTCTGCATTGGCTCAAGCAACTTGAGCCCTGAATTCAGTCATAGAACCTGGGTTCAGATTCTTACTTTATTACTTACTACTGTTGAGATTTGGGGCAAGTCACTTAACTCTTCTGGGCCTCAGTTTCTTGATTTGTAAATTGATGAGCTTGAACTTGATGCTCTCTAAATTGCTTTTCTTTTAAATCCTAGGATCCTATGAACCTGACTTTAGTCCCATTGCTGGAGCTCTTCTCAAATATGTTCCAGTAAGTGCCTTACTAAGCAATGAAATATTTTTTATTGAATTGTCAAAGCCTATAAGATATCATTATAAGAAGCAATGTGGTATAGAAGAGAGAGAGGTGGGTTTGGTCAGGAAGACCTGGGTTCATATCTTCCTCTTTTACCTCTGCAAAGTCACTTAACCTCTTAGGTACTTAACCTCTTGACCTGAAGCAGCTGTTGAAAATTTGTTAATTCATAGACTGGAGTGCCTCAGGGGCTGACAAAATTACTGATTCTTTAGCATTCTAACATAAGTTAGCATGAAAAATGGCCTAACTGTCCCCTTTCCTCTCCTAAACAATAATAGCTGACATTTATAAGGCACTTTAAATACATTGTCTTCTTTGATCCTAACAGAAGTGCTTTGAGACAGATATCCATTTGACAGATGAGGAGCAGGAGATTTAGAGTTGCTGATTTAGGAGCATAGATTTAAAGCTGAAAGGGACCTCAGAGGCCAACTAATCTAATCCTTTCATTTTACAGATGAGCAAGCTTTGACTCAAGTGACTTGCTCAGGATCTTGAGGTCAGTTTTCACGACTCTAAATCCATCACTCTATCCACTGTGTCATGACGCTTCTCAAAGTTCACACAGCTATAGGTAGAGATGCATCTCCAAACCCATATCTCCTGTTTTCAGGCCAGGGGCTTACATACATTGACACTAGAACTTCAGTTCAACTCTTCATTGTTGAGTGAAATACAGTATGATTTAGGTCCTTCTTGGATGCTATTCAAGGAGAATTAGTTATCGAAATGTCAAAGGGGCTCCTTTATGAAGCGGTATCAGAATATTAGAAGTGACATTATAAATC
Organism: Vombatus ursinus; assembly: GCF_900497805.2. NCBI lineage: Eukaryota > Metazoa > Chordata > Mammalia > Diprotodontia > Vombatidae > Vombatus > Vombatus ursinus. The sequence goes on from NW_020954576.1 coordinate 86,847,252, forward strand.
ACTTAGTCAATTCTTCTCATTTTACAGATGAGGAAATACATTAATAGAAAAGAAGGGACTCACCTAGAGTCCCATATCTGGAAAGCAGTTAGCTCATATAAGGAAATGTCACCTCTTAAAGGTGTATAACTCTGAAAGACACTCACTTTTAGCACGGGCGAATGGCTGAGGGATATCCTAATATATCCCAATATTCCCTTCCAGCTTTCCAACTTTCTCATTCTTTGGGCACCAGGTAACACCATGTTTTCTCCTGGATTCTAAATCTGTAGCAGAATGAGTGGTGTGACTAACCATCTCATACTCAGACTTTGCCTATGAAGTTTGGGATGAACTCTTCCAGTAGCCCTTCTCAGCTCCCACAAAGCAGCTGGCCTAGAGAGATGCTTTCTGGACACCATTGGGCCATTAGAATATCCCCTAGGAAGTTTACTAGAACAGGTACGTTTTGCTTCTTCTTGCTCTTCCACAAAAGCCTCATTTAAATTTTTAAGAAAAAAGCATTTCTTGTGAAAGAACAAAGTTCTGTAAGTATAATTAAGAGTTAGCTTTTTATCCCCCTTCCCTCTGCCCTCTCAACTTGTTTTCTTATGAATCCTTTAGACCTGATACCATCAAATGACCTTGCCCCATTTATTTACTTTATTTTCCTTTTCCTTTACGTGTAGACTTTATTTTCCTTTACTTCAGGTGTTTTTTGATTGTTTGTTTTTAACCAGAATTTAGAGGAATAAAATGTAATGGTGTCAATTCTCAGGAATGATTTAGATCATATCACATGACATAAAAGTTGGGGAAAGCAAAGGACAAAACAAGGAAGACTCAGTTTGCTAGCTCTCCATAAACTACATGTGGACACACATATAAACCACATGTAAATGCATACACACATGCCTACCTGCTTACATACCAGTGCCAGTGGCACAGAATTCAGAGCCCAAGGAGCCACACAGAAATTGGAAATGTTTCCTACTGCATTCAAAATCTGTGGCTACTCTTCTTTTCTTTGAGGCCATATGCACTTCAGGTGAGAGCTGCATTAATGAGTTCTTGCATTAATAAGTTGGATTTCTGGGTGTGGCTCACTCAACATTATTTTCACCCCAAGGGATCGTATAGCATTCTTGGCAGTAGGTCACCCTTGTGAGAAGCACTGACATGTCCAATTGGCCTGCCTTAAGGTAAGAGTGGTCTAACTAGTTCTTTATCAATTTTCTAAGGCTCCCTATAGCTGTTTTTTCCCCTTCATTGATATGCGTGAAATGATCTAGCCCTGAATCAAAGGGTTCTGAGTGCTTCCTGTGCTCCCTTCCTTTACAAAATTTGTTTGTGGCTAAATCATGAAGGTTCCAGACTAGATGATACTAGTGATCCCTTCGAGCTCTAACATTCTGATTCTGTGATGCTATATACCATGTGTGCAAACACTGAAAAAGAAGGGAATTATTTTCCCCAAAGGCCTTATTTCCTCTGTTCAGAATTTCTAGCAGCAGTTTATTTTCTTTGATCTCTTTCTCCCCTCCCCATTTTTTTTCTATACTGGTCCTTTAAGGAGAAAAAAAATTAGGTATCAGTGACAGTGCAACTGGAATGTGCTTGTTTATTTCTTTTATGGCAAAAAACCACATAAATCTCATCTGTGAACATGTCATCTGTTTGTTCTTCAGGGCAAAAAAATACATAACCCAAAGTTTGCCCATGTTGGAGCTATGTAGTTACTGCATTCCTGGGCTGTGGGCCATGCCATTAGACATACTTTGCCAAATTCCTTGTGCCCTGAATTTGGCTCAGCTTGCCTTATGGGAAAATCCTCTGGTATTAAGAACTATCTAGGCCACCTAGAAGGAAGTTCATACAATAAATGGGTTACTGGGTTCCAGTCCATTAGAATAGGAGAATAGGACCCCCCCCCCTTTGCTTGTTCTAGAATCTAGAAGGGAGTGCTCATGATGCATGGTAAGCATTGGCAAGCAAACAGATTGGAAGGAGCCTTGGTGCCAGGGTAAGAAGACAGAGTGAGGGAACAAAGAATACATGTATCTTATCCCTATTGCACAAACATTTCCTTCATTGTTATCTTAGGTAAAGGTAATTGATTGAAGTGCCTAATGCTCTCCAAAATTTAATGCAGGTAAATAACACTTGCTGAATGCATCTTTATTTTCAATTCAACAAGCTTTTAATTGGCAATTGACATGTGTTGAGCCCTGGACCAGGTGTTAAGGATGTAAATGTAATGGCTAGTGAGAATACCATCCTCAGAGCATGCTACACAAAGACAAAAACTTAGTGGTTCTTGCCCTATGGGAGCTTACTTTCTGGTATGGGGAAACAACTTGTATACAGATAAGTAAATACAAAATAATTTTTGGGGGGGCTCACAACTTTAGTGGAATAAGAAAAAACAACAAGAAGAAGACAACACTTGAGGTGTATTAGTTTTCAAAAAAGGGAAGAGATCAGAGCATGCAAACTGTAGCCCTGTGAGCTTGATGTAGATTCCTGAGAAAATTCTGAAATGGATCATTAAAGAGATGGTGGATGAACATCCAGAAAGGGAAGAGATGATAACAAAGAGTCAGCATTACTTCATCAAGAACAAGTCATATCAGATTAACCTCATTTCCTCTTTCAATAAGATTTCTAAACTTTAGAAGCAGGGAATGCTGGGGATGTAGTTTAACTAGATTTTATCAAAAGTTGTTTGTCAAAAAATATGATAATGTATCTCATATTATTCTTGTTGAGAATATGGATAGGTATGGATTAGATGAGAATATAATTAGATGGATTCAGGACTGGTTGAATGTCTGTACTCAAGGAATAGTTACTAATTGTTAAATGATGATATGATCTCCATTGGAGGAGAATTTATTAAAAATTTTCCAGTGGAGTACCCAGTGATGTATGTTTTGCCCTGCTGTTTAATTTTTTTTATCAATGGCTTGGAAAAAGGTATGCATAGTATATCCTTCAAAAACGAGAATGAAACAAAGCTGGTAAGGATAGCTTATTTACTAGATGACAGTCATGATCAAACATGTCTTGATAGGCTATACCATTGGGCTGAATTTAATAAGATGAAGTTAAATAGGGATAAATGTATCCCTATCGGGGGTACAAAAAATCAACTTTACAACTGGAAGATGGAGGAAGCTGTTAGACAGGAGTTGTTCTGAAAATGACTTAGTATTATGACATGATGTCAAAACAAGCTAATGTGATCTCATTCTCTATTAAGGGAGGCAGACTTTCAAAGAGGATGGAGGTGATAGTCCCACTGTATTCTCTTCTTTTCTGACATCACCTGAAGTATTGTGTTCAGCCCTTAGCACCACTGCTGAAGAGGTACATTGATAAGGTGGAAAGTTTTCAAGGAGGGCAATCAGGATGGTGAAGGACTTTGAGTCCATGTCATATGAGTATTGTTTGAAGGAACTGGGCATTTTTAATTTGGAGAAGAGAATATTCTAGGGTGCCATGATAACTATGCTCAAATATTTGAAGGGCTACCATGTGCTGGAATGATTAAACTTGTTCTATTTGACCTCATAAGGCCTAGTGTTTAATACTATGAAGGTACCTTGATTCATACTACATCCAGAAGTGCCTGATTCTGGACATTGATAAGCTATACAACATCCAGAAGAGGACAGTCTGATGCTAAGATGGAGGGAGAATATGCCATGTAAAGATTGGTTGAATGAACCAGGAATTCTTAGAAGAGAGGAGAGAAGACTTAGTGGGAGTGGGTGACATGAAGTCCTCCAGTGTTTAAAAGGTGTCATGTGGAAGGGAGACTGGACTTGTCCCCAGTAAAAGGAATTGTGAGCATTGGGTAGAAATTGCAGAGAAGCAATTTCCTAGCAATTAGAGCTGTTACAAAGTGGAATGGGCTACCATGAGAGGTAATGGGTTCCCTTTAACTACAGTCCTGAATCAGAGTATGGATTACCACTTCTTAGATATGTCATAGAGAGGAGTCATGTTCAAGTAGAGATTGGACTAGATGTCTGAGGTTCCTTTCAACTCTGAGATTCTGGAACTCTAGATCAATTTCTCTTTCCACTCTACCATGCTTTCTTACATACACTTTATGATGATGGCAAGGATTCATCTCTATCTTTGAATACTTATTAGGGTCTCATGTACTTATACTTGCTACAGTTCTTCTTTGTTGGATCAATGATCACATCTAGGTGGACACCTCCTTCACTGATATGGACCGCGATCCATTTGTACTTTCTCAGACTGTGTGATTCTTGTCCATTCTCTCCTAAAAATTTGGGTAGATATTTCATAGAATAGTTCCTTAACACAATGGTGGCTGTCTTCCAGATCTTTTAGCATTTATGGACACCATGATAGTACCTGTTAGCTACCCTGAACTCTCACTATATATCTAGCCTTTTCTGATCATATTTTTCACAAGATGATAGAATTGGGGACTTAGGGATGTAATTGACATTACAAGTCATCTAGGCCAACACTTTTGTTATCCTAATTAGAAAACTAAAGCCCAATGCGTCAAGTGACTTGCCTACAGTCTTGTAAAGAGCCAGAATGAGGATGTGAAACCAGGTTCTCTTACTAAATTTAACATGCTATGTCTAGAAATAAAGAAGTCAGGAAGAGAAAAACATTTTTATGGGGGAGGATTATGAGTTCCATTTGGTACATGTATTAAGGGTCTCAGGATGTCTGATTATCAGGTTTCCATGCCTACTGGTACAGGCCCATCTGGCATGCAAGTCATGGTTGATAATATGCTGCAGGCTACTTATGCCACTATGTATCTCTTTGCTGGCCTTTGGGTTACCTAAAATTTTGAATCTTTGGCCGAAAATCAAATGAAAGAAAAATAGTCTGGATTGCATTTGGGAAAATGAGCACTGCTTTCAGTATGCCCACGTTGTTCTCTGACACAAAAAACTTCTGTTCTCCCTTTATATTATCTTGCTTGTGATCCTAACAGCTTTCATGGATTCAATTCTCATCTTTACTTGGATGATTCCTCAATATATCCAGCCTTAGCATCACTAACTGCCTCTTGGACATCTTGACTAGATATCTTACAGGTATCTCAAACTCAAAATGTCCAAAAAGGAATGCATTATTCTCCATCCTGTTCCATCCTCCCACTGCTCAATACCATTCACTCATTCCAACATTCCTATCTGTTGAGGACCCCATTATTCTAGTCACTGAGGCTTACAACCTCAGTGTCATCTTCAAGTCCTCCCTTTCACTTGCCTCATACATTTAAGCTATCATCAAATCTTATCATTTCTACCTTCATAGCATCTCTTGCATACATCCTTTCCTTTCTCCTCATGCAATTACAACCCTAATCTAGGTCTTCATTACCTCTTATCTGGATGATTGCAATTGACTTCTAATTGGTCTCCCTGCCTTCCTACTCCAATCCATCTATCACTTAGTTATCAATAATTTTTCTCCTATATAAGTTTGACCATGTCACCTCTCTGCACAGTGAACTCCAATGACTTCCTGTTCCCTCTAGCATCAAATATAATTTTTTTTCATTTGGCATTGAATGTTCTTCATGACCTGGCTTCTTCTTACCTTTCTTATACCTTCTTATACCTTACTCTCCTTCATATTCTCTATCCAGCAACACTGGCTTAATTGCAGTTTCTTGAACATGGCACTTCACCTTCAACCTCTTGCCTTTGCTCTAGTTTTCCCCCATGCCTAGAATACTCTGACCTCTCACCTCTAGTCTCTTAGTTTCCTGACTTCCTTTAAGACTCAGTTCAATCCTGCCTTCTATTGGAGACCTTTATTCTTCCCTTCAGCTATTATTGCCTTTCTTCTCAGAATGTGACTCTGTATATATCACATATCTGACTAATTGTTTACATGTTGTCTTCCACATTAGAGCATAAGTACCTTGAGGACAAAGACTGTATTTTTTGTATCCCTAAGCACTTAATAAATGTTTGTTAACTGTACTTTGTGAAATACTAATAATCTCCTAGTGATGCTATATGCTGTGAATCATGGGATACCATGATTGTTGAAGAATCAAGACAATGTATAATTAAATATTATTTAGAGGAGAACTAGCACCAGAGTGGTATAGTAGAAATACTTCTTGAAGTCAGGAAACATTTGTCTTTAGTCATGCCTCTGCCACCCATGGATGTGTGACCAAATCAAGTGGTATGGTCTATATTCCTGGTGAATGTCTAACCTGTCTAGAACAAATGGCTATTTTGCTTCTTAAAGAATTTCAGGGATTCTATAGTTTCTCTTAGTAGGCCATTGATTTGTTGGGAAATTTTTCCTTCTACACAGTTAAAACCTCATCTGCTTTAAGTCCATTTCTTCTTATTTATCACCTGTGATAGACATGAAAAATGGTCTTTTAGTACTATCTTCATCAATATATTTTATGTGCTTAGAGACAGTAATCAAGGCACCCCTCATCCCTCTCTTCTCTGAGTGGAAAAATCCCAATTCTCTTAACTTTTCCTCACTGGACCTTTTTTTTCTATCATTTTAATTATATTTATTGCTCATTTCATGTCAAAAGGGGAAGTGAAATGGTGACAGATTAATTGCTCCCAGGGCTTGAGGTGGCCTTCAGTGGACATGGGTGTTGTGTATTGGCATCTCATGGCACTACTTCATGTTCAGCACACACCCTTGGAACTCAGAGAATGGCAGGAAGCAAGGCAAGGGAGGAAACACATCAAAGAAAGGCACTTACTATATGTCTTAGAAAAACCTCCGTTCAAAATTAGTTTGTTACATGGGACTAAAACCTTCAAGTTCAAAAATAGATCAAATGGTTTAAATATGATCCTGTTCCCCTACTTCGCAAAGGCTCAGTCTTTCCTCTTGAGCATAAAATGTTTCCAACACTGAACACCAAATCATAAAAATGCAGTTTATAAAAAGCATGCTGACACTGTAAAAATTAATAGTATTCTTGGAAGGGGAGCCCTTTAAGTTTTTACAGTGGTAAACTCAAAAGAAAATGGATTTTTTTTCCTTTTCTCTTGTAAAGTTAATTGACTTGCCTGTCTTAGTTTTCCCAAATGAAACATTTTAGATAGATACAAACTCACATGTAATGCTCCCCTCTTTAGCATGTCATTCAAATGTCCAGCTTTGTGGCCTGGAACTCTTTAGGTTGCAACTGTTAATAGTCACTCTGGAAAAAAAAAACAGTAGCCAAATATTCAACCTTTAGAATAGTTGTACAAAAGGATCTTTTTTCCCCTCTTTTCCTTAAATGTCATGGGTCATTATGATCAACATTTTCTGCCATCACCAAATGCCTTTACTATTTTCTTCTTCTAGATGCCATGATTTGAAACACAGTTAAAAGATGTAGAAGTTCATAGTCACATGCAGATGAGTTTTTGGAAGGTGAATATAAATAGGGGAGCCAAAGAGAAGATGACTTTTATATAGCAAGTCTACTTCCTGTCTGTAAAGCCCAGAAAAAGGGAAGCAATGACCAAGAAGTTGAAATTGAGGTTGTTGATGTTAAATTATTAAGCTCAGCTTTAGACCATAAGACTATTAACCTAAGACTTCTCAACTACTTTCTCATTGACAAATTTCTAAATTCCCTAAGGCACCAATGAGGTAGCAAGTGGAATGGACCAAACTGCACAAGACAAACATTCGGGCATTAATAAAGGTGACAGTAATTTTATAAAAAGACTATAGTTTATAATTTATAATTATGTAAGAAAAGTTCATAAACTATTCATATCCTCTCCTCCAAAGAACATTACAATAATGCCTCAAAATAAATTGTGGAATGGCAGAACCAGCAAAAGGATGGTGTGAACAAATTTTCCAGCCCAAGACAACTTAGAAGGTTGACAGGAAAGGTCTGTCTCACTGAGGTAAGAGGGGAGTGCAATCCAATACAGGCTGCACCTGGCAAGCCAGCAGTAGGCCTTGGGGGTGCCTGAATTGGCAGTGGAGGCTTCCAGAGCTCTCAGCTCACATATAGTAAGGGAATCAGAATACTGGTCAGAGGGAGATTACAGGAGACCTTTTGCTGGCACTGGGAGCAGGATTCTGTTGCATTAGCCATACACGGTTCAGGGTTGCAGTCCCAAGGTAAGGAAGAGCACTAGCAAGAAAGGATATTCAGGTCACATTTCCAGGATGAAAAAGAGTGCATATGGTCACTCACAGGCTAGAGTATAGGGCCAGGAAAGCAATGACCACACTGCTCCTTAAATCATACAACCTTGGGAGAAGTAAAAATTTAAAGACCCCCAGAACTCACTTGGAAAATAGCATCATGAAAAATCAGAAGTTTGAGACAATGTCCCCTCCACCCTTGAAGTAGAGCCCAACTTTAACATGTAAAGTTAAATGACAAGAAATAAGCTGGGAAAATGAGCAAACAACAAAAAAAGAACCTGACCATAGAAAGTTACTATGGTGACAGAGAAGATCAAAACACAAACTCAGAAGAAGAAAAGGTAATCAAAGTGACTACATGCAAAATCTGAAAGAAAAATTTGAAAACTGGTCTTAGACCCAAAAAGAAGTCTTGAAAAATCTCAAAAAGCATTAAAAAAAACAAATAAGAGAAATAGAGGAAAAATTGAGAAGAGAAATGAGAATGATGCAAAAAATCATGAAACAAGAGTTATCAGCTTTGTAAAGGAGGCACAAAAATCCACTGATGAGAAGTCTTTAAAAATCAGAATTAGCTAAATAATAAAAAAAGATATACAAAAATTTACTGAAGAGAACTCCTTAGAAAGTAGAGTTGGCCAAATGGAAAAGGATGTACAAAAGCTCACTGAAGAAAATAATTCCTTAAACATTAGAATTGGGCAACTAGAAACTAATTCCATGACACATCAAGAAACAAGCAAAATCAATAGAATGAAAAATTAGAAGAAAATGTGAAATATCTCATTGGAAAAACAACTGAACTGGAAAATAGATTGAAGAGATATAATTTAAGAATTATAAGACTAGGCTCAGCTAGGTGGTGTAGTGGATAGTGCTCTGGCTTTGGAGTCAAGAGGATCTGAGTTCAAATCCAGCCTCAGACACTTGACACTTACTAGCTGTGTGACCCTGAGCAAGTCACTTAATCCTGATTGCCTAACCAAAAAAAAAAAGAATTATGAGACTATCTGAAAGCCATAATACAAACAAAAGAGCCTAGACTTAATTTTTTTTCAAGAAATTATCAAAGAAAATTGCCCTGATATCTTTGAATCAGAGAGTCAAATAGAATGGAAAGAATACACAGATTGCTTCCTGAAAGAGAACCCATAATGAAAATACCCAAGAATATTATAGCTAAATTCCAGAGCTCTCAGTTCAAGGTGAAAATATTGCAAGCAGCCGGAAACAATTCAAATATCATGAAGCCACAGTCAGGATAACACAAGATTTAGCAGCTTCCATGTTAAAAGGATTGGAGGGCTTAGGCTATGATATTCTAAAGGGCAAAGGAGATAGAATTACCATCAAGAATAACCTACCCAGCAAAACTGAGTATAATCCTTTGGTGGGGGGATGAATGGATATTTAATTAAATAAAGGACTTTCAAGCATTCCTGGTGAAAAGACCAGAGCTGAATAGAAAATTTGACATTTAGACTGAAACCCAAGAGAAACATAGAAAAGTAAATAGGAAAGAGAAACCTTATGGGATTCAATAAAGTTAAACTGTTTACATTCCTACATGGGAAGATGATACTTGTAACTCCTAAGAACTTTATCCTTATTAGGGAAGTTAGAAGGAGTATACATAGACAGAGGGCACAGGTATGAATTGACTATGCTGGGATGATATAAAAAAGTAAAATTAAGGGGTGAGAAAGAGATGCATTGGAAGAAGGAGGTGGGAAGAGGTCAAATGGGGTAAATTATTTCACATAAAAAAGATGCAGAAGAGCTTTTACAATGGAGGAAAAGATGGGGGAGTGGTGGGCAAAACTGGGACCTTGCTCTCATTGAAACTGACTCAAAGAGAGAATAATATACACAGTCAGTTGGATACAGAAATCTATCTTATCTTACAGTCAAATAGGAAGGAAGGAGGATAAGAAAGGGGGAACTGCTTATAGAAGGGAGGATTAAGGGAGGCAGTGGTTAGAAGCAAAACAGACTTTTGAGGAAGAAGGGGGGAGGAGAGAGAGAGAGAGAGAGAGAGAGAGAGAGAGAGAGAGAGAGAGAGAGAGAGAGAGAGAGAGAGAGGGGAGCCTAGATGGGTGCGGAATAGGATGGAGGGAAATACACAGTTAGTAATTATAACTGTGAATATGAGTATGATGAACTCACCCATAAAATGGAAGCAGACAGCACATTGGTATTAAAAACCAGAATCCTACAATATGTTGTTTGCAAGAAACACATTTGAAGCAGAGAACCACACAGAGAATAAAGGTAAGGGGTCAGATCAGAATCTATTATGCTTCAACTGAAGTAAAAAAAAAAGGAGAGGTGGCAATCATGAACTCAAAGAAGAAACAAAAGTAGATCCCATTAAAACAAATAATAGGGAAACTACATTTTGCTAAAAGGTACAATAGACAATAAATAATGCACCAAATGGTACAGCATCCAATTTCTTAAAGGAAAAGTTAAATGACTTACAGGAAGAAATAGACAGTAAAAGTATAATACTGGGAGACCTCAACTTTCCCCTCTCAGAACTAGATAAATCTAAGAAAAAAAAGCCCAAGAAAGTTAAGGAGATGAATAGAATTTTAGAAAAGTTAAATATAATAGACCTCTGGAGAAAATGAATGGAAATATAAAGGAATATGCCTTTTCTCAGCAGTATATGGCATCTACAAAAAAAATGAACATCTATTAGGGCATAAAACTTCACAACCAAATGTAGAAAAGCAGAAATATCAGATACATTATTTTCAGATTATAATGCAATTAAAATGATATTCAATAAAGAGCTATGGAAAATGGATTAAAATTAATTGGAAACTAAATAATATAACCCTAAATAATGAATGGGTTAAAAAATCACAAAAATAATCATTAATTTCATTAAAGAGAATGACAGCAATGAGACAACATGCTGCAAAAGCAGTACTTAGGGGAAATTTTATATCTCTAAATGCTTACATCAATAAAATAGAGAAAAAGTAGATCAATGAATTGGGCATGCAACTAATAAAACTAGAAAAAGAACAAATTAAAAATCCCCAATTAAACACTAAATTGAAAATTCTGAAAATCAAAGGAGATATTAACAAAATCAAGAGTAAGAAAACCATTGAACTAATAAATAAAACTAGGTGCTGGCTTTATGAAAAAAATAGATAAATCAATGATTAATTTGATTAAAAAAGAAAACCAAATTACCAGTATCAGAAATGAAAAGAGTGAATTTGCCACCAATGAAGAGGAAATTAAAGGAATGATTAGGAACTATTTTGCCTAATTATATGCCAAAAAATCTAACAATCTAAGTGAAATGGTTGAACATTTACAAAAACATAAATTTCTCAAACTAACAGAAGAGGAAATAGAATACTTAAATAACTATTTTAGAAAAAAAAATTGAACAAGCCATCAATTAGCTTCCTAAGAAAAAATTGCCAGGACCAGATGGATTCAGGAGTGAATTCTACCAAAGACTTAAAGAACAATTAATTCAAATATTATATAAAGCATTTGGAAGAATAGGCAAAGAAAGAGTCCTAAGAAATTCCTTTTATAACACAAATGTGGTGCTGATACCTAAACCAGGAAGAACAAAAACAGAGAGAAAACTATACAACAATTTATTTAATGAATATTGATGCAAAATTTTTAAATAAAATACTACTAAAGAGATTATAGCAATATATCATAAGGATCATACACTATGAGCAGGTGGGATTTATACCAGGAATGCATGGTTCAATATTAAGAAAATTATCACCATAATTGACCATATCAATAACAAAATCAACAGAAATCATGATTATCTCAATAGGTGCAGAAAAAGTTTTTGAAAAAAAAATATAACACTTGTTCCTATGAAAAACACTAGAAACCTTAGGAACAAATGCAGCTTTCCTTAAAATGATAAGTAGTATCTATCTAAAAACATCAATAAGCATTATCTGTAATTGAGATAAGGTAGAAGCCTTCCCAATAAGATCAGGGGTGAAGCAAAGATGTCCTAATTATTCAGTATTGTACTAGAAGTGTTAGCTATAACAATAAAAGAAAAAAAAATCAAAGGAATTAGAATAGGCAATGAAGAAACAAAGCTATCATTCTTTGCAGATGATATGATGGTATGTATTCTTGGAGAAAGTGAGAGAATCAACTAAAAGACTACTTTAAGCAACTAACGTTAGCAAAATTGCAACATAAATCATCAGCATTTCTATGTATTACCAACAAAGTCAGAAGCAAGAGATAGGTAGAAATTCCATTTAAAATAATGATAGACAATATAAAATACTTGGGAGTCTACCTGCCAAGACAAGCCCAGGAACTGTATGAATATAGTTATAAAACACTTTCCACATAACTAAAGACAGATCTAAACAATTGGAGCCAATATAATAAAAATGATAATTCTACCCAAGTTAATTTAATTATTTGGTGCCATAATGATCAAACTACCAATAATTATTTTATAGAGCTAGAAAAAATGATAACAAAATTCATCTGGAAGAACAAAAGTTCAAGAATATCAAGGGAATTAATGAATAAAAATGTGAAGAGAAGGCTAGCCATCCCAGATCTCAAACTATATTACAAAGCTGTGGTCATCAAAACAATCTGGTACTAGCTAAGAAATAGAGTGGTGGATCAGTTGAATAGATTAGGTACATACTACACAGTGGTAAGTGACCATAGAAATACTGTGTTTAATAAACCCAAAGAGCCAAGCTTTTCAGACAAGAACTCACCATTTGACTAAAAATGCTGGGAAAAGTGGAAAGTGGATTGGAAGAAACTAGGTATAGATCAACATCTCACATCATATACAAAATTAAGTCCCAAATGAGTACATGATTTAGACATAAAGGTTGATTGCATAAGCAGATTAGGACAGCATGGAATACTTTACCTGTCAGATTTATGGATAAGGGAAGAATTTGTGACCAAACAAGAAAGAGAGAGAATTATGGGATGTAAAATGAACAATTTTGGTCACATTAAATTAAAAAGGTTTTACACAAAGAAAACCAATGTAGCTAAAATTAAAAGAGAAGTAGAAAATTGGGAGGAAATTTTTATAGCAAGTTGATAAAGGCCTCATTTCTCAAATTTATAAGAATATAAGTCATTACCCAATTGATAAGTGATCAAAGGATATGAAAAAGCAGTTTTCAGATGAAGAAATCAAAGCTATCTATAACCATATGAAAAAATCCTCTAAATTACTATTGACCCAAGAAATACAATTTAAAACAACTCTGAGGTACCACTATATACCTGTTAGATTGGGTAATATGACAAAAAGGAAAAATGATAAATGTTGGGGGGGTGGGAAAATTAGGACACTAATGCACTGTTGGTGGATTTGTGAACTGATCCACCTATATAATTTGATATTATGCCCAAAGGGCTAGAAAACTGTGCATGCCCTTTGACCCAGCAAAATCACTACTAGGTCTGTATCTTATAGAGATAAAAAAGGAAAAGGACCTATAGGTACAAAAATATTTATAACAGCTCTTTCTGTGGTTGCAAAGAATTAGAAATTGAGGGGATGACCATGAACTAAAGAATAGCTGAACAAGTTGTGGTATATGATTGTGATGGAACATTATTGTACTATAAAAATGATGAGCAGGTGGATATCAGAAAAACCTGGAAAGACTTACATGAATTCATGCAAAGTTAAGTGAGCAGAACCAGCAGAACATTGTATACAGTACCAGCAAAAGTGTAAGGATGATCAATTGTGACTTAGCTATTCTCAGACATACAGTGATCTAAGACAATCCTGAAGGACTCATGTTGAAAAATGCTATTTACCTATAGAGATAGAATTGATGGAGTCTGAATGTAGATTGAAACATACTTTAAAAAAACCTTATTTTTCTTTTTTTGTTCTATATATTTTTTTCACAAGATGACTAATATGGAAATATATTTTGTGTGACTACACATGTATAACCTATTTCATATTGCTTGCCTTCTTAATGTTGGGGGAGAGGAGAGATGGAGGTAGAAACTTTGGAACTCAAATTTTTTTTTAAAAAAAGAATGTTAAAAATTGTTTTTACATGTAATTAGAAAAAAAATGAAAACAGCAAAAGAGAAAGAAAGAGAAATCATCCAGTGGTAGTCTTTGAGGGACAAGCAGCCCTGTTATTGGGAAATCTCAGCTTGGTGCAGTAGCCCAGGGAAGTAACGTCTTTTGATGGTCTAGTGTACTCTGATTCATTGGCTTGCCAACATTGCCTCTTTCTATGGAGCAGGGAGTACAGAACAGAAAATTGGAGACCTGCAAAATATTCACAGGCTTAAAGTTATAGACTGTAATTGAACCTTCTCTTTGTGACTGAACCAGTTGATACTTGGCAAGCTGCAGCTTCCTGATTTTAGGGAAAGAAAAAGATGTACTAAAAAAACTTTTTGAAAAAAAATCCTCAAAATCATCCTTAGATAGCCAATCACTCTTAGAAAATAATGTTAATTGTTGAAGTAAAAATGAATCAGGAAAATGGATTAAATTTCTTTTATGATTTTCTTTTATGATTTTTAAATGAATGGAAATATGTCTATGCTTTTTATATTTCTGAGTTTCCTTTCCTTCATGACTTTTCATTCTCCTCCCAACCCCCTCCCTCCTTCACAAAAATAATTCTGAGGGGAAGAGCTTGAGAATTTTGCAAAATCCAAAACACAGCCTTTGAGAGACAGTGTTGTGTGATGGGTGCCATAATTGGAGGCAGAAAACCTTTATTCTAGTCACCTATTTAGACTCCTGGGAGTCAAGATGGTGGAGTAAGCAATAAGTCACTCTTACCCTCCCTTATTGACTTTGAAAAATCCAGAGAATATAGCCCCAGGAAAAATCTTGAAATAGTAGAGTCAGCAGAAAGACTAGATACAGCAGTCTTTTAGCTCATGAGGCTAGGGGGATTAACAGCTGTAGCTGAAGGGGACCAGTACAGGAAGGGAGGCATTCCAGGAAGCCACTGGCAAGCCCCTCCTCACCAAACCAGTAAGCAGGCCCCTAGTTCCCAGCACAAGAAGCTTGGAGCAGTGCCCCCTGTGCCCCAGAAGCAGAGATCAACTTTAAAAACCAGAAAAAGGCAAACAACATGAGCAAGAAGCAACATAGAAAAACAATGAT
Organism: Vombatus ursinus; assembly: GCF_900497805.2. Lineage (NCBI taxonomy): Eukaryota > Metazoa > Chordata > Mammalia > Diprotodontia > Vombatidae > Vombatus > Vombatus ursinus. Next base: position 86,862,550 of record NW_020954576.1, read on the forward strand.
CATAGAAAAGTATCTTGATGACAGGGAAGATCAAAACACAATTCAGGAGAGGATAATATTGTCAATATACCCACATATGAAACCTCAGAGGGGAATATGAACTGGTCTCAAGGCCAAAAAGCCTTCTTTGAAGAACTCAAGAAGCATTTTAAAAGTAAAATAAAGGAGGTAGAAGAAAAATTGAACAATTCCTTTAAAAATACAGTTGACAAAATGGAAAAAAGTACGTTGAAGAAAACAACTCCCTAAAAAGTAAAATGGGCCAAATGGAAAAGGAAGTACAACAGCTAACTGAAGAAAACAATTCATTAAAAATTAGAATTGGGCAATTGGAAGCTAATGACTCTATGAGACATCAAGAATTAGTCAAATTAAATCAAAAGCATGAAAAATAGAAGAAAATGCAAAATTCCTCATTGGAAAAACAACTTTGGAAAATAGATCCAGGAGAGATAACTTAAGAATTATTGGTCTGCCTGAAAGCCATGATGAAACAAAGAGCCTGGACAGTATCTTTCAGATCATCAAGGAAAACTTCCTTGAGGCCCTAGAACCAGAGGGTAAAATAGTGATGGAAAGAATCCACTAATCACCTCTTGAAAGAGATCCCAAATTGAAAATGCCAAGGAATATTGTAGCCAAATTCCAGAATTATCAGGTTAAGGAGAAAATCCTGCAAGCAGCCAGAAAGAAACAATTCAAATATTGTGGAACCATAGTCAGGATTACACATGACCTTGCAGCTTCTACATTAAAAGATCAGAGAGCTTGGAATATGATATTCCATAAGGCAAAGGAGCTTGGATTACAACCAAGGATCAACTACCCAGTGATAATGAGCATGATCTTTCAGGAGAGAAGGTGGACATTCAATTAAATAAGGGACTTCCAGACTTTCCTGATTAAAAGACTAGAGCTCAATGGAAAATTCAGTCTTTAAATACTAGACTCAACAGAGACATAAAAAGGTAAATAGAAAAGGGAAAAAGCATGTTATTCAATAAAGGTAAACTGTTTACATCCCTACATGGGAAGATGATACTTAAAACTCTTGAGAACTGTTTCTTTATTATGGTATTTAGAAGGGATATACATAGACAGAGGGGGTGGGTTTAAGTTGACTTTGATGTGATGATAAAAAAAACCCAATGAAATGGTGAAAAGGAACTGCAATGGGAGAAGAGGAAAGGAGGAAGCAGAAAAGGGTAAATTACATCACATGAAGAGGGACAAGGACATATTACAGTAGAGGGAAAGAAGGGAGGGAGAGAAGCATTGTTTGAACCTTACTCTTATTGGGTTTGGCTCAAGGAGAGAATAACATACTCAGTTAGGTATAGAAATTTAACTTGCCATATAGGCAGTAGGAGGGACAAGGGAAGAGGGGATAGAATGGAGGGAAGAAGTAGTAAGGGAAAAGGGAAAGAAAAGGGAGAATGTTGATAGAAAGGAGGGCAGATTGAGGGAGGTGGTGGTCAAAAGCAAAACTCTAGTAAGGAGGGAAAGGGACAAAAGGAGAAAGAAAAGCATACATGGGGGGAGAGAGGAATAGGATGGAGAGAAAGACAGAGAGTAATCATAAATGTGAATGTGAATGGGAAGAACTCTCCCATAAAATGGAAATGGAGAGAATGGATTAAAAACCATAATCCTACAATATGTTGTTTACAAGAAACATTTGAAAAGAGGGATACACATAGGGTAAAGGTAAAAGGCTGGAGTAGAATATATTGTGCTTCAGCTGAAGTAAAAAAAGTAGGAGTAGCAATCCTGATCTCAGACAAAGCAAAAGCAAAAATAGATCTTATTAAAAGAGATAAAGAAGGAACTACATCCTGCTAAAAGGCACCATAGACAATGAAGTAATATCATTACTAAACATATATGCAGAAGTGGTATAGCATCCAAATTATTAGAGGAGTTCAGGGAGTTACAGGAAGAAATAGGCAGCAAAACTATACTAGTGGGGGACCTCAACCTCCCCCTTTCTGGACTCGATAAATCTAACCACAAAATAAACAGGAAAGAAGTTAAGGAGGTGAATAGAATTTTAGAAAAGTTAGATATGGAAGACCTCTGGGGAAAATTTAATGGGAATAGAAAGGAATATAATTTTTTTCCCAGCAGTATATGGCACTTACACAAAAACTGACCATGTACTAGGATATAAAAACCTCACAATCTATTACAGAAAAGCAGAAATATTAAATGCATCCTTTTCAGATCATGATGCAATAAAAATTATATGTAATAAAGAGCCACAGAAAGATAGACTAAAATTAATTGGAAACTAAATAATCTAATCCTAAAGAATGAGTGGGTCAAACAACAAATCATAGAACCAATCAATAACTTCATAGAACCAATCAATAACTTCATCCAAGAAAATGACAATAATGAGACAGAGTGACAAAACTTATGGGATACAGTGAAAGTAGTTCTTAGGGGAAGTTTTATATCTCTCAATGCTTACATGAATAAAATAGAGAAAGAGGAGATCAATGAAGTGGGCATACAAATAAAAAATACAACAAATTAGAAATTCCCAATTAAATGCCAAATTATAAATACTGAAAACCAAAGGAGAGATTAATAAAATTGAAATTAAGAAAATTATTGAACTAATAAATAAAACTGAGAGTTGGTTTTATGAAAAAAACAATAAAATAGATAAACCTTTGGTTAATTTAATGGAAAACCAAATTACCAGTATCAAAAATGAAAAGGGTGAATTCACCTCCAATGAAAAGGAAATTAGAATAATAATTAGGAACTATTTTGCACAACTGTATGCCAACAATGTTGATAATCTTAATGAAATAGATGAATATTTACAAAAATATAAATTGCCCAGATTAACAGACGAGGAAGTAAAATACTTAAATAACCCCATCTCAGAAAAAGAAATTGAACAAGACATCAATGAACTTTCTAGGAAAAAATCTCCAGGGCCAGGTGGTTTTATAAGTGAGTTCTATCCAATATTTAAAGAACAATTAATTCCAATAGTATATAGACTACTTGGGAAAAAAAGGTGAAGAAGGAGTCTACTAAATTCTTTTTATGATACAAATATGGTGCTAATTCCTAAACCAGGAAGAGTCAAAACAGAGAAAGAAAATCATAGACAAATTTTTCTAATGAATATAGATGCAAAAATTTTAAATAAAATATTAGCAAAAAGATTACAGTAACGTATCATGCAAATAATACACTATGACTAGGTAGGATTTATACCAGGAATGCAGGGCTGGCTTAATATTAGGAAAACTATCAGCATAGTTGATCATATCAACAACAAAACTAACAGAAATCACCTGATTATCTCAAAAGATGCATAAAAACTTTTGAGAAAATACAACACCCATTCCTATTAAAAACACTACAGAGCATAGGAATAAATGGAGTCTTCCTTAAAATGGTAAGTAGCACCTACCTAAAACCTTCAGCAAGCATTATAGGTAATGGGGATAAGCTAGAAGCATTTCCAGTAAGATCAGGGGTGAAATAAGGATATTCATTATTATCACTGTTGTTCAATATGGTACTAGAAACATTAGCTTTAGCAATAAGAGAAGAAAAAGAAATTGAAGGTATTAGAATAGGCAAAGAAGAAACAAAGCTATCACTCTTTGCAGATGATATGATGATATATTTAGAGAATCCTACAGAATCAAGTACATGAAATAATAAACAACTTTAGCAAAATTGCAGGATATAAAATAAACCCACATAAATCACCAGCATTTCTATGTATTACCAACAAAGCTCAATAACAAGAGATAGAAAGAGAAATTCCATTTAAAGTTACTGTAGACGTTATAAAATATTTAGGAGTCCACCTGCTGAAACAAACCCAGGAACTATATGAACACAATTACAAAACACTTTTCACACAAATAAAGTTAGATCTACATAATTGGAAAAACATCATTTGCTCATTGGTAGGCCGAGCTAATATAATAAAAATGACAATTCTACCTAAATTAATTTACTTATTCTGTACCATACCAATCAAACTACCAAATAGAGCTAGAAAAAAAATAATAACAAGATTCCTCTAGAAAAACAAAAGGTCTAGAATATCAAGGAAACTAATGAAAAGAAATGCTAGAGAAGATGGCCTAGCCATACCAGATCTTAAAAGCAGCAATCATCAAAATTACTTAGTACTGGCTAAGAGGTAGAGTGGTGGCTCAGTGGAATAGGTTAGGAACACAAGACACAGTAGTCAATGACTATAGTAATCTACTGTTTGATAAATACAAAGACCCCAGCTTCTGGGATAAGAACTCACTATTTGACAAAAACTACTGGGAAAACTGGAAAAGAGTAAGGCAGAAACTAGGCATAGACCAAAATCTTACACCCTATACCAAAATAAAGTCAAAATGGGTACAAAATTTAGATACAAAGGCTGATATTACAAACAAACTGGGAAAGCAAGAAGGAGTTTACATGTCAGATTTATGGAGAACAGAAGAAATTATGATCAAACAAGAGATAGAGATCATTATGAAATGCAAAATGGATAATTTTGATTACATTAAATTGAAAAGATCTTGCACAAACAAAGCCAATGCAACTAAGATTAGGAGGGAAGCAGAAATCTGTGAAAGAATTTTTACAACCACTGTCTCTGATAAGGGCCTCATTTTTAAAATATATAGAGAACTAAGTCAAATTTATAAGAATACAAGTCATTCCCCAATTGATAAATGGTCAAAGAATATGTACAGGCAATTTTCAGAGGAAGAAATTAAAGCTATCTACAGTCACATGAAAAAATGCTCTAAATTATTATTGATTAGAAAAATGCAAATGCAAATGATTTTGAGGTACCACATCACACCTATCAGATTGGCTAACATGAAAAAAAAACACGAAAATGATAAATGTCGGAGAAGATGTGGGAAAATTGGAACATCAATGCATTGTTGTGAAGTTGTGAACTGATCCAACCACTATGGAGACTAATTTGGAACTATGCCCAAATGGCTGTAAAAATGTGCATACTCTTTGACTCAGCAGTACCATTTCTAGGGCTGTATCTCAAAGGGATCATAAAAATGGGAAAAGGACCCACATGTACAAAAATATTTATAGCAGCTCTGTCTGTAGTGGCAAAGAATTAGAAATTGAGGGAATGCCCATCAATTGGGGAATGACTGAACAAGCTGTGGTATATGAATGTAATGGAATACTATTGTGCCATAAGAAATGATGAGCAAGCAGTCTTCAGAAAAACCATGGAAAGACTTGTATGGACTATGCTGAGTGAAGTAAGCAGAACCAGGAGAATGTTGTGCGCAGTAACAGCCATGTTGTACGATAACTAACTTTGATAGCCTTAGCTCTTCCCAGCAATGCAAGGATCTAAGACATCTCCAAAAGTCTCATGATGGAAAATGCTATCCACATCCAGAGAAAGAACTATGGAGTTTGAATGCCGATTAAAGCATACTATTTGCTCTTTCTTTTTCTTCTGTTTTATTTTGTTTCTTTTTTCTTGTGGTTCCTCCTATTGGTTCTAATTCTTCTTTACAACATGACTAATGTGAAGATATGTTTAATAGGAATGTATATATACAGCCTATATCAGATTGTATGCTGTCTTGGGGAAGGAGGTGGGGATGAAGGGGGAGAAAATGTAAAACTCAAAAGCTAAGTGAATGTTGAAAACTAAAAATAAATTAATTAAAAAAAAACTTCTATTTGGAACTCATAGGCTGTTTGACTCTAGGCAAATCAACCTCTTGACCAAATCAAGTCAACCAAGTCAATTCTATCATAGTTAATCTCTCTGTACTTCAGTTTCTTCATCTGTAACAATGAGGATGGCAATAGCAGCTACCTCTCAGGATTGTTGTGAAGTTCAAAGAAAATAATGCATATAAAGTGCTTTGCAGAACTTAAAGTCATTTATAAATGTTAGCTATTCTCTCTCAGCCCCAGTTTCCCCATCTGTAAAATGAGGACAATAATATCACTTATCTTATAGGGTTGTTGTGAGGATTGAGTGAGACAACATATATAAAGCACTTTGCAAACCTGAAAGTGCCACGTAAATGGTAGTTATTTATAATTATCATTTACTTCTCCTCATCTTGATATCAGGTGGATTTCATAAAGAAATGGTATTAGGAAAAATTGCTATCCTATTATCATTTTTTGGATTTACTATTCAGTGAACTATGGTACAAGTGGATAGAATAATTGATTTTGGTTATTGAATGAAAATGTTGGAATGCAATTACATTTGATGAGGTCATTGACTTATAACTATTGCCAATCTGTGCTATTGCACTATGAAGTAGTGTCCAATAATTTTTTATAAATTTTAATTTTTATACATAATTTTATAAAACTATGCATAATCCTGTCTAAGAACATTTATCAGATCTCTTCCTTTTGTCAAGGAACTATTGGTCTTTCTAAAGTTGTCTTCAAATTGTGGGACCTGAACTTTGTGAATGTTATATGAATTTTTGGTTGGATAATTTTAAAATCTGTTATCCATTTTATTATTTCAAAGGGGATGCATTAGGATATTATAAAGGTATTAATTGTTCTAAATATATTCTTCCCATTGACTTTTGACAAATCAAAGCTGACAATGAATATCTTGACATACACAGGCATGACTTTTGCTTTGACAACTATATTCACTGTGTCTTACTGGTGAACACCAAAATATCTGAACATATAATCATGCATTTTCTCTCCTGATATAAACTCAGCATCCACTTTTCTTTAGCATCCATTGAAAGTCTTGGAATCATTGGAGAAAGTTTATATGTTACAAAGAAAGTGGGTTTTTTTTTTTGATTGAGCCATATGACTTGATGTCATCCACATACATTAGATTATTGATTAAATGTTGATGAAATTCCCCTTTTGACTTGGAAGTTAAATGCATTTTTATTTAGAAAATATAAAAATGTTTTTAGGGTGAGATAGAACTACAATGGGCTTAGTATAAACATTGTATATACTGTATGAACAACTGTATAATCATTGTATCATCATTACTATTCCAACATCCTCCTCTGATTGTCATGACTGAGTATTTCAAGATTATTTTTATTATGTAAGTGGATGTGCCTCGGAAAACGAGCATTTTCAACAACTTCAAATTGGTCTAATGTTAAGAGAAGACTCTCAGAGGTCTTCATTTCTTTCTTCCCTCCCTATTTGCTTAGCCTTAAGATTTTCCTGGGCTTCTTTCCCTCCAAGTCCTTATATGCCTCCAAATATTTTTTAAAATTAAATTTATTTTTTCAATTAACAAGCATTTATTTTTCTCTCCCTCCCACACCCCACTACCACTAAAAAAGGAAAAACAAAACCCCAGTAATAAATATGCATAGTCTAGCAAAACAAATTCCCATATCGTCCATGTCCAAAAATGTGTATCTCATCGTGCATGCTCCCAAATATAATTAAATGTACTTTGTTATTAATTTTGAGAGCTCACAGCTGTAGAAAATAATTCTCATCCTCAGTCAGTTGATTGGGGTACAGAGAGAATTCAAAATGGATCATCTCATTTTCAGGTGAGAACTTTGATGATAGTAGTCTATATAGCCCCAAATTCCTGTGATGACTTAATATTTGAAGCTGGAAGACATTATTCTTACCAGATTAAGCCCCAACCCAGGCTCTAGGACTTCAAACAGAAGCAAATTTGGGCTTTCAGAACTACATTTTCTAAACCAAAAATTAGCACACATGACCTGACTGTGAACTTTTTTCTGATTTGTGAAAGTTGTGAAAATTTATATAGTAAATAATTTTGTTATAAATTTAATGAATTGTCTTTATTCTGAAAGAATATATAATTCTATGAAACAGCTGCAGACATACTTCAAAACCACCTATGTGTCCAAGGGGAATCACTGTACTTCAGTGAACTTTAGGCCAGGTCACTAAATATAAGTACTGGGAAATATTCACCAGGGTCATTACCAGCAGGCTACATAGCAGGTTTTCAGTGACCATCCTATTTCAACTTGTGCTTTGCACAGCACAGGCAGACATACTATATACAATAATAATGGATATCCATTGTATATAATACTTTAAATCTAGCAAGACCCTTTATGAGCATTTTCTCATTTGATCCTGATAATAACCCTGAGAGACTGGTACTACAGTATCCCCATTTTCTTTTTTTTTTGGCATCCCCATTTTCTATAGGAGAAAAGTGAGGCTTAGTTATATTAACTGACTTGCGCATGGTTACACAGCTAGTGATGTCTGAAGTAGGGTTCTAACCCAGATCTATCTGACCTTAAGTCCAGTTTCTTTCTACGCATGGCTATATAAAGTAGGGTAGTATATATGTTTTTGCAAGTAATTGATGTCTCATAGGACATCTCACAGGAAATTATAGGTTTTAGAGTTAGATGGGACCTTTCAGGTTAGCTAGTCTAATCTCCTTTTACAAATAAGGGAACTGAGGACCAAATAGCTTAAGTGGTTTTATCAAGATCACATGGATACTAAATAGCATAATGTTCTGGTTCTCTTCCGTGCCTGGAAAGTTCTTCCTCCTTATCACCATTTCTTGTTTTCCCAGGCTTCTCTTAAATCTTAACTAAAATCTTACTGTCTACTGAAAGCCTTTCCTAATCTTAATTGTAATGCCTTCCCTCTTTTAATTATTTCCTATTTATCTTGTATGTAGCTTGTTTGTACATATATATTTGCTTGTAGTCTCCCCAATTAGATCATGAGCTCCTTGAGGGCAGGGACTGTCTTTTGCCTCTTTTTATCATCCTAGCACTTAGTTTCTGGCACATAGTAGGTGCTTAATAAATGTCTATTGACTTAGCTAGGATATACTTTTTTCTTTAACTTGTGAGTCTTTTTCTTTGGTAGCTCTCAGCCTATTGTGACTTGGGTACATTTACAGTGGAACAATTTCTTACTTGGTTCATTTAGTTATTATTTGGAAAAATGTTGGAATTTCCACAACACTTTGTTGCTTTATGGGGGCAATGGGATGGAATATTTGAAATGGGATTGCCTCAGAATGCCTAGGACTTATTAATGTCATACCTATATATATATGTATACAGTACCCTAGGCCAGTAATTCACAATTAATTCAGTTTTACTGCTGGTCCTCCTTTGATTTAGGCACTACAAATTTTAGTAACTGTGTTTCCTGTCCTATATGCTTTTTTTCTAGTTACTATATCTGTGTTTCTCTATACCAGTCCTACCACTGACTGAATGTCTTTTTTAGTTGCACAAATCCACCAAAGATTCCATATTCTGTCCCTTAACCACACCATTCACATTACTGGATCCATGATGTCTACTTTCAGCTGGCTCCCATGTTGAACATTTTCAAATTTGGATCACTATCTGTTTGCCTAACTTTTAGATCTGCCGTGGATTTTAGATTTAGTTTGATCATTTTGCTAATGGTACACATTCTCAACCTATCCCTTCTACTTTTGAACTGATCTTCAAGTTGAGGTATCCTTGTGTTATAGCTCACATTTATGTGGTGATTTATGGTTTATAAAACATTTTGATCACAGCAACTCATTAAATTGGGTGGTAAAAATATAATTATCCTTATTTTAGATACAGAAAGTGAGGCTCAGAGAGATTTAATGGTGTGCCCATAGTTACATTGGCAGTAGAGCAAGAGCTTAATCCCATTTTCTGATCTAGTCCAGTGTTTTTTGCCATTATGTCATTATTACTGTCATTATCATCATTGTTATCATTATTGTCACTTCCCACATGCCCATTCCTAGAAAGATGGTCCTTGTTCTTGCTCCCATGTTTGGAAGCCTGTTCTTTGCTCAACTCACTGGATCATCTTGAACTTTTGATGTAGGTTTTGGCTTAGCATAGTGTCTGGCACATTTATATAATGTCTATTTATTAATATCTATTTAATAGACATTTAATAAATGTCTATTGAGCAGTTTTTAGATGAGGAAATCAAAGCTTTCTAAAGGCATATGAAGAAGTGATCTAAATCACTTTTGATTAAGGAAATGCAAATTAAAACAACTACAAGGTATCATTTTGCACCTTTCAAATTGACTAATATGAAAAAAAAGAAAAAATTATAAATGTTGAAGAAGATGTGGGAAAATTGGGACACTGATGCACAGTTGGTAGAGTTGTGAACTGATCTAACCATTCTGGAGAGCAATTTGGAACTATGCCCAAAGGGCAACCAAACTTTGTATACCCTTTGATCCAGCAATACCACTATTGGTTCTGTATTCCAAAGAGATCATTAAAAAGGGAAAAGAAGCTACATGTGCAAAAATATTTACAGCAGCCCTTTTCATGGTGGGAAAATAATGGAAATTGAAGGGATGCCCATCAATTGAGAAACTAGCTGTGGCATACGAATGTAATGGAATGCTATTGTGGTATAAGAAATGATGAGCAGGTAGATTTCAGAATACCCTGGAAAGACTTAAACAAAATGTACAAAATTACAAAATTACAAAAAACAAAAATTACATTACAAAATGTAATGAGCAAAACCAGGAAAATCTTGTACACGATATCAGCAACACTGTGTGATGATCAACTATGAATGACTCAGCTCTTATTAGCAGCACAATCATCCAAGAAAAGCACATAGGACTCAGGAAGGAAAATGCTAACTATATCTAGATAAAGAACTGATAGACTATGAATGCAGATCAAAGCATATTTTTTCACTTTATTCTTTCTTGTGTTTTTTTTAATCTGTTTTTTCTTTCACAACTGTGACAAATATGGAAATATATTTTATACAATAGTACATATATACACTATATCAAAATACCTATCATTTTCAGAAGAGGGGAGGGGAGGAAGGGAAGGAGAAAAATTTGGAACTCAAAATTTTGTAAAAATAAATGCTAAATATTTTCTTGAGGTATAACTGGGGGAAAACAATATACTATTAAAAATAAATGTCTTGTTGATTGATTGGTCTGGCTCAACTTGTTATTATGACACAGAAAAGAGAACAGGCCTTTCTTTACTTCTCTTTAACATTTTCTTGAGCTAGTCTTATAGATAGCTGGAGAGGAGAATAGTTTCTAACTTCAATAGTCTATTACTACATGGCTAGAAGTTGTGGGAGGCTATTAGGTTTAGGTAGGGACATGCCTAAGTATTGGCGTATACATATGACCAAGGTAAGAACAGATACAATGATACCATACGAGGTTGCTTCACTCAGATATGGGGAAAATTATCCTCCTACCTCATGTCAATGTGTATTAGGTATCCACATTAGTGACACTTAGCATTCATTCATTAATATAGGGGAGAAAACCTAGTTTATCTCAACATTTTCCATTTCCCATTCACCTAGACTTCACCATTGTTTCCAGAAATTCATCCTCTTGCAGGATCAAATCAACTCTGAAACTCACATCTCCTCAGTACCCCTGCCCTTTGGGCCTCTTTTCTCCCTCAGTTTAGACAGGGTGGAGGGTAGATATCAGAGAACTCCTTCCAGACTCTTTTTAAGGAGGAGGCAAAGGTTGTCATCTCATTTCCCACTTGGCTTCAGCACTTTATCATGCTCCTGGCACAGGCTACTATCTCTCCTCCTAGCCCACCTACCTCTTTTCAGATTCTTTTTATACATAGTCTTTTGCCTTTAGATTGTGAGCTCCTTGAGGGCAGGGATTGTCTTTTATATTTCTTTGTATCCCAGCAAAGTGCCTGTCTGATAGTATCCTATCATAAATAGATTATGGTTTATTCATTCTTTTCTCTCTTTCTTGGTGTCTGTCTTTCTCTTTGTCTGCCAATTCCTTTCTGTCTCTTTCACTTTGTGTCTCTGTCTCTCTTTCCTACTTTGTATATACCTTATATTTACTTACTTGCCTAAATAATTACTCAGAATGTGTATATATTGTTCTTTTTCCCCTCCTTCCCTCACCAAGTAGAATATAAGCTCATTGAGGGCAAAGAATTTGGGCAAGTGACTTCATCTCTCTGGTCCTCAGTTTCCTCCTCTGTAAAATGAGGAGTTTAGACTAGATGACCTCTAGTGATCTTTTGCTGCTCCAGGTCTATGACTGCTTCACTTTTATATCCCTATTGCCTAGCACAATGCCTGGCACATAGTAGGCACTTAATAAATGCAAATCAAACTAAAATGAAATTGAACATATTTAATACAGTTGGGTTTTACCTCTCTCTGAAGTAATTCTCCCCAATATATCCCTTTGTGCACTTGAAAGACCCACTCTCCCCTCCAATTCCTGCAGGGTTCCAAGTGACACTGGTTAAATACCCCTCCCCCCCAAATATGTGTTAATTCCTTCCCTGTTTCCAGACAATGTGGAAAGCAAGGATGACTTGTCTAAATTCAGACTCTGCATGATCCTTCTTCCTTTAAAGGTGAAGTGGCATAAATCTAGCTCCTTGATACATAATGTCACTAACAATAATGCCTGTGTGGCAGCAGTGGAATCTGTGAGTGACTTTGATATAGGAGAATAAATGGCTTCTAATGAGAGGGGAAGGTTGAGATAGCATATTTTATACCTTCTCAAACCAGTCTGTCTCTGGGTAGAGTCAGGGTAGAATTTTCTATTATTATTTTTTTGGTTAGAAATTCACAGAGATGCCCAGAGCTGTCTACTACTACTCTCCATTCCATGTCACTCAACCTGCCCTTGTTTTCCTACACACGTTAACATGTGTTTAGTTTATATTACTCTACTTTGGGATTCTGCATTGACTGTGTATCAGTAATGATTTATTATGCAGTCTATAAGGAACAGAACAAAAAGCACTGACTGTAGAGTCAAAAACCTACCCCACCTTTGACCCTTATATCCCACCTTTGACCCTTACTACCTGAATGATCTTGGGGAAGCCTCTTAACCTCTTTGGGGTATGGTTTAGTCACCTGAAAATGAGGTAGTTGGACTAGAGACTCTTCCAGCTCTAGGTCTATGTTTCTATGAATTTAACCTAGGTTAAGTCATCTTCTCCATTTGACTGTATGATTATAATATCCTTAAATAAAAAGAAAGAAAGGAAAACCTGGCAGACTTACCTTATATATAGCACAAAGACAACAATAAAATATTACATATATATAAGATGTCAGAAAAGGTACCATCATTCTGTTTGCAGAAATTTTTTGAGTCAAATGGTAGGACAAAATGTACTGATGTCAGTGTTCTTTCTGTCTCATGTAAATATTCTATAAATGGCATTAAGGTTCTAATAATGAAAAATCTTTGCTGCAATAAGAATTCTAGGCTCCTACTTTTCTCCGAACTCAGCCAAGGAAGAAGCTGAAGGCATGCCAAAAATATTTTAAAGATGTTTTTAGGAAACACACACACACACACACACACACACACACACACACACACACACGGTAAGATGTAACAATTGGAGAGACAGTTTAGCACCAGACCACATGGATGTATAAAGTCATAACAGCTGCCACATTTGAAACATAGAATTTTCCATCATAAAAAGGGAATGACAAAAGCAGCTTTTAAAAAATCAAAACTGAACTGCCACACCAAGGGCTCACCTGTCTGAACTGTGGCAACACTGCTGGCCTCTGACCATTTTAATTGTTTAATTCCAAAAACATTTGTTAAGTTCACTGGACCCCATGCTAGGTGCTAGAGATGTAAAAACAAAATGAGATCTTGTGCTCAGGGTGCTCACAATCAAATAAGTGTGTGAGTGTGTGGGGGAGTGGAGACAAATATACAAACAACCATGTTACGTGACAGAATGTGACAAATTCAAAGGAGATATCCAGATGATATGTATAAGAAACTTGAGTAGGGAGTGATCACTTTCAGCTGGGAGAATCAGGGGAGAATTCACAGAGGAGGTGGTGATTAAGCTGAGGCTTGAAGGAAAGGAGTGATTTTAACAGGTGAAGAATGTAGGAACAGGGGAGTTGATTTCAAGCATGGGGGGTGATGTGAGCAAATTCACATAGATGGGAGGAGACAGTTTGAAGGAGGGGTGGCAGTGTCCGGCTTGTCTAATAATCCATCTTCCACACAGCTGTCAAAATGATTTTCCTAAAGCACAAATCTAATAAATCATGTTACACCCTCCCCCCTCCCCTTCTTAATAAACTCCTATGGATCACTATTACCTCCAGGATCAGATGGAATACCTTCTGTTTTGAATTTAAATTTCTTGATGATCCAATTCCCTCACACCCTTCTAATCTTTTTACACTTTACTCCCTTCAACCACCCTATAATCAGGATACTGGCCTACTTGGTGCTCCTTGCTCATGGTTCCATCTTCTGTCACCTTGCCTTTGCCCTGGCTCCCCCATGCCTAGAATGCTCTCCCTCCTCACCTCCACCTATTTACATATATGACTTCTTAGAAGACTCAGCTCAAATGCTACCTTTTACAGGAAGTCTTTCCTGTTTTATCCAGCCCACTGATTGAGCCTTGCCTCCCTAAGGTTACCTCTATTCTTTCCTTCCTTCCTTCCTTCCTTCCTTCCTTCTTTCCTTCCTTCCTTCCTTCCTTCCTTCCTTCCTTCCTTCCTTCCTTCCTCCCTCCCTCCCTTCCTTCCTCCCTCCCTCCATTTCTCCCTTCATTCCTTCTTTCCTTCCTTCCTTCCTCCCTCTCCTGTATTTCTGTACCTATTTTCATGTTGTCTCCCACATTACTACGTAAGCTTCTTGAGGACAGGAACTATTTTTGTGTTTTTGACATTCTTTGTAACCTCAGTGCTTAGTACATTTCCTGGAACATATCATAAATAAATGCTTGCTAGGCAATTGATAATTATTGTAACTGATACAATTAACACTTTTAAGGTTTTCAAAGCACTTTTTGTATATTATCTCATTTGAAGTATAATGACTGTGAGGTGGGCAGAACACATATTATCATTTCCAATTTACAGATAAGGAAATATAAACTAAGTGACTTGATTATGGTCACATAACTAGTAAGCATCAGAGACAGAATTCGAACTTGGATATTCTCAACTCTAAGTTCAACATTCTATGTTTTCTATCGTCCCGATTCTTTCTAGAGTACAGAGTAAATAGAAGGAAGTAATTTGAAATAAGCCTGGTTGAAAACATATGGGGGAGAGTTTTTAATCTCAAATTCTAAGTTTATACTTTATCAGTTAGGCAATGGAGAATCATGGAAAGATTTTGAATAGAAAAGTTATGTGGCCAAAACGGGACATTAAGACAAATATGTAGGTGGTACTGTGTTGGTTGAGTTAGCACGTGGATAAACTGGAGGCAGAACAGCCATTAAGAGACTATTACAATAGTTTAGATGAGATGAAGAGGGTCTGAATTAGGGTAATTGCAGGCAGAGTTGAAAAAAGAGGTCATCGAGGAGTGATATTTCTAAGGTAGAATCAATATGACTTGGCAATCATATATGACAGTAAGAGAAAGGGAAGAGTTTAAGATGATTTCAGGGTTCTAGGTAGGAAGAATGATAGGATGCTGATGCATTAACAGAAAGAAAAATTATCAAGGACTGGTTTTTGGGAGGTAGATGAAAATAGTTTGGAACATGTCTCATTTGAATTGAGATTTCAAGTAGAGATGTTGAGTAGGCAGTTGAAATGAGGTCTTGGAGCTCTGATGAGAGCTCCTCATTAGAAATGGAGATTTAGATTTATAAGTTATCTGAACAGAGGTGACAATTGAAGACAAGAGTATGGATGAGATTGCAAAAGGAGAGAATGAAGATAAGAGAGTTAAGCTGCAGAACTTTAGGGAACACTCACATTTAAGGGCTGGGAGGAGAATGAGTCTACAAAGGAGACAGTGAGAGGTCAGAGAAACAGAAGGATACTTTTGAGAGTGAGGTATCATGGAAAACAGAAAAGAGGGTCTCAATAAGGAAGAGACTAGTCAAAAGTATAAAATGCCAGAGAGTTCAAGGAGAATAAAGATTGATTAAAAAAACACCATTAGGTTTTAAAATATATAGATCACTGACAGTCTTTGAGAGAGGAATTTCAATGGAATGATGAGGGCTGAGAGGCAGTGACTTGGAATTAGGAAAAGTGGGGTTCAAATCTTGCCTCTGGCACTTACTACCTATATGACCGAAGACAATACAATTAGCCTTTCTTAACCTCAATTTACTTATTTGTAAAATAAGAGCATTGGATCTGATGACCTCTAAGATCCATTCAAATATTAAAACTATGTTTCTATGATTAAACTTAGATTAAAGGGTTGATGTATGTAGCAAGCAAGTGAAGGCATTGAGTGGCAATTTTTTTCCCTAGAAGTTTAGCAGTGAAAGGGAAAAGAAAAAAAAGGATGATAATTGGAGGAGAGAGTAAGACTCAGAAAGAATTTATTATTATCATCATCATTATTTTTCGGGTAAAGAACACCTTTCTTTCTCCCATTCTCATTCTCCATCCTCTCTTATCTTCTCTCTCTCTCAATCCCTCCCTCCCTTCCTTTGTTCATTTGTTCCTTGCTTCCTCAAAGTCATGGTCCTATCAATAGTAGAGGCATAAAATAGTTAAAATCAAATTCTCTAGATATTTTTTACAATAAATTATAAGTAGAAGGCATGAGTTACAAGTGAGCATAATTTCCTTTAATTTTATAGAGTTTCTTTTTCCCACTTGAAATTGTTATCAATTTAGGAAATAAACTTTCTGTGGAGAAATTTTTTTCCTGGTATCCTTAGGTTGCTCAACCTTTTCTTTTGAGTAAAAATACCCTTGCCACTAAAATCCTGAATATATCAACTACTGAAATAGCCAAGGATGAAGTAGGAGTGACCTTTCCAGGTGGACACAGTGAACCCCAGGAAGGTTTCTTTGTCCTTTCCCAGGTGGCTGTGGTCTGTGGCCTGTGGCCTGCATTGTGTAGGAGGGTGTATTGGAGCACTGAATATGTGTGTACTGGAAAAAGACACTGACAAAGCATAAAATAGGTTGTGGTGTATGACCACACACTTTGTATATTAATAGAAAAGACCAGGATGTGCAGGAAATTGATGACCCTGAGTAATAGCAATCCATAAATTGTTAGAAGGTATGCTTTTGCCTCTGAAGGTGTTTTGGTGAAAGCTTTCCCCACCAATCATTCGATGGGCACCAAACAAGGTATTTGGTTTAGTAGTCTCATGTAGAAACACAAGAAGTGTTGCAGTGGGCCAAAGGAACTTCTTTAACTCTATTTTTAAATGTATACACTTGTATACATGATCAGTGACTTTGATGTGCAAATGTTCCAGCAACATTTTGCCTCTTGATGAAAATGTGGTGCTCCAAATATACTTCTGTTGTATGTTTGGACAGTTTTTCAAATGTTTGTTTTCAATAAAAACCTGATGCAAGTGACTAGGTCCTTTCCCCTTCATTTTTAGAAGCTCTTAGCAACTCTCAGGAAATTGCATCCATATGTTTTCAATTCATTTGCACATAAATCAGTTTGGAATACTCTTTAAGTGAGAGACACCATTTTCACAAAGCAGCCTGAGCCATTTAATAAGACATAAAAAAAGATATTTTGCTTCACCCCATCCCTTGCAAAATGAGGTTATATTTTGCTCAGGATATTCAGATTTGGGAAGTGGTAACAT
This sequence comes from Vombatus ursinus, assembly GCF_900497805.2. Lineage (NCBI taxonomy): Eukaryota > Metazoa > Chordata > Mammalia > Diprotodontia > Vombatidae > Vombatus > Vombatus ursinus. The sequence goes on from NW_020954576.1 coordinate 86,880,132, forward strand.
TACTATTCCCCCCCCCCCCCCACTAGATCACAGATCTAGAGCAGAAATGGATTTCATAGGCCATTTAGTCTAGCCCCCTTATCTTACAGATGAAATCAAGACTCAGGGAAGTGAAGTAATTTGCCCAAGGTCACATGAGTAAATGAAAGTCAAGGGTGAGATTTGAACACAGGCTCTGTGATCCCATAATCATTACTTTTTCCATTGTGCTGTGCTGCATCCCTCAAAAAAGCTATTCCTGTCTTTGATTTTCTACGAATTACATAAAACACTGGACCTCCTTTTCAACACAGCCAAAAAAAACTATTCCCATTAGTTAATGGCAATTTTGTAAACTTCATCCAATTACTTGGACATCCTCTAAGAAATTTTAGATCACAAAGAAGTTTTTAATCCATACCCCTTGCCTGACAAGTCAGATTGCTTCTTTAGTTTCAAATGTACCATCAGCATTTATTTCTGTGGGTATGTATATGTATATAATATGTTTAATATTAAAATTCACAAACTTCTCTATGCTACTGTAAGGCCTTGAGAGTTATTAAAGAGGCATAGGGGCCAAGATCTTTTAGCTTGATCAATATCTGGAGCCCTAGTGGTCCCTGCTTTCATGAACCAGCTAAGAAAGTTCCTTTCCCTTCCCCCACTTCATCAAGGAATGCCAAATTCCTCAGTTTGAAGTGGATACCCTAGACATAATTCAGACATTCCAAGAGGGGATGCCAATAGGAACATGCTAGCTTATTATGTCCCTACTTCTTTGATTTTTTCTGAAGGGTGCTTAGCAAAAGTGGAAGGGACAGAATGATAAATTTTAAGTGAGATTTTGTGATTGAAGGAGTAAGTTGGAGCTTAATGATTCATTTGGAAAATCAGTTCAAGATGACTTTGCAGGGGTCTCAAGTCTTGATGTTTCACATAGAGTAAGGGAGCTCCATGAAGTGTCAAGATAAAATTTCTTCTGGCTTTCCAAGGAAGATGTTGATGAAGATCTGTGGCTCTAAAGCTTGTTGAATAATGAAATATGGGTCATTAAAAAATCCTATGTCAAGTACGTTAAGTTGAAAGCGTACTCCTAATAAATGGTTTGCCCAAGACATGGAAGAGACCAGAACAGAGAGAGATACAGAGAAGAGAACATAGAAAGAAGACTTGGATCCCTGGTGAGAAAAGAGGGTCTACTCATTTGTGTCATGGCATCTCTACCCTGGGAATGAACCTATTGGCCTGAGATGGCAGTGTGGGGAGAAAGTGCCAGAGGGGCAAAATAGTTCTTAGAAGGGGAATCACTCAGCAAAGGAATTTCTGAAACAAGCTGTTTGAAAAGAAGTTTCACAACTGAGTGAACCACACTGAATTTCTGTACCAATAGAATTCAAGTCAACAAGCATTTATTAAGTGCCTCTGATATGCCAGGCACTTGGATCAAGGCTGGGGCCTGGACCCAAAGAACAGAAAGTGAGAGAGCTATGAGGACTAAACCTAGACCTTGTCCTTAATTGTTATTAGACCCAGACACAAGCATCATTCTTATGTTTCCAGGGGAAACACTAGATGAGGGCTTGAGGAAAAGGAAGTGGTTTGTGGTATATTCCAAAGATGGAGCCCAGTCCACATAAAACTAGAGCTGGGCCCCTAGACCACAACTTAAGTTATAACAATAATAAAAATTAAATAATAACAATAGTTATTATTATACCATATTTAAACAGGGCTTTCTGCTTTCCAAAGCACTTTCACATTCATTATCTCAAACTTCCAGCATGTTGATCCTCCTCTAATTCACCTGTATTTAATGATCTGTTTTCATGTTGTATCCCTCCATAAAATGTAAGCTCCTTAAAGTTAGGGATTGTTTCTCGGTTTTGCCTTTATATGCCCCATAGTTAGAATAGTGCCTGACATATAGTAGACTTTTAATAAATGTTGATTGAATTGAATTGCAGTATGTGCTACAAGGAGAGCAAAGTCATGCAAAGTTGGTTATGAAATCCTTTTCTACTGGAACCTGTATTTTCTTGTTTACAAATTGCTAAATTTGAGTTTGGAGCCATTCAAGCTCATAATCAAGTACAGAAAAATCATGAGATAGTGGATAAGATATTCTTCTGTTTGATTTTTCTCAAATAAATAAAGGCTGTGGTTGATCACACCAAGACAACTCTGCCTGAAGAACAATCGTTTGCATGTGTTCCATCTCCATGAGCATATGTTAGCAATTGTACCCATTAACTTGCTGAGGAGGAGAAGGTTGATAGGCTACTGAGGTGGGACGGGTGTTCCCACAGCACAGACACAAGGCAACAAGCCAGGGAGAACCAATAGCTTCCCAAAACCATCTGTGAAAGAATTAACCAAGTAAAGGGGGAAGAAGAATGGGTGCTAACGGAGTTACTGTTTCCTCTTACTTTCCCTTTAGCCCCTAAAAATGATTTGAGTGCCTTCTGCATGTGTTATGGGTATTGTGGGGAGCCTCCAAGGAAGTAATTGATATAGACACTAAACTCAAGAAGTATACAATCTAATAGAAAAAACACACTCTAGAAAGTACATGCACTATGAACATATAAGCATGCCCACATCTAATAACATCTTTAAATATGGTAAATGTTAGAGGGAGCAGAGATATTTAGAATGACTGGAGCTAGGAAGTATCAGTCTAGTTGAAGCAATTTACAGTGAAATGCCATGAATTCATTTCAGAAGACCTGAATTCCAGTCCTGTCCTCTGTGATCTTGGGCAAGCCAACTTCTCTGTACTTCAGTTTTCTCAATTGTAAAATGAGGGATTTAGACAAAATGAACTCTAAGATTCTTCTATCTTTAAATCTATAAGCCTAAGTATGTGAACACAAGGATAGAAGTGTTACATCAGAGGTCAGATGGTATATTTTACCCAGTGTATTATTTTTGACAGTCATAAGAAGTCATACAAAGGGATTTTTTTGGGGGGGGAGTTTTGGTGGCATTATGACATTGATCTCAAAAAGCTACAGAGTATCACTTCAGTCCAATGTACTACCTCATTCCTTTTGGTACACCATTGAATCCTTATGGAAGGCTATTATCCATACGTTTTTCCAAATTGGTGTAAGAAGGATTTTTTTTTCAGCCTGTACCACCCAGGGGGATAGGAAAAGTGGTATACTGGATCTAGCATACTGTATTTGGAGTCAAAGGACCAGAGTTCAAACCTTGACTTTGAAACTTACCTGCTTGTGTAATTCTAGGCTAGTCACTTAGTTTCTCTGTGCTTCAGTTTCCTCATGTTTAAGAGCATTAAACTAGATGATCTCTAAGGATCATTCCATCTGTAAATCTGTTATCTTGCAATGGAGTCTTATGCATTATATTACACAATATATAAAATGGGATGTTGTTTTCTTTTTTGGTTAAAATGAATGCCTTTAAGATTTGAGGAATGACCCCTCATTTTGGGATGTTGAGATTTACTGAAAACACTTTCGCTTGTCCTATCCATGTACTTTTTATGGCAAGTGTTCTTAACTTTTGCCTAATGAAGCCAATAGACCCTCTTTTCAAAATAATGTTTTTAAATGCATAGAACAAAAAGAATTTCAAAACAATTACCTTCAAATATGGTTATCAAAATAAAAAAAATTGATGGACCCTAGATTAAGAATCTCTGCTTCATGATTTTATAGACGTCAATGAAGCGTCCAAATCTTTCTAAACTCTAGAGAATTTTTTTGTAAAGAAAGGATGTTAAATGATAGAGAAGTTGTTGAACATCATTCTACATTCAAGTATCATGAGCAAAGTCTTAATTAAGTGTAACTAAGCAAACATTTTTAAACACTTCCCATATACAGGGCATTTTGTTAGATTTTAGTAATATTATGACAAACATGATATAGTCCTTGATATCATGGAGCTTACAGTCTCCTTGAGAAACTGCGTGTACATAGATAAGTAATTGCAAAGTAATTTCAGGACTAGGAAAAACCTCTTGAAGAAGAATGCATCCAAGCTGAGCTTTAAAGGAAGTTAGAGAATCAAAGAGGTGGTCATGTAGAGGGAATGCTTTTCAGGCATGGAACACTGACTGAGCAAAGGTTTAAAGGTGGGTGATGGTGTGCCAGATTTGAAGAGCAACAAATTGTCCATTTCAACTGGAATGCAGATTGCTTGATGGGGGGCTAATGGGAAATAAGCCTGGAAGGTTAGACTGGATTCAAAATGTTAACTGCTTTAAATGCAAGAAGTATTTCTCCTTATTCTAGAGAGAATAAGGAAACACTGAAGATTCTTAAGCCTAACTCAGTCCTTTAGGGCTATTGATTTAGCAATTCTGTGGAAGAGATTGGAGAGGACAGAAACTGGAAAGAGGAAGACTAAATTAAGTGATTATTAACAATAGTCTGGGGAGCCAAGATGGCAGAGTAAAAACAGTGACTTGCTTGAGCTCTCCCCCAAACCCCTCTAAATACCTGTAAAAATGACTCTAAACAAATTCTAAAGCAGCAGAACCCACAAAAAGACAGAGTGAAACAAATTTCCAGCCCAAGACAACCTGGACGGTTGATCAGAAAGGTGTATCGTACTGAGCAGGGAGAGCAGTACGGTTCAGCGTGGGCATGCAGGCCGCAGCGAACCTGGAGCAGGCCTCAGAGGACTGAATCATAGGCAGCTGTGGCGGTTTCCAGACTTCTCAACCCAGGAACACCAAAGACAACTTAGAAGGTCAGTGGGAAAAGTCTGTTTCTGCGGTGGTGAGAGAGAAGTGCACGGTCCCAGCCCCAGTCCTGCAGCCTGGCTCCAGGGCGGTGGCTGCTTCCAGATCTTCCACCCCACAGACTGGGGGGGAGACAAGTGGCTAATCAGAGGGGGATTGCAGAGATCTCTATGCTGGTGCAGCATTCTTTTGCTTTGTTCATGCTTGGATCAGGTCACAGTTCTGGGTGGCGGACCTGGGGCAAGGACAAGCACTGGAGTGGTGGAGCTTGTAGTGGCTGTGGAGAGAAAATCCTCCTCACAGTTCCAAGATAGAAAAAAAGTGCTTGTGGTCACTCATAGACCAGAGCACAGGCCAGGAAAGGAATAAACACCTTGCCCTTGATGATAGCACCTCAGAAGAACTGAAAATTTACAGGTTCCTAGAAGTATGTCTGAAAACAGCTGCACAAAACCCTCAAAGCTTGGGACAGTACATTCTTCACACTAGTTTATAACTCACGTAATTGACTGGGATCTTGAGCAAGCAGTGCAAAAAGAGTCAGACAATAGAATCTTACTTTGGTGACAAAGAAGATCAAAACATACAACCAGAAGAAGACAACAAAGTCAAAGTCCTAATCCAAAGCCTCCAAGAAAAACATGAATTGGTCCCAGGCCATGGAAGAGTTCAAAAAGGATTTTGAGAAGCAAGTAAGAGAAGTAGAGGAAAAACTGAGAGTGATGCAAGAAAATCATGAAAAACAAGTCAACAGCTTGCCAAAGGAGACCCAAAAAATACTGAAGAAAACAACACCTTAAAAAATAGCCTAACCCAAATGGCAAAAGAGTTCCAAAAGGCCAATGAGGAGAAGAATGCCCTAAAAAGCAAAATTGGCCAAATGGAAAAGGAAGTCCAAAAGCTTACTGAAGAAAATACCTCCTTAAAAATTAGAATGGAGCAATTGGAAGCTAGTGACTTTATGAGAAATCAAGACACTGTAAAACAAATCCAAAAGAATGAAAAAATAGAAAATAATGTGAAATATCTCATTGGAAAAACAGCTGACCTGGAAAATAGATCCAGGAAAGAGAATTTAAAAATTATTGGACTATCTGAAAGCCATGTTCAAAAAAAGAGCCTAGACATCATCTTTCAAGAAATGATCAAGGAAAACTGTCCTGACATTTTAGAACCATAGGGCAAAATAGAAATTGAAAGAATCCATCCATCATCTCCTGAAAGAGATCTCCAAAGGAAAACTCTTAGAAATATTGTAGCCAAATTCCAGAGTTCCCAGGTCAAGGAGAAAATATTGCAAGCAGCCAGAAAGAAACAATTCAAGTACTGTGGAAATACAATCAGGATAACACAAGATTTAGCAGCTTCTACATTAAGGGACTGCAGGGCATGGAATATAATATTCCATAGGGCATAGGCCATAGGATTACACCCAAGAATCATCTACCAGCAGAACTGAGTATAATTCTTCAGGCGAAAAAATGGTCATTCAGTGAAATAGGGGACTTTTGAGCATTCTTGATGAAAAGACCAGAGCTGAATAGAAAATTTGACTTTCAAATACAAGACTCAAGTGAAACATGAAGTAAACAGGTAACAGAAATTATAAGAGACTTACTAAAGTTGAACCATTTACGTTCTTGCATGGAAAGATGATATTTGTAACTCATGAGTCCTTTGTCAGTATTAGAGTAGTGGGAGGGGAAAAATTTTATGTATGTATATATATATATATATATATATATATATACATAGATAGATAGATAGATAGATAGATAGATAGATAGATAGATAGATAGGGGGCACAGGGTGAGTTGAAGATGAGGGGGTGATATCTGGAAAATAAAATTAAGGGGTGAGAGAGGATTATACTGGGAGAAAGAGAAAGGGAGAGGTAGAATGGGGTAAATTATCTCACATGAAACAGACAAGAAAAGGCTTTTACAGTGGAGGGAAAATGGGGGAAGGTGAGAGGAAATGATTGAATCTAATTCTCATAGGATTTGGCTTACAGATGGAATAACATATGCAATTGGGTATGGAAATCTATCTTACCCTACAGGAAAATAAGGGGGAAAGGGAACAAGAGAGCAGGGGCATGACAGAGGGGAGGGCAGATTAGGGGAGGGGATAATCAGAAGCAAACACTTATGAGGAGGGACCAGGTCAAAAGAGAGAATAGAATAAATGGGGGTGGGTGGGATAGGATGAAGGGAAATATACTTAGTTTTTTACAACATGACTATTTTGGAAGTGTTTTGCATGACTACACATGTATAACCTGTATCGAGCTGCTTGCCTTTTCAATGATGGTGGATGGGGAGGAAGGGAGAAAATTTGTAATCCAAAGTTTTAAAAACACATGTTAAAGAAAAATTGTTTTCAAATGCAGCTGGGAAATAAGAAATGCAGGAAATGGGGTGTAGACATCTATCCTGCCCTACAGGAAAACAGAAGGGGAAGGGGATAAGAGAAAGGGGGAGAGAGATAGAAGGGAGGGCATATTAGGGGAAGAGGTGTACAGAATGCAAGCCATCTTTGGGTGGGGGGAGGGATGAGAAGGGGGGAAAATTTGGAACTCAACATCTTGTGGAAATGAATGTTGAAAACTAAAAATAAATAAATTGAAAAACAATACAAACAAAAAAGACAATAGTCTGGGTGAGTAGTAGGAAGGGCTTCAACTAGGGTGGTGACTGTGTGAATGGGGAAATGGGGATAGATACATTAGAAGTATTGTTCAGGTAGAATTAACACTACTTGACTACTGATAGTATATAAGAAATGAACAGGAATGAAGAGTAGGGGAAAACAAAGAGGGTACCAATAGTGACCTTGCTAAGATGAGGGAAATGGGACAGAGAGCAATAAAAAAAAATTGTCTCACCCTACTGGAGAGATGTCAGATATGCTACATGTGGCCCATAGTACTCCCAAGTGCAGCTCAAACCAGATTAAAATGTGTTTGGCAAATATTTAACAAAATAAATAAAAGTACAGTAAAACATGAATAATGTTAATATGTGGTTTTCTAAGTCAGTATCCTGCAAGTATCCTTCTATATGGTTTAGTGGCCCCATTTCTATTTGAGTTTTACGCCACTGTGGGAATGAAGCATAGCATGATGTTCAGGAAGTTGTGAGGAAGACAGCCATCTTAGGATTAGGAATTTTGTTTTGATTCTGTGAGTAGCTGGGTGCTATCACAGGCTTCTAAGAACAGACTGACAAGATTAAAGTGATGACTGAAGAAGATTCTTGTTGCCATGTATTGAAAGAATCTTGAAATAGGAAGGGTGGCAGGAAATCTCTCTCAATAGTCTATTAGTGATGTGGTTCACCATCTCTGATGGGGTTTTGGCTGTTGAAAAGGAAAGAGAAGAACAAAATGTTATGAAGGAAGAATGGGTCCAATTTGGGTTAGGTCTAGATGTGGGGCATTAAGGAAAGCTAAGAGGAATCGAAGATTCCTGCAAGTTTCAGAGTTGGGGTGACTGGGAGAAGGCTTATGCCAATTTCAGGGTAAAGACCATATCTTATCAATTTTTTGCATCTTCCTCAGCACCTAGTAGAGTGCTTTGCTCATTTATTATATGCACAAAATAAATGTTTTCTCAATTCAATTGAGTTGGAGAAGGGTTCAGTACAGAAAACATGCTTATATTATAACATGTTGTTTTTCCAATGATGTATTTTACATTTTCTCCTATTTTTATTTCTCTTGATTTTGTTTGACTGATTCTTGATGTCCCATAATGTCATTAGCTTCCACTTGCCCAGTACTAATTTTTAAGGAATTATTTTCTTCAGTTAGCTTTTGTACCTCCTTTTCCATTTGGCCAATTCTACTTTTTAAAGAATTATTTTCTTCAGTGGATTTTTTTTCCCATTTGGCCAATTGTATTTTTTAAGGAATTGTTTTCTTCAGTTAATTTTTGTTCTTTTTCCAAGCTGTTGATTCTCTCTTGCATACCTCTCAATTCTTTTCTAAATTTTTCTTCTACCTCTTTTATTTGACTTTTAAAATCCTTTTTTGAGCTCTTCAAAGAAGGCTTTTTGGACTTGAGACCAATTAATATTTCCCTTTGAAGTTTCAGATGAAGGTTTATTGACAATGTTGTCCTCTTCTGAGTTTGTGTTTTGATCTTCCCTGTCACCAGTCATTTCCTATGATCAAGGTTTTTTTTTTTTGTCTTGCTCATTTTGGGCCCATTTTGTAGCTTTTAAAGTTGAGCTTTCCTCCTGGAGCACAGGGGGTACTGTCACGATATTCTTGTGCTGGGAGCCAGGGACCTGGTCACTGGCTTTGTGTGCTGGGGCCTTAGGTGCTGATGGCTTTCTCACTGTGCTGGGGTGGCCCAGCCTAGTTGCACCTGTTATTGCTTGGTTTCTGGGGCTGGCAGCTTGCCTTCTGCACTGGGGCTGGAGGCCTCACAGCTGGCCTGCTGTGCCACTGGCCTGCTGAGCCAGGACTGAGGGACCTTGGTTGCTGGTCTGTGCTGTGGCTAAGAGTCTCCCTTTGGCTTGCCCGGACACCATCTACTTAGGGCTGTGCTCCCATTTTATCGAAGTGAGACAGACCTTTCCTGAAGTCCTTCTAAGTTATCTTAAGCTAGAAAATTGTTTCTCTTCGTCTTTTTGCAGTTTCTGTCACTCCAGAATCTGTTAATGTTGTTTTTGAGGGAAGCTGGGGAGAGCTCAGGCAACTTCCTGGCTTCTCTCCACCATCTTGGCTCCTAATGTATTGTTTTTCATGTTGGCAGAATGGTTAGAGTGGGGCTTCCTGAAAACTTCATTATCACCAACTAACATTCAATTATTCATGAGTAACCAGCCCAAGTGAAGTTGGATAGAAATTTAGTTAGAGCTATTGGTGTGGATGGATCTGGTGGGAAGGTATAAGGACAGTATGGAGGTATGGACACTTGAGGAAGATCTTGGATAGCTAGCTGAAATAAATTATTTTGCTGTATGAATCTCAGAAGTAAGCCCTGGGTTCAATTTTCTTCTTGCTGGAGAGGATGCTGATCTTGTGGTCTTTTGGATAGAGAAGGGAGACTGTTCTCTCTCTACCCAATTCCTCCATTTTACTGCCGGGACTTTTCTTTAAGAAAGTTTCTAATGCTTTTGTACATGGAAAAGTGGGTTGAATAGGGACTATTTTGGAATGTGGTTTTAAATCAATCATTCATTATAAGCCTTCATGTTTCACATAATGACTTAAGCAGCTTCCAAACTTTCCATGTATAGTGTGTGCAGTAAATCAGCATAATATTAAAAAACTATTTTTTGACCCATAATAGTCATGAAGTACAGTCAGAATCCCTACTTCCACTGAAGTAGAGGTTTTTATATATAAATTTGGAGTTGCTTTCCATCTTTTTCTCTCTGTATTTACTTGCCTGTGAGATGCAGTAATTATAAATACTTTTAAAGTCTAAAAAGTAGGTTTGTGGCTTATGGATAGAGGTTTCTAGCTTGTGAAATATATTTGAATTATTCTTCAAAGATTGATGAGCACCCTTATAATCTTTATCAGTCACTATCTCACTAGCTCACTTGTACTCAGTGGGCCCTTTATGACCAACAAGATTTAAATTTCCAACTCACCTTACTTTCCTCAGTCCAATAACATTCTCTTTGACAAACTGACTCCCTGGGAACTCTGAACTCCCCAAGGTACTCCTTAAATATACGTAACTACTCAAAAGATCTGGGATTTTGCCTGGTTGAGGATCTCTAGGTTTTATCATAGAATTTGCTCAACTGGGGCAAATCACAACCTGTCTAGGAAAGTAGATAATTCAAGACACTTGTCTCAGGCACATAGAGGTTAAATGACTTGCATAGGGTCCAACAATGAGTAAATATGAGATGTAGGATTGGAGTCCAGGTCTCTCCAAGCCCAACATTGTATCCACCACAGTTCATTGAAACACTATTCTCTTAAAATAAAAAGTATTCTCATCCCAGTCCTCTGCCCATCTACCCCATCCCTGAGTCCTAGTGTAGTATTCTCCATGAAACAGGCATTCAATAAAAGCTATTTTCATACTGCATGCATAAGTGGAAATAAATGATTATTTATCAATTCAGTTTTGATTGATTTTGATGTACTACTTTTTACATGAAGCTCTTCTTAACCCCTCTCTCCCACATCTGCTAGTGCCTCTCTGACCATGAAATCATTTTTTTTATACATTTGTAATTTGTATTTTGTATACACTTTGTATACATTTTTGGTACTTACAGGGACATATTATTTCCAATAAGAATGTTCTGAGGGCAGGGGCATTTTACTTTTTTCTTTAAATCGCCAGGTGCTAGGACAATGTCTGGCACGTGGGTAATGGTTAACAAATGCATGTTGATTGTTGATTTTATGTTACACTGAGATAGACTTGTATGTAAATGAAGAATTAAAACTTCTAAATTGCTTTGTTCTGGAAAAAAATAGACTTGCATCTCAGTCTCCAATGTGCATACATGTAGGGTAGAATTATGTGTATATTTCTCTTGTTTTTCCTTGTAAGTCTATTAGTACTAATCTCACTGTGGACACAATAAAGACAACCAGAGAAAGAGAAAATATAAAAAATAACAGCCTATCTTATACTAGCAGTTATGTGACTTAGAGATAGATGGTTTCACCAAAGAACCAGACAAACTAGTAGTACATAAAGTAATAGATCTTAACTAAGGCATACCATATTCACACAGAGGGAAACTTAAAGCCTAAAATGAAATACTTGGGGTAGGGGCATGAGAAAACTAAAACAATGAGGGAGGAAATAAAGAAGGAAAGAAGAAAGGAAGGAAGGAATAAAGGGAGGGAGAAAGAAAAAAAAGGAAAGAAGGAAGAAAGGAAGGAAGGAAACAAATTAGCACCCTACTATCTGCTGGGCACTGTGCTAAAGCATTTTATAAATATTAGCTTCTTGTTACAACAACTCTGGGAGGAGATGCTATCATTATTTCCATTTTACAGTTCAAAAAACTGTAGGCAAACAGAGGTTAAATGACTTTCCTGAGGTCATACAGCTAGTAAGTGCCTAAGGGATTTGAGGTAAAGGGTTCAATGAGGAGAATTTTGGGTACAATGATCTTTAGTCCAAGAAGGAAAGAGAAAGAGTAGGGTGTCTGTAACTCTCCTTTGGAAAGACTTCCTAAGAATTAGCACACCTGGGTTCCATTAAATGTTCTGTCACTCTTCCTAACTGGTGCAAAGATGATAATATTGCAATCATTTGTGCATCAGGGAAGCTTAAGGTCATTGTTTGTACAGGGAACAGCATGGTTTCCATTCAGACCCATCTGACTTGTTTTCCATCTCTCAGGCCACTAGCAGAGAGAGCTAAGTATTGATTGCGGGAAGCCCAGGTGAATCAAATACAGAAAAATAATCATGGAATGGAGAATTTTCCAGAAAATGATAGAGTAAGAGTGTTGGGGGGGAAGAAAGGAAGTACACATTGACAAAAGTGGAAACAACTTGTTTCAAAAGCCTTATGGCTCAAAGAAGCCCATAAATTCCAGGTTTTTTAGACTGCCACAAATTACAATGATAGCAGTAGAAAATTCAGTTCTTGATTGCACCTATGACCTAAAATATTACAAGGCAAGGAATCTTAAAAATATATCTTGAGTATTAGGTTAGGGCCCATTCTTAGAACTCACTATCCCTCACTGTCATGACATGCATGTGTGTGTGGTCAATATATATAGGCACACATGTACATATATTATATAGGTATATATATATTATATATATATATATTCTGCTTTACAAAAGTGATAATCATTGTTGTGACTGGTCCATGTTTAAAAGGATTCCCTATAAATCTGGAGGTTGGTCTTGCAGATGTTCTTATTTGCAAATGCCATTATACTGATTACATCAAACCCCAGAACCTCATACAACTCTCCTGGACAAGGTCCATAACTACCAAAAGAATTTGGCTTAAATATGAACACAGGAAAAACTAAGTGGAAGAAGAATGCCTATTATTCAGATTATTACATGCAATTAGATGGGCAACCTATAAAGCTATCAACATATTTATGTTGGATAAATATTGATAATGAATAAAAAATTGGGCCCAGGATTAAACAGAATGAGAGCAGACTGAATTGACTATGAGAAATTGCAGAACTCCTTCAATGCCTCCAAACTTTTCACTGAAACCAAGACACATCTCTTAATAAGAATATTGACTCTACCAGTGTGACTGTCTGGCTCTGAGACATAAAATACTACAATCTCTGAAGAATTAAAATTGAATGCACCTTAGAGTGCAATAGGGAGATGCATGGTGGGAGTGAGCTGGTTGTAGGACACAGCAAATAGGAAATTACAAAGAAGACCCAGAATAGAGGATATTCTCAAGATATTTATGATCAGAAAAATAAAGATGATCTACTTAAGTACTGAAAGTAAGGGATCTATGATGGACTATAGCCCATGTATTCTATTGCAAAGGCAGAAACAAAGATCCCTAGCATGGGAGTGGAGCTGTTGTAGAAAACTTACAGGAAGATTTGGATAAGAGTCTCAGAGGATGAGAAGGGATGGATAGCTTTGCAACTTTGAGGGGAACATTCACAATTATGATGTCATAAATCTATTTAAGCATTTTAATTGTTTTCTATACAATCTCAATGCTAAACTGTCTCTATGGAGAAGACATTCCTACATTTGATGACTTTGTCAGATAAGATAGAGGTAAGGAATTGTAATGTTGTACAGTCATTCAGTTGTGTTTGACTCCTCATGATCATACCGTCCATGGGGTTTGCTTGGCAAAGATATTGGAGTGGTTTGCCATTTCATTCATCAGTGGGTTAAGGCAAACAGGGTTGAGTGACTTGCCCAGGGTCCTAGAGCTAGTAAGTGTCTGAAGCCAGATTTGGACTCAAAGCTTCCTGACTTCAGGTCTGGTGCTCTATATACTGAGCCACCTAGCTGCCTTCTAATGAATGATAATAGATAGCATTTATGTAATGCTTTGAGGTTTGCAAAGCACTATTATAAATGCTATCTCAGTTTTTCCTCATAGTAACCTAAGGAAACAGGTGTTAGTATTACCCTACTTTTTACATATGATTAAACTGAGGCAGGCTAGTAAATATCTAAGACTAGATTTGAACTCAGATCTTCTTGACTCCAAATCCAGGGTTCTATCTACTGTGCTACCTAGCTGCCTCTAGTCAGATAGTGAAATTTGTGATCTGTAAGAAATCAAGAGGTAGTGTGGGATAGCAGAAGGAGTATAAGACTTGTGTTGTTTATGTGTTTTCAGTTGTGTCCAATTGTACAGGACCCCGTTTGGAGTTTTCTCAGCAAAACAAAAAACCCAAAAAAACAAAACAAAACAAAACAAAAAAAACAACACTGGAGTGGTTTGCCATTTCCTTCTCCCATTGGTTTTTCAGATGAGGAAACTGAGGCAAAAAGGTTAAATGACTTGCTCAAGATCACACATCTGGTAGTGTCTGAGGCCAGATTTGAACTCATGAAGATGAGTCTTCCTGACTTCAGGCCTGGCATGCTATCCATCTCACCATCTAGTTGCTGCTAATACAAGACTAGGGATCAGGATAGCTAAATTATAGGCCTAGCTCTAGCTGTGTGACCATGTGTATTAGTAGGATATCTACCCAAGTCCTCTGCCTTTTGAAATAGGTTAGCTCTTTTCCTTAAAAGGTATTGAAACTGACCTTGAGGCTTACATTTCCTCAGAGTACTGAGGCTTAGGTCATTGATGTCACTTCCTCATTACCTAAATACAAAAAGTCATGAGGAGCTCCAGCTGGGAACTTGGTCTTGATTTTGGCTTGATTAGCAAACCACAGTGGGTAACACTGTCACAAAAGCTGTACTCAATGTATCTACTGGTATCCAGGAATTGTATCCTGGGTTGAATATTCTTTCTCTTATTATGGCTAAGTAAACTTCCTTTTGTTAATGGTTAGATGATTATAAGCGTCTCATTTTGTTCTAATCTGGAACTTGAGGTACCAACCTGATTTGGTAAGCCACTTGGCCTATTATAGCATGCATCTATAACTTCCCTTCTCTTGAACTCAGTTTCCTATTCTGTAAAAAAAAAAGAAGGGGGGAGGTAGGGTGAACTAGATGACCTCTGAGGTCATTTCTCCTCTAAATTTTTGTTATGTAATAGTAATCTTGTGGGTCTTGTGTTATACCACATAATCTTTCTTGAGGCCTGATGTTGTTATTTGGATGACATGTGGTTTTATCAAATGACAAAGGCATTTCATTGTGTTTTTGCAGCAGGGGGAAATAGGTCCTAAAATAGAAACTGTATTCAACAATCCTCACTTTCTTCCTCCTTGTTGTTGTTCTGTGGTTTAAGTCTCGTCTGACTCTTTGTGATCCCATTTGGGGTTTTCTTGGCAGAGATACTGGAGTGGTTTGCCATTTCCTTCTCCAGCTTATTTGAAGAAACTGAGGTAAGCAGGCCTAAGTGACTTGCTCAGGGTCACACAGCTAATAAGTGTCTGACATTGGATTTGAACTCAGGTCTTCTTGACTCCAGGCTTGGGTGTTCCATCTACTGTGCCACATGCTGCTCCTTTTTACCTATGAACTTATTGGGAATGATGGGGGCCATTGCCAATCTTCTTGACCTATGTCTTGCCACTGGACTCTGAAGGAGAGAGTGAGGCTGAAGACTTTTCACAGTCCTGCCTCATTTAAATCTAATAAACTTGCAAGTCAAGATATCACCCTCATGATGTCATTGGTCCTGTTTGAGAGTGAAGGACAAATAACAACAACAACAACTGGGAATGATATTCCTGTGCTTCAGCTCAGCTCTATATTCCTCAGTCACACTAACAATTTTTCCCTCATATCTTTTGTATCTTATCACAGTATCTATTACCAGGGCTAGTTTTACATGTAGGAAAAGTAGGTTTAATGTGAAGGGTGCTTAAATATGTCTGATATTAAATCACTTTTCCACTAACTTTCAATGATGCTATAATTCCAAGTTCTATCTAGATTCATGCTTTTGAGCAAAGATATTCTTTGTAGAAGGCCTCTGTTGGAAGGCAAATATGTATTAAATGATGTTGTGGGGGTAGTGGTGGTATATGAGCACGTTAATCACTTCCATTGCCAATACAATGTGAAATCTTTTAATGTAAGTATGGTTAATCAGATTAGCCATTCACTTAGCATGGTATTGTGGCAAAGGGGCATATAACAAGTAAGCTTTGTCCAGGGAGAAAAGGGTATTAACACAGTTGAAATTAGAGCTAACATCTGAAAAAAAAAGCATGCCCAAGTTCAGGGCCATCCTGGAGGTCCTTGGACACCTCTGAGGGCAGTAGGTACTTAGGTGAGAGGTCACAAAAAATGGAATAAGAGGTTTTGAAATGGAAAGTGCTTATTTAAGCATCTTTAGAAAGATTTTCAACAAGGACTAGAATACAAGCTTCATGAGGGCAAGGATTATCTCAACCTTTGTCTCTATCCCAGTGCCTCCTACAATATTCTACAATGAACCCATAAATCAACCCAAATTTATTAAGTACCTACTGTGTTCTAATCTCTGTGCTAAATGCTAGGAATACAAAGACAAAATTGAAACAGTCCTTGCTCTCAAGGAGCTTACATTCAAATGGAGGAGACAACTTTACATATATAGTATATACAAGACATGTAGGAAGCAAACATAAGGTAACCTTGTATTGGAAGGCATTGGCAGCTGGGATGACCAGGGAAAACCTCTTTCCTATAGAAGGTGGTGCTTGAGCTGAGTCTTGAAGGAAACCAGAGATTCCTAGAGGCAAAGATGGGGACAGAGAATATTTCATGTATGGAGTATAGTCAATGTGAAGGAATAGAAATGGGAAGAATGGAGCATTGTATGTGAGGAGAAATTAGAGCATGGCTAGACCACAGGTACTTCAGATTTGTTGAAATGGGGAAGCCAAGATCGCAGAGTAAGCAGTAAATTGCCATAACTCTCCCATATTCACATCCAAAGAACCATATAATAGTGCCTCAGAACAAATCCTGAAACAGACCCAGTAAAAAGATGGGGTGAAAAAGTTTTTAGCCCAAGAAACTTGGAAGATTGGCAAGAAAGGTCTTTCTTACTTGGGTAAAAAGGGAACACAATCCAGGACAGGAAGTGTCCCAACAAGTCAGCCACATGCCAGTGGGAAATCCTGAGCCCCAGTGTGGTGGAGCAGGCAAAAGCCAACACCAGGCTCCCTTGTGCCTCAGCATAGCCAGAGGAATGGGCAGACTTCAGCTCTGAGAACTTCAATGTGCTTCAGTATAGCCCTAGTCAAACAAGCAACCTCCAGAGGCCAGACCTCCTTGTGCTTCAGCATAGTCCCAGGCAAACAGGTAAACACCAACCCTACTGCTGCCTAAGTAAACAGGCAGCCTCCAGTGGCCACACCATCATGTGCTTCAGCATAGCCCCAGGGAAATACAGAAATACCCCACTGGGCTAAGCACACACCAGACACCAGCATGAGGACCCAGGCTCAGTACCAGGTAAGCTGCCATACCCTTATGGCTTCCAGAAGCACCAGCTACCCCTCACCTCATCCCCTCAGCACAGCACCAGACATGAAGGTCTCCAGTGGGCTTCAGGGTAACACCAGTGCAGCACAAGGTAAACAGCCAAGGCCTGTAGCCCCAGGCACAAAAAGCCTGTGAGTGCCTCTTCCATCCTCAGAGCAGAGCTCAAATCTAAAAGAAAAGAAAAAGGCCCAAAAAGATAAGCAAAAAACAATACAAAAAGAATCTGACCATAGGAAGTTATAATGGTGATAGGGAAGATCAAGATACAAACTTAGAAGAGGATGACAATGTTAATATACTTATGGGCAAAGCCCCAAACAAAAATGGGAAGTGTTCTCAAGCCCAGAAAGAATTCATGGAAGAGCTCAAAAAGGAGCTTAAAAATCACATAAGAGAGGTAAAAGAAAAATTGAGAAAAGAAATATGAGTGATGTAAGAGAATTATGAAAAAAAAGTCAACAGCTTGGAAAAAGAAAATAACCACTTAAAAAGTAGAATTGGCCAAATGGAAAAGGAGATACAAAAATTCACTGAAGAAAACAACTCCTTAAAAAGTACAATTGGCCAAATGGAAAGGAAGTCCAAAAAGAAACTGAGGAAAACAACTCCTTAAAAGTTAGAACTGGAGGGGCAGCTAGGTGGCGCAGTGGATAGAGCACTGGCCCTGAAGTCAGGATGACCTGAGTTCAAATCCAGCCTCAGACCAACACTTACTAGTCACTTAACCCCAATTGCCTTAAAAAAAAGTTGGAATTGGGGAGTGGAAGCTAATGACTCTATGAGACATCAAGAATCAATCAAACAAATTCAAAAGAATGAAGAAATAAAAGAAAATGTAAAATACCTCATGGGAAAAACAAGTGACCTAGAAAATAGATCTGGGAGAGACAATGTCAGAATCATTGGACTACCTGAAAATCATAATTGAAAAGAGGACATGGACAGCATCTTTCAAGAAATTATCAAGGAAAATTGCCCTGTTATCCTGGAATCAGAGGGCAAAATAGACATTGAAAGAATTCACCTAACACCTCAGGAAAGAGATCCCAAAATAAAAAGTCCAAGGAACATTATAGCCAAATTTCAGAACTATTAGGTCAAGGAAAAAATGCTGCAAGTGGTCAGAAAGAAAAAATATCAAGTATTGGGGAGTCACAATCAGGATTACACAGGACTTACCAGCTACAACATTGGATTGGAAATCATGGAACATCATATTCTAGAAGGCAAAGGAGCTAGGACTACAACCAAGCAGTACCTACCCAGTGAAATTAAGCCTAATACTTCAAGGGAAAAACAGTCATTCAATGAAATAAAAGGATTTCAAGCTTTCATAAAGAGAAGACCAGAATTGAACAAAAAAATTTATCTCCAATATTAAGACCAAAGAGAAGCCTAGAAAGGTAAAAAAGGAAAAGAAAACATAAGGGATTCAATGGAGCTGAATAGTTTACATCCTTTCATGGGAAGATGATACTCATAATTCTTAAAAATTGTACCACTAATAGTATAGTTTGAAAGAATATACATAGGCAGAGGGTAGAGGTATAGGTGAATTCAAGGGAATGACATAAAAAATAATTAAGGCATGAGAAAGAGGATACACTGGGTTTAGAAGGAAAGGAGAAGTAAAATAGGGTAAATTATTTCCCATGAAAAGGTGTGAAAAACCTATTACAGTGGAGAAAAGATAGAAGGATGGGCAATGAACATCACTTGAACCTTACTCTCATCAGTATTGGCTCAAAGAGGGAATAATATAGATAATCAGTTGAATATAGAAATCTATCTTACTTGATAAGAGAGTAGGAGGGGAAAAGGTTAAGTAAATGGGAGGGGGACTGACAGAAGAGAAAGCAGACTGGGGGAAATGGTAGACAGAAGCAAAACACTGTTGAGGAGGGAAAGGTTGAAAGGAGAGAGAGGACAACAGGAAGAAAAACAGGATGAAGGGAAATACATAGTTAGTAATCATAACTGTGAAAGTGAGTGGGATGAACTCTGCCTTAAAACAAAACCAGAATTCTATAATATGTTGTGTACAAGAAACACCCTTGAAACAGAGAGACACATATAGAATAAAGGTAAGGGGCTGGAACAGAATCTATTATGCTATAGCTGAATTTAAAAAAAAAGCAAGTGTAGCAATTCTGATATCACACAAAGTAAAAGCAAAAATAGACTAATTAAAAGAGATAAGGAAGGAAACGACATCTTGCTAAAAAGGACCATAGACAATGAAGTAATATCAGTACAAACGTATATGTGCCAAGCATCCAAATTCTTAAAGTAGAAGTTAAATGAGTTACAGGAAGAAATAGACAGCAAAACTATAGTAGTGGGGGACATCAACTGTCCCCTCTCAGAACTTGATAAATCCAACCAAAAAAATAAACAAGAAAGAAACTAAGGAGGTGAATAGAACATTAGAAAAGTTAGATATGACAGACCTTTGGAGAAAACTGAATAGGAACAGAAAGGAATATACCTTTTTCTCAGGAATACATGGCACCTACACAAAAACTGACCATGTATTAGGTCAAAAAAACCCCTCAAAATCAAATGTAGCAAGGCAGAAATATTAAATGTACTCTTTTCAGAGCATAATGCAATAAACATTACATTCAACAAAGAGCGGTGAAAAGATACATTAAAAATTAATTGGAAACTAAATAATCAAATTCTTAAGAATAATTGGGTCAAAGAACAAATCATAGTGACAATCAATAATTTGAGAGAGAATGACAACAATAAGACAACATCCCAAAATTTATGGGATGCAACCAAAGCAGTACTTATGGGAAAATTTATTTCTCTAAATTCTTACATCCTTACATTAACAAAATAAAGAGCAGATCAGTGAATTGGGCACACAATTAAAAAAAAAACTAGAAAAGAACAAATTAAAAATCCTCAAGAAAGCACCAAATTAGAAATCCTGAAAAGCAAAGGTTAGATTAATAAAATTTAAAGTAAAAAAGCTATTGAGCTGATAAAGCTAGAAGCTAATTTTATGAAAAAACAAACAAACCAATAAGATGGATAAGCCATTGATTAATTTTATTTTAAAAAAAGAAAGAAAAAATTAAATATCCAGCATCAAAAATGAAAAAAGTGAAATTGCTACCAATGAAGAAGAAATTAAAGCAATCATTAGGAAATGTTTTTCCCAATTACATGCCAATAAATCTTACAATCTGAGTGAAATAAATGAATATTTATGATAATATAAATTACCTAGATTAACAGATCAGGAAATAGAATGCCTAAATAACCCAATCTTAGAAAAAAAATTAAACAAGCCATTAATGAACTCCCTAAGAAAAAATTCCTAGGGCCAGATGGGTTCACAAGTGAATTCTACCAAACATTTCAAGAACAATGAATTCTGAAACTATATAAACTATTTGGAAAATTAGGTGAAGATGAGTCCTACAAAACTCCTTTTATAACCCAAATATGATGCTAATACCTAAACCAGGAAGAGCTAAAACAGAGAAAGAAAATTATAGACCAATTTCCCTAATAAATATTAAGCAAAAACTTTGAACAAAATACCAGCAAGGCAATTACAGCAATATATCACAAGAATTATACACTATGACCAGGTGAGATTTATACCAGGAATTAAGTATTGGCTTAATATTAGGAAAACTATCAACATAACTTACCATATCAATAACAAAACCAACAAAAATCATACAATTATCTCAATAGATACCGAAAAAACTTTTGACGAAGTGCAGCACTCATTCCTATTAAAAATATTAGAGTGCATATGAATAAAGGGAGAATTACTTAAAATGTTTCTATCTAAAATCAGCAAGAATTAACTGTAATAGGGATAAACTAGAAGTCTTCCCAATAAGTTCAGGGGTGAAGGAAAGATGCCCATTATCACCACTATTATTCATTATAGTACTAGAAATGTTAGCTATAGCAATGAGAAAAGAAAAAGAATTTGAAAGAAATAGAATAATATCATGATATACTTAGAGAATCCTAGAGATTTAACTAAAAATTCCTTGAAATAATTAACAACTATAGCAAAATTGCAGGATATAAGATAAAACCATATAAATCATCAGCATTTCTTTATATGACTAACAAAGTCCAGCAGCAAGAGATAAATAAATTCCATTTAAAATAGCTGTAAACAATACAAAATACTTGGGAGTCTACCTGCCAAGACAAACTCAGGAGCTATATGAATACAATTTCAAAACACTTTTCACACAAATAAAGTCAGATCCAAACAATTGGAAAAATATCAATTGCTCATGGGTAGGTGGAGCCAATATAATAAAAATGACAATTCTACCTTAGTTAATTTACTTATTAAATGCCATACCAATCAAACTACCAAAAATATTTAATAGAACTAGAAAAATAAAAATTCATCTGGAAGAACAAAAAGGTCAAGAATATCAAGATAATTAAAGAAAAAAAATACAAAGGAAGGTGGCTTAGCAATACCAGATCTCAAACTCTATTATAAAGCAGTAACCATCAGAGCTATCTGGTAGTGGCTAAAAAATAGAGTGAAAGATTAGTGGAATAGATTAGGTAGATAAGACTACCTAATGACCATAGTAACCTAGTGTTTGATAAACCCAAAACCCCAGCCTTTGGGATAAGAACTTACTATTTGACAAAATCTTCTGGGAATACAGGAAAACAATAGGGTACAAACTAGGTATAGACCGACATCTCACATCATATGCCAAAATAAGGTCAGAAATGGGTGCATGATTTAGACATAAAAGGATACCATAAGCAAATTAGAGGAGTAAGGAATAGCCTGTCTACCTGTCAGATATATGGAGAAGGGAAGAATTCAAGAGATAGTATATTGCAAAATGTAAAATAGATAATTTTGATTATATTAAATTTAAAAACTTTTGCACAAACAAAACCAATGCAACCAAGATTAGAAGGAAAACAGAAAAAGCTAGGAAATAATCTTTATAGCAAGTGACTTGGATAAAAGCTTCATTTCTCAAATATATGGAGAACTGAGTCAAATTTATAAGAATATAAGCTAATTCCATGAGGAATTGATAATGGTTAAATTAATAAATTGTCCATTGATAAATGGTCAAAGGATATGAACAGGAAGTTTTCAGATGAAATCAAAGCTATCTATAGCATATGAAGAAGTGCTCTCAATCATTTTTGATTAGAGAAATGCAAATTAAAACAACTCTGACATACCACCTCACACCTATCAGATTGGTTAATATGACAAAAAAGGAAAATGATAAATGTTGGAGAGGATGTGGGAAAATTGAGACACTAATGCACTGTTGGTGGAGTTGTAGACTGATCCAACCATTCTGGAAAGCAATTTGGAACTACTCCCAAAGGAGTATAAAACTATGTATACCCTTTGATTCAGCAATACTACTAATAGGTCTATATCCCAAAGAGATGATAAAAAAGGGCAGAAGACCCACATGTACAAAAATATTTGTAGCAGTTCTTTTTGTGGTGGCAAAGAATTGGAAATTGAGGAGATGTCCATTAATTGGGTAATGACTGATCAAGTTGTGGTGTATGAATGTAATGGAACACTATTGTGCAATAAGAAATGGTGAACAAGCAGATTTCAGAAAACCTGGACAAACTTGTACTAACTGATGCGAAGTGAAATGAGCAGAGCCAGAAAAACATTGTACACAGTATCAGGAACATTGTGTATTGATCAACTATGAATGATTCAGCTCTTCTCAGCAACACAATGATCCAAGATAAGTACTAAGGACTCATGAAAGAAAATGCTGTCTATATCCAGATAAAGAACTGATGAATTTTTTTTTGACTAGGCAATGGGGTTAAGTGACTTGCCCAGGGTCACACAGCTAGTAAGTGTCAAGTGTTTGTGGCCAGATTTGAACTCAGGTCCTCCTGACTCCAGGGTGGGTGATCTATCTACTGCACCACCTAGCTGCCCCTGAACTAATGAACTTTGAATGCAAATTGAAGCATACTTTTTTCACTTACTTTATTCTTTTTTATGTTTTTTTTCCTTTTGATCTGTTTCTTCTTTCACAACCGTGACTAATTTGGAAATATTTTTATATGACAGCACATGTATAACCTTTATCAAATTGCCTGCCATTTTAGGAAGGGGGATGAGAAGGAAGGAGAGAGAAAAATTTGGAACTCAAAAACTTGTAAAAAATGAATGCTAAAAATTATCTTGACATGTAATTGAGGAAAAAAGAAAATGCTATAAAAAGATTTGTTGAAGTGAATTAAATCAAACTGAATTGAATGGCAGGCAGTAGTTGGATTCCAATAATACACTTTACCTACTAAACCACCTTTTCTGACATTTTCCCAGCTAATTCTGATCTCTTCATACAACAGTCAAGAAATACTTACTGACCTACTCATTAGTGATGGTAGTGATGGTAGTGATGTCTTTGTCTCTAGTTGCTAACCCAAGTTAGATGTACATAAAGTGCTTTATAACTACAAGACATGGTATTGAATGAATTCTTAAGGTATTGAAGGAGTTCTTAACCTTAGGCCTCTGGATTTTAAGGGGTCTAGGAACTTAGATGGGAAAAAAATTACATCTTTATTTTCACTTACTTTTAACACAACTTTAGTATTTCCTTCAATTATTTAAAAAACAATCCTGAGAAGGGGTCTGCAAGTTTTACCAGACAGCCAAAGGAATACATAATACACAAAAAAACTAAGAACTCTTGCTATAATTGAGTTATTGTGGTTACCCAAATAATTCAAGCATAAATGGAGTTTCAGTTTGAATTACATGCATGCTTGTTTCAACCTTTGACTTGACTTTATCTCTAATAAACCAGTCAAGTGGGGATGAAGCAGAAGGTTCAACATTAGTCTAAAATTGTCTTGATCTCAAAATAGCCAAATAATTAAGGTAATAAATGAGCAAAGGTCCCAGTACCCCAGATACCCTCACATTAATTTTCTCTAGTGTTTTTCTCATGTTCACTTGGTATCATGTTATTCCATTGGAAGCTATTAGGTGCTGGCAGCAAAAATCCCCCAAAGCACATGAGTCGACCATGTTAGAGAAGTCCTGGCCTATTAGGAGGAGAGAAGTCTGGTTCTGATTACTGATAATTATAGATAAGCTGTAGCCCACAGTCATTTTCTGACCACAAACTCAAATCAATCAATTAAAAACTGCGTGTAGCAGCCTCGCGGCAAACCATTCCCAGGCATTTCAGAATGACCCATTAAGTCCTATCCCATACCATGTCACAGCTGCTGTATTCCATTTGCTACTATGACAGTAGATCAAATATTCACCTCATTTTCTACTTGCAGGCTAATTTCAAGAATTCTGTTAACACTTCTTAGCATTCTGTCTACTCATTGATTCAGCTCCTGTTTAGAAATCACCAAATTTTGGTGTGTGAGACACCAATTATTTCCTCTCCTTAACCTGGCCATGAAAAGTCAACAAAAGTCAATAGGATGGAGAGGTAGCTGAGTCTGGATAAATGTGCTCAGTTCCAGGGGCCACATTTCAAGAGATATTATGGACAAGCTGGAGGAGAGTGGAGAGTGATCAGAAAAATGAGGTGTGTAGAAACCATTCCATTTAAAAAATAGCTGAAGAAAGTAGGGATTTTTAGCCTGGAGAAGAGAAGACCTAGGGAATGGTCTCATCATGGTCTTCAAATATATAGATGGCTGGCATAGGGCATTGTGTCTTTCTCCTGGTACATAGTAGTTGTTTAACAAATGCCAGTTGACTGACTGGTACCAGCTTGGAAGTGACAAAAAGGGAAGTTTCAGCTCAAAATAGAAAATGACTTTCTAAATATCTAGACTTTCCAAAACCAAAATAGGTTGTTACACTAAACAGTGTGTTCCATTTCCAGATGTTTGACTTGATTCAGTTTAATTTAATACATGTTTATTAAATGCCTACTGTGTGTAAGATGCCATGCAAAGTACTAGGAATACAAAGATGAAAAATAGCACAGTCTCTGCCTTCAATTCAATGGACATTTTCTTCCCTTTCCCTTTAAAAATTGAACTGTTCTTCTACTGGCATTGTATCCATATGAGGAGCTAAAGGGTAGCGAGAGGCAAGCCAGCCTGTGTGTTGGAGGGGCCATCTCTACAATATTCCATTTAAACACAGAACTAAAACAAGTACAAAGCCCCTATCAGGAAGGGTTAGGATTTGGTGGCAGAAAAGTGGGGGTGGGCCTGAGTGAGTGGGTGGGTGGGTGGGAAGAAGGATAATACGAGTTGCTCTTATTAAAAGGAAATACAGTCTATTTCCCTCCTCTTCTCCACCCCTCCCCAGTCCCCGAGGGGGCTTGGTCTGTTTTAATCCAAGAGGAAATAAGACATCAAAAGCATTTGTAAAGGCCATAACTCCTTGAGCAAGTTTTGAGGTTTGACAAATAGAGTGAAGGGATTGCCCTTCTTTTTCTTGAACCCCCCATTTTTTCTGGTCTGGAAGAAAAGGACAAGGCAGTTTACTCTCCCCACTGGACACTAGCAGGTCAGAGACTTATGGTAATTCTGGGGGAGCCCCCTCCCACCTCTAGTTTCTTTATTAGGGTGTATCAGTCTACTTCCTCAATTTCATTTACGGTTTGTACATTATCTCTATCAGCTTCTTCTTGGTAGCATCTTTGGTGTAAGCTTGCATAAATAATTTTGCTTATGAGGATTTTATGCCAATCAACCCAGGATAATAGATAATAGATCTCAGATCCAGAGACATCTGGGACCTCAAAGGCCAAATAGCCTATTCTACCTCCCACTCCCTTCCCACTTTACAGTTGAGGAAATTGGTTACAGAGGCGGTCTTTGTGTTACCATCTTGACAAAAGTGCCATAGGTTTGCCCTACATTGTTCACAAGGATCTCCTTTCCTTCCTCCACAATGATATTCTTGTCTTTACTCAGAGAGAGCCACATATCCTTCTCATGCTTCTTCAACTACACTGGCATTGACCATTTGGACACTTTCATGCCACTGAACACCTTAATTACCCCCTTCTGAGGCAGCTACTGGAGACCATGATTTCAGAAATGAGTGAGGGAGGGAATAATATTAACTAAATATGTTATGTTAATAATAATAACAACAAAATTATTGTTATTATTGCTTGTTTAATAAATGCTTATTGAATGAATAAATACCTATTGGAAGCCAGTCTACCTTAACTAAAACTGAAAAAAGGAATGAATGCTCAACAAAGGTATGTTGGGGAGGCAATTTATAAACTAGATTGGATTCTTTTGTCTTCTGTATTTTTTCTACCTCTGGTAACTATATTTCTGACAATTGAGTCACTGGAACATACTGACACATAGTAGGTGCTTAATAAATATTCTTATTGACTGTATGACTGATCGGAAGGTGGAGTGAAGTGGGGAGAGCCTTGAGTCAGGGAGACCAATTAGAAGTGATGAAGTTACTAAGGGAGATAGCATAAAAAGAAAAAAGTCTAAGAACAGAGGTTTGAGTTACACACAGCTGGGGACATGACAATGATGAAGATTCAGCAAAGGAGACTGATGAGTGGTTAGCTAGGTAGGAGAAGAATGAAGTGATAATAGTGTCAAGAAAACCCAAAGAAGAGTGAGTATCCTGTAGAAGGGGATTAGCAATATCAAATGCTTCAGAGAGGTCAAGAAGGATGATGTTTGAGAAAGGGCAGTTAGATTTGGCAATTAAGAGATAATTCATGGCTTTGGAGAGAGATATTTCAGTTGATGATGGATAAAATGAGAAGCCAGATTACCATGGGCTTAGAGGAGAGTAAGAAGAAAGTAATAGGAGGCACAGCATATAGATACCTTCTTCAAGGAGTTCAGCAGAGAAAGTAAGGAGAGATATATGACAACAGCTAGGAGTGATGGAAGGACCAAATGAGTGGTTTGGAGGATTGGAGAGATATAAGTGGATTGTAGGTAACAGAGAAAGACCCAATAGATAGGGAGAGAGATTTGCCATTAGAGAATGAGTAGGGACAATGGTATGGCAATCAGCTGGAGAATACAAGAGTGAATAGGATCAAGGATGTATGTGGATAGGTTGACCTTATCAAAGAGTACCATCACTTCATCAAGGACTGAAGTGAAGGAGTTAGTAGTGGGTGGTGTCAGAGGGATGTGAGATGAGGAGAAGCAAAGAAGGCACTCTCTGAAGATGGCCTTAATTTTTTTCAGTGAAATATAAAGCAAAGTTCTCTGCTAAGAGAATGCGGGAGGAGAGAGTGCCTTGGAAAGCTCTAGGAGAGAAAAGAAGGCCATTTAACCTTTTTAAAACTCTCTTTATTTGCAAAATGAGAGGATTTAACAAGATGACCTTTGAGGAATCTTCTAGTTCTAGTGATCCTGTGAACCCATGTTCTGGTCTCAGCAGCAATAAGGAAAAACCGGTCATTTCTTCTATATCATTAACACTTCATTTGAAGGGAGTTATACACTAACCTGAGTCCTTTGTTCTAGTCACCATCAAGATAAATAATCTCCAATTCATGTAACTTATCCTCATTGTTCTTATTTTCCCAAACCTTTCTTTACAGTCTTCTGGATCTTTTTCATATTTGCCCATGTGTCTCAATATTTTTCCCAAATAGAACATTATAGTCCTCTGATATAGGGTACATGCTATTGCATGAAATAATACAGTCACTTCTTTAACACAATTCTCATTTCATGTTCTTCTTGTGCAGTATAATGACCCTCAGGTATTTTTTCTTATTGTTCTTCCGAAGTTTGCCTACAGGAAGCCCACACTCTTCTGGCTACAGATAACATGTTCTGTGCAGCCAATTAGATTTGTCCCAAAACAACTGATTTGTTTCTTCATAGTCAGCTGTTGGTGTATTTTTGTGTCAGTGTGCATGTGGACATACACACATACATGCACACACAAATACATACCCTTGGAGAGCCTCAAGTTCATTTCATATGAGGATATGTTAAATCAACTGGTTATTTAGATGGAGAAAAGAAGATTCAGGGAGGGCATTTTAGGTGCTTTTTTTCTTTAAGGCAATTGGGGTTAAGTGATTTGCCCAGGGTCACACAGCTAGTAAGTGACAAGTGTTTGGTCTGAGGCCAGATTTGAACTCAGGTCCTCCTGACTTCAGGGCCGGTGCTGTATCCACTGCGTAACCTAGCTGCACCCTGTTTTAGGTGTTTTCAGGTATTTGGAGGGCTATCACTTGGAAGAGAAATTAGTCAACAAGGATTGAAGTGCTTGTTATGTGCCATACAAGCAAAAAGAAAGTCCTTACCCTCAGGGAGCTTACATTCTAATGGGGCAAGGAAATACATAAAAAGACATGGAAGGAGGAAGGTTCAGGGGCATGATGAAGTTCAACCTTGAGAAATGAAGAAATGAAGGTTAGGGGAAGAGCCATCCAATCGGAGGGAGGTGTCACAGTGGTAGAAAGTACTTTCAGTGTGTGAATTCTAAGGCTGAAGTGATCTTCCAGATAAGTATTTTCTGGGGTATGGTGGAAAAGTCTGGAATGCATCTTGGTGAGAAATGAAGAAATTCTATTTACTTTGGTTAGCCTTACAAAGCAGAATGGGAAACAATGGATAGTTACAAACATCAAAATTTAGGGATGGTATGAAGCAAAACTTCCTAATAGAGTTATCAAAAAGAGGGCCTTGTAAGGTAATATGATCCCTCTCACTGAAGGTCTTTAAGGAAAGGCTGAAACAAACAACCATTTATCAGGTATGTTGTTTAGGGGGTTGGATTTGGGATCAGAAATGGATGGGTTGGACTAGATGACCT
This sequence comes from Vombatus ursinus, assembly GCF_900497805.2. Taxonomy (NCBI): domain Eukaryota; kingdom Metazoa; phylum Chordata; class Mammalia; order Diprotodontia; family Vombatidae; genus Vombatus; species Vombatus ursinus. The sequence goes on from NW_020954576.1 coordinate 86,909,177, forward strand.
TTGAAGTTCTTTCCCAATCTGAGCTTTTGGGATTCTGATTCTATGATTCTTTTAAACCAAGGGCAATGCCTATTTTCATGTCTGACTTAAATCCTCTACTATGACCTTTTCTGTTCCAACAGAGAGCTGTTTGTTTCAGAACTAATAGAGTCATCCACTGAAGCAGCTTTATTTTTAATTGTTTTTCCACTGGGTCTTTTCAAAAGAGGTCTTGGGAGACGCCAACCCAATGAGCCCAATTGTGCACCATATGTGTATAGATTTCTTGGCCAAAGGCAACCCCCTAAGCTGCAATATTGTTAACTCTCCCTCTGGTTAAGAGGGTGTTAAATGACCTGTCACTCTACAATGAGATAATTTAATTTGGGTGTTCTTTCTACAGTATTTACTCTCCACCTCCTCAAAAAAAATGAGCCTAATTCAGTCAAATAATTTGAATGGTTTTATTTCCATCCAATGTAACTTGTTTAACTAAAATAACTAGTTCACTACAAAAGGAAAAGAAAAGAAAAGAAAAAGGACAAGTAAGCCAATTAGGAAAACAATGTAGAGTGTCAAGGTTATGACCACATTCATAGCCCTCGGGAATGAGAGTAGAGCAGTGTCCCACTCTTAGTGAAATCCATAATATGCTTTCCTTGTTCAGCATTTCTTTTTTATCTTTGATCATTTGGGTTGGTCTTCAAAATCACCATACCATCAAGTAAGCTAGAATATTTTGGCCAGAAATCTCAGAGCTGCAGAAACAATAATAGCAAATGCACAATCATCACCCTCTGTAATTAGAGTAATAGAAAACAGATACCCAGAGGTCTTTTCTCTGATTGCCAGCTAATCCTTGTCATTCAATTTGACCTTCAGAAAAAAAAATGCAAGCCCGCCTGCGAAGGCATTATCTGATTCATCTGTGAAAGAAACGGAAACTTGTTAAGGATGCATAATTGTCAGTATATACATGTTTGCTTGTTGCTTGTTAGCTGTAGAAGAGGCCTCTTTTTTTCAGTCACTTCAATATTTTTTTTGGGGAAAAGTAAAGATCATTTGGAGATTTTTCTGTTATCCTTATAAGTTTATGAAGGCATTTTATTTTGGAATTTGATAAAGATCTCTTCAGGTATCTTTGAGGCATTTCCTAGAAAAGGGGCATTCTATTCAGAACCATGACACCTAAGCCTGGAAAGGACCTTAGAACTCCACTTATCTATTCACACTCCACCCTTTGAACAGCTCTTCTACACAAAGAATTCTGTTCCAAGTCATTGGGTATATTTACATGGTAGAGGAAAACTGAGTTGTCATAGCTTTTCACTTGAGTGTCTTGAGGGTATAGGGATAGAAGATAGATCCGTGTTTTCAATGGAATAAGAACTTCCAGGGTGAGGAAACTGCTTCTACCAATGCAGGTAACCATGTTCTCTACAACTTATAGTGTTAGAGAACTGCCTAGAGCACTGAAGGTTGAAGTGACTTGTCTGGGGTTTGCACAGCTAGTATATGTCAGAGGTGAGATTTGAGCCCAAATCTTCCTAGCTCTGAGTCTGACTCTATCCACTAAGCCACACTGCCCTTAAAATAGGCTTAAAAACAAAACTCTGCTAGTGAGGGGAATGTGAGGCACAGAAGCTAGATTGTGTGGAAGAAGGTTATGCTACCAGCAAGGTACATCTGTCAATAATCAGATAGTCAATAGTCATTTATTAAGTGCCTTCTATATGTAGGGGTTACAAAGAAAGGGCTGGCTCTCAAGGAGCTCACAGTCTAATGGGGGAGACAACATGAAAACAACAGTGTAATATATCTTATATATAGATATATACTATGTTATATCTATATATAATATATATTACATATATGTAAAATTATAGGGGCAAGAAGGTACTTCTAGTGTGTGAATTCTTTTTTTTTTTGCTTAGGCAGTTGGGGTTAAGTGACTTGCCCAGGGTCACACAGCTAGTAAGTGTCAAGTGTTTGGTTTGAGGCCAGATTTGAACTCAGGTCCTCCTGACTTCAGGGCTGGTGCTCTATCCACTGTGCCACCTAGCTGCCCCTAGAGTGTGAATTCTAAGGTTGAAGTGATCTTCCAGGAGATGTACATATATATGTATATATATTTGTATATGTATATAATTAAATAGGAAGTAATAAACAGAGGGAAGGCATTAACATTAAATGGGATGAGGAAAGACTTTTTTAAAAAATGAAGTTGGGGACTTAAAGGAAGCCAGGGAATCTGGAAGACAGAGATAAGGAAGAAGAGAATTCCAAGTTTGGGGGACAACCAGTGAAAATACCTGCAGTCAGGAGATAAGAGTATCTTGTTACGGGCATAGCAAGGAGACTAGTATCACAGGATCACAGACTACATGGGGTAAGGTGTAAGAAGATTGGAAAGGTCTGGGAGGGGGAGTGGGGAGTAATGAAGGGTTTTGAACACCAAAGAGAGGATTTTATATTTGATCCTGGAGGTGAGAGGTAGCCACTGGAGTTATTGACTGGGGTGGGGCATGATGTAGTCAGACTTGCATTTTAAGCTTAATTTGACAGCTGAATGAATCATGGACTAGAGTGGGGAGAAACTTGAGACTGGGAGACCAACTAACAGGCTATTGTAATAGTCTAAAGGCAAGATGATAAGGGCCTGTACCAGGGTGGTGGCCATGTCAGAGAAATTAAAGGGGCATATATGAGAGATATTCCTAAGCTAAAATCAACAATATTTGTCAACAGATATATGGATATGAGCGGTGAGAGAGAAAGAGTGGTCAAGGATGACACCTAGGTTTCGAACTTGGTTGTTTAGGAGGATGATGGTGACATAAATGTGGTAGTTCATAAGGAGGAAGGATTTGGGAAGAAAGAGAATGACTTTGGTTTTGGTAATTTTGAGTTTAGAATGTCCATGGAGCGTCCTGTTTGAGATGTTCAATAGAGAGTTGGAGATTCAAGATTGGAGATTGCAGAGATGTTAGTGCTGGATAAGTAGGTCTGAGAATCACGAATGTAGTTGATAATTGAATCTGTGGGAGCTGATGTGATCACCAGGTGACATAGCAGAGAGGAAGAAGAAAGGAGGGCATAGGACGGAGGCCTGGGGAAAACCCACTGTGTGTACGTGTGTGTGTGTGTGTGTGTGTGTGTGTACATGTGTGTGTGTTTGTGTTTCAGACAGAGAGAGGGAGAGAGGGACAGAAAGAGAGAGAGAGAGAGAGAGAGAGAGAGAGATTGAGCTGTCAGAAAGATAGGATAGAATGGTGTCACCAAAAGCTTAGAAGGAAGAGAGTATCGAGGAGGAGAAGAGGATGATCAACAGTGTCAAAGGCTGCAAAGAAGTTAAAAAGGATGAGGACTGAGAAAAAACCATTAGATTTGGAAATTAAGAGATCATTGGTAACTTTGGAGAGAACAGTATCAGTTGAATGATGAGTTAGGAAGCTAGACCATAAAAAGTTAAGGAGAGTGCGAGGAAAGGAAGCAAAGGCATTGACTGTAGATGGCTTTCTCAAGTTTAGCAATAAAAAAGGGGGGGGGAAGAAATATATGGGATGCTAGCCAGCAGGGATAGATGAATCCAGTGACAAGTTTTTGAGGATGGGGGAGACATAAGCATATTTGAAGGCAGTAGGAAAACATCCTGCAGATGGAGAGATTGAAGATTAAGGGAGACAGTGGAGATGATAGAGGGGCAATCTGCTAGAGAAGATGGAAAAGAATGAGGTCATTTGCACATGTAGAAAGGTTTGCTTTGGCAAAGAGAAGGTATGCTTCATGTGAAATAGAAGTGAGGGCAGAGATAGTGGCAAAAGGCATCTGGGTGGTGTGAGATAGAGGATGGAAAAAAAAAGAGGGAATTCTTGGCAAATGGCCTCAATTTTTTTCCCAGTGAAATGTGAGGAAAGATTCTTGGCTGGTTGGGGAGGCATCAGAGGCTACTTACTCTCCCCCATGTACTTTGTGCTTCAGTGACAATGGTCTCTTTGCTGTTCTTCACACAAGACCCTTCATTTCCTGACTTGGCGCATTTTCACTGACTGTCCCCCATGCCTGGAAATCTTTTCCTCCTCATCTCTGCCTCCTGTCTTCTCTGACCTCCTTCAAGTTTCAGCTAAAATTCCACCTTCTATAGGAAGCCTTTCCTAATTCCCCTTACTATAAGTGCCTTCTCTTTGTTGGGTATCTTCAACTTATCCTGTATATAACTTATTTGTGTGAAGTTTTTTGAATGCCATCTTGCCCATTTGAGAGCTTCTGGAAAGCAGGAACATTTTTTTTTGCCTTTCTTTGTATTCCTAGCACTTAGCACAGTACCTGGCACATAACAGGTCTTTATTAATGCTTCTAGTAGTCAATGAGGAGGTTAAAAAGTATCACAAACCCTGCCTTGAAAAATAAAATTGATTGACAAAAAATTACATCTGATAATCAATGAATAATGTAATCATGAAAAGAGGTAACATTTACTGAAGTGTTGATTATATTTGGGACAGCTTGGTGGCACAGTGGTTAGAGTGCCAGGCCTGGAGTCAAGAAAACTCATCTTCCTGAGTTCAAATCTGGCCTCATACTCTATCTATGTGACCCTGGGGAAGTCATTTAACTCTGTTTACCTCAGTTTCCTTATCTATAAAATAATCTTGAGAAGGAAATGGCAAATCACTCCAGTATGTGTACCAAGAAAACCCCAACAGGGTCACAAAGAGTTAGACACAACTGACCATTGTTTTTATTGTGTATCTTTTTTTTTTGATGGTAAAATTCAAGTTTTACTTTTGTTCTTATTACATCTTCCAAATGTACATGAAAACAACTCAGCAAAATAACCCAATACAAAAGGCATCAACATTTGAATATTTCTCTTTAAAAACCCCAGCCAAATATTAACAAATGGAGATTTGAGGGAAGATAAGTGATCCTCCTATCAGAAAAGATTTTGATTCATATATAAAGTTTCATAGGAGTTTAATACAGATAGCCCTTCCTTTCTAATTCAATGTCCTTTGTCTTCAAGTGATCCTTCTATACCCGTTAATTCCTGAAATAGCATATAAATAAAAACACTGATTTCCTTCCTTAATCTGTTACTTTTACTCATTAAACTTTTTTTGTTGTTTTCATAAATTTAAGTCAAATATTCTGCTCATTTCAGGATTTCTTTTCAGGAATTCTTCAAATGCCACTTTTTATGGAAGACAAAATTTTCTTCACTGATGATTAGGCTCAACTTTGAAGGATATAGCATTCTGAGTTTTAACCTAAGTTCCTTAGATTTTTGTAATATATGATTCCATTCTCTCCTCTGGTTTCTTGTTTCTATAGAGTAATTTTCTGTTTTACAAATTGTTATTCCTTCATATTTAAACATCTTTCTCCTGTATGTTTTCAGAATTTGTTGTTTATTACTGAAATTGTGAAATGTAACAATCATATGCCTTAGAGTATTGAGCATAAGATTTTTGGTTGGTGGTGATCTGTGCATTTCTTTGATAACTTTTTTGTCTACAATCCAAAGTTCTGGGCAATTTTCTTGTATTACTTCATGAAGCATGGTATTCAAAGTTTTTCATGTAACCTCTTCTTCAGGAAGACCTATGATTCTTAAGTTATTTCTGTGCATCTTATCATCAATGTTAATCACTTTGGCATGTATGTAATTTAGATGTGTTTGGTAAATTGCCATGGTTTGCTTTTGAATGCAAAGTATTTGTCCTTTTCTCTATTTCTCTGTTCCAAACTTGTTATTTGCTTTGTCAAAGCCTCAGTTTCCTCAGATAACTCTTTTAACTTTTTTTTTGCTTCTTCCAGCCTGCTACTTGTGTCTTCAAATTCTTCATTAAGGTTTGTGATTTCCTCCCAAAATACATTCCTAATATCTTCTTTTAAATTTATTACTTCTTCCAAATCCTCACCCATCTTATTATGTTTGTGGTGAAAACCTGATAATTTCTATGACATAGCTTCAACTTCTATACAGAGAACCTGTGTGATGGACTGAGTTTTATTTATTCTGCTCAATGTCTTTTTGAATTCTACATTGAAAACCCTATTTTATTCATTGAGAGTTTTGTTTTCTACATTGAGAGTTCTGTTTTCTTCATTGGGAGTTTTATTTTCTTCATTGAGAGCTCTAAATTTCTCCTTTATTATCTTTACTTTTCTTTTTAAAATTTCTCCTTGGTCTCCTTTCTCATTTCTATCCATTTTTCTTTTCTTTCTTTTTTTAAGATTCACTGTTGATTTATCTCCTTGTGAAACCTGCTTTTTTCTCAACTTTCTACCTTGGAAATAGTGAGAAAGGCTAAGACTTCTATTTATCTCTAGTTTCCCTTTCACACTTCTTGCTTCAACTGCTGTCACTGGATGGATCTCCCTGAGCTCTTAACTTCCTATGTGTTTCTACAAAGAATAAACTGGGAGAATGGAGTTGGGGGGTCTTGACTCCAGCTGTCTATTCTCCTGTCAGGCATCATTCTTTAGCTGATTCTTTATTTCCTGTGGCTAGGCAAAAATCAAGATGTCTGTCACCTCTTGTAAGTCAGGGTGTTAAGTGATGAGGCTAAGTAACCTGTGAAAGGGTATACACAGATCAATAAGTGGGATACCAACACTCAGTTTGGCTTCTTCGTCATTGAAGGACTGGAATCACAGCCTCTCATAGTTGGACTCTTCCATGATACATCCTGAGAAGAAGAAGAAAAGCTACAAAAAATGAGAAGAAACTGAGGCTTAGAGGCCACAAGGAAAGAAGAAACTGTGAGAACAGCCATAGCAAATTTCTGCTTTCTCTCCAAGCAGAAAGAAGGCAAACCAGCAGTTAGGTACAGAAGAGTTTTCAAAATCCTACTTCCCAGAGGAAGAGTGGGAGGAATACCAAAATAGGAAGAGAGGCCTAGCCTTTTATAAGAAGAGTTCATGGAGAATCGTGTCATTTTTTTGTATGTCACCAAAAGCACTTTTTCTGTCTTCCCCAAATAGAGAGTGAGTTTCTTCAGGGAAATGACCATGGCTTCTAATTTATTTAATAGTTTTGCAGCATGTAGTAGGTACTTAATAAATGTTTGATTATTAATTAAATTAACTACATAAATTAAATAACAAGATCTATTAAAATTGATCAATTGTTTTCTGTGAATATTTTTCATTAGTTTTTGGCATTGAGTCCTAATATCCCTGATGGTGAACTCTATAGCTCTTGTTTGTTAGACTTGGAGTCAAAAGACCTGAGTTTAATTCTCATCTCATGCCATGAAAGCTCCTTTGGGTCACAGATTTTTTCATTTTTGTTTTTGCATCCCCAACACCTTTGTCACTTTATCTTCAGCACCTAACATAGTGCCCAGCACATAGTAGGCACTTAATAAATGTTTGTTGATTGATGATGCCTTGAGTTACTTTATTTCTTAAAGCCTCACTTTCTTCATCTGTAAAACAAAGATAATACTGATACTACCTTCTTCATAGGGTTGCTGTGAGGCTTGAAGAGATTTTTGTAACCATATGGTTCTTTTTAAATGCAAGTTATTATTATTAATGTTAATGTCATTATTATTCTTATCTTTGAGGGAATGGCCCATACATGCTTTACTTGCTTTATGGAGCAACTACCTTGGCACATGAGGAGGACCAGCATAGACTGTTGGTGACAGTAAATTATCAGAGTGGGGAAAAATCTAGATATCTTTTCAATAAATGTGAACTTTGAGGCTATACTTTTAGTTTAAAAAAGATCCTTGACAAATGTATGTATAACATATCAGACCTCTTCCTGTCCCCTAAATGTGGGTGCTCACCAAAAGTTGGTCTTGAGTTCTCTGCTCTTGTCTCTTTTTGTTTATTGACGGGTTTTATTTTTCTATTACAAACATTACAGATCGCTCCTACTTAATGAGAAGTCTCTTGTAACAAAGTAAAATTGCTCAGTAAACCAATAATATGATGATCTCATCAAAAGGTGCATGCAATATTTAACATCTGTAGCACCCCACCACCTCTCCATTAAAAAAAAATTAACAGAAATCTATTTTCTTTTCCTCCCACTCCTCTAAAAAAAGAAAAACAAATTTCTTATAGCAAATATAGATATTTAATACAGATAAATCCATTCAATGGTTGTATACAAAATAGATGTCTCATTCTGCACCTTAAATCCATCATCTCTGCAATGGATATTATGTTTCAAGATTCCTCTAGAATCATGAATGGTAATTATATTGATCATAGTTTTTATAGCTTTCAAAGTTTGTTTTTACAGGGTTGTCATTAATAAATGGTTCTCCTGGTTTTGCTCATTTCATTCTTCATCAGTATATAACACTCCTCAAATTGTTCATTTTTACTATAATTGATATTATAGTATAAATTGTTCTTTAGGTTCTCCTTACTTTGTATCACTTCATATAAGTCTTTGAACACCTTTTCAAAAGCATCTCTTGCCTCATTTCTTCCAGCACAATAATATTCCATCATATTCATACACCACAACTTATTCAGTAATTTCTCAATTATTTCTAATTAATGTCCAGTTTTTTTTTGCTTCCACAAAAAAGATGGGCTATAAATGTTTTTGTTCATAAAGGACCTTTTCCTTTTTTTTTGATTTCTTTTGGGTGTTGGACTGGTAGTCAGTCAATAAACACTTATTAAGTACCTACTATGTATAAGGCACTATACTAAGTGCTAGAGATAAATAGAATATCAGAATATGGTCCCTGATCTTAAAGGGCTCACTGTCTAATTGGGTAGACAATATACAAACAAGTATGCACAACAAATTTTTTTTACAGTGCTTCACATATGTAAGGGCAGTTAGGTGACACAGTAACTAGAGAACTGACCCTCCAGGAGGACCTGAGTTCAAGTCTGGTCTCAGACACTTACTAGCCATGTGACTCTGTGTGACTTAACCATGTTTGCCTCGGTTTCCTATATAATTCTATAAAATGAGCTGGAGAAGGAAATGGCAAATTTCTCCAGTATCTTTGCCAAGAAAATTTCAAATGGAGTCATGGAGAGTCAGATGCAACTAAACAACAATACATGACATATGTATATGCTATATATAGGGTAAATTGGAAATCATCAATAGAAGTAAAGCACTAGCATTAAAAGATTTAAGGAAAGTCTTCCTGCAGAAGATAAGACTTTATCTGGGACTTAAAGGAAGCCAGAAAACAGAGATGAGGAGAGAAAGCATTCAAAGCTTGGGAGACAGCTAGAAAAAATGCCCAAAGTCAGGAGATAGAGTGTCTTGTGTAAGGAATAGCAAGGTGGCCAGGGAAACTGGATTGAAGAGTCTATGGAAGGGGATATAAGGTGTAAGAATATTGGAAAGATAGAGGGAGGGTAGGTTATAAAAAAGGCTTTATATCTGTGTCAAAGAGAATTACTCTTTAGCAACTTTTTTTTCTGTATAATTCCAAATTGCTTTCCATAATGGTTGTACCTATTGACAAATCTATCCACAGAATATCAATGTGCCTGTTTCCCTACAATCTCTCCAAAATTTATCATTTGTCCTTTTTTGGTCATCTTGACTCTTTATATTCTCTTCCTTGGCAATTTCATTCACTTTAACTGTGAGTCAGAAAATGGTGATATCATCAACAACAGAACCACTTGGTGTAGGTGATATGGAGAAGCTTTCTAGCCATGGCACCCTAGCAGACAGAAGCTGATATTATTAACAGAGAAGAGATGACCCCCAGAAGCCAAAAACATAGAGAATCTTAGTTTAGCTGTAAAAGGGAGGAGAGAGTAGATGGGACAGCTTGAGGAGATAATGGGATCATTTATTTTTTAATTTTGGGAAAGGATGGACTTTGGCATGTTGATAAGCCAAGGGGAAGGAGCCAATAAAGGGGAAGAGATTGCAAAGGTAAGAGAATGTATAATTGAAGAAATAAAAGCCCAGAGGAGATGGGATCAGGGGCACAGCTAGAGGGATTAGCTTTGGCAAAGAGGAGGACCATTTCATCTGAGACTGTAGAGACTTGTAGAGCTTTTGAGGTAAGAAGGAAAGGAAGAGAGAGAGAGTTCACATTGGACAATCTTGATCTTTTCAGTAAAGTAGAAGCGAAAGTTATCCACTGAGACATAAAAGGATGGAAGTGGATGCAGAGTTGAAATAAAACCACTGAGTTTTCAGTAGATGATGAAACAGGCTTAAAGAGATTAAATGACTTTCCCGAAGTTTTACAGCAACAGAACGAAGCCCAAGTCCCCTGACTTCTACCTCACCAATGCTACCTCTATACCACAATGGCTGCATTTTAAAAATATATGTTGTTGGGTATGAATCTTTCTTCAGGTGTCCTATAAACACACTTTGGTGGCTAATTTCAGTTTATTAGGGGCCATATAAAGTAAATACATCCTAATGTCTTTACATTTTCCCCCCTTTTATAGATATTTATGTATATATGTTCATATATAAATAAATAAATATTTATTTATATATGCACATATATGTATAAACATACATATATCCATATGAACATATCCATGTGGATATGTGTCTTTATATCTATATTAATCTATATTTCTTTTTCTACTATAGAGCTACTGAAGAGGATGCCACTAATCCTAAGTAAATATTTTTTGTTCTCTCTAGGGTCTATCAAATTTCTCTATAGAGAGGCAACATAGAATAATTGTGACTAGACTTCTGGGATTGAAGTCAGAAGTCCTGGGTTGGCAGACTGCCACAGATATTTTCTAGCTATCGTGATCGTGGGCAAAGCAATTGCTTCCTAGAACCTTGGTTTCCTCATTTGAAATATAGGGATAAGAAAAGTTATATTACCTGATTCACAGGATTGCTGTGAGGAAAACCTTAAAGTATTGTAGAAATGTGAGTTATTATTTCTCACCAAGATGTTGATATCCCAGGTTTACACTTATCCCATAGTACTTACTTTCTATTCACATATGATTGCCTTATTCTAGTCTCTCTTCTTAAAAAGTGCTTTGACCTAGAAGAGAGTAAACCTGTACGTAACCTTTTGGTTATATTGTGGGGAGGGAATGAGACTGTGGTAGAATAATTATTGTACGTGGGGTAGATAGGATGTATGGGAAAAGATAAAGGTTGGGCCTAGGTAATGGGTGTTGGTGCATAGTTATGGGCTATACTGAACTTACCAGATATTGACAAACATGGTGCTGTCAGCTCCAGTTCCAACCTTTGTCAGTGGAGAATAACAGCAAGTCTTCTGCTCAACATCTGTCTGCATTGTCACTCCATAATCATGCCCTGCTCACATGCCCAGGTCTATTCTTTGTCTCTTCTCTTCCACTCTAAGCAAGTAATATTGAAGGCCTCGGTTCTAGTGTTGACTCTTCCTCTAACTGGTGAGACACCCTGGAGGGTGGGAGTGTTTCCTGACTTCCTGACAATTCGACAGCTTACTTCAATCCATGATTCATAAATCCCCCATGGGAGCTAAGCCACCAACTCAAAACCACTGACTCCTCTGCTCTGACTGCCCAGGTGCACATTAATCATCTCTAATATCATCCCCAAGTGGTATTCTGTCATTTAAATGAAGCCCCTGTGGTCATCAGGCAGCCAACCCCTCACTGCTTCTGCATAAGAAATGAATGCTGGACTCCAGTGCAGCTGCCAACATTTAATCATGGTGAGGACATCAGATAAAAGCAATCCTTTGGGCTGTAATTTATGTTTTGCCAGATCCTATGGCCAGCACCCGGCAGCTATCAAATATCTATAGGCAGCTCAGGAGGCTCTGGGGTAGCCACTGCTACTGAGCATAAGGAAGCCTTCGACCTTTGAAAAAATGGGGGGCTTCTCTTGGTCCCTGTTATAAAACTCCTTCTGTTATGTGTCTGAATCAATGTATGGTGGCTTTAAACATTTTTTTCTGTTATCATTCTGGCAACAGTTTACCCTTGAAAGAGTTATAAATTTTGACCCAAACTAAGCTGCCCAAGACTCCTGGTTTCAGGCCATGTCAGGCATTCTCTGCTCCAATTAGGCCTTTGTAAATACTCTTCTAATTTAGCCCTGACAACCCAAGCAAATGGCTTCAGAAAGTGGCAATTCTCACAAAGGCCATTCATCAATCATTTCCACTTTCTTCCATTCACAAGTGCATCCAATTTTCATTTTAATTAAGGAGCTGAAAAACACATGATAAGACATAAATATATCCTAGCTCAAGAACTGGAGAAAATGTTCATGTCCTTGAAGGCCACAGTATCTTTGGTTTTGCTTTGGTTGTTTTTCTCATGGAATTGCTTTGTTAGAGGGACAAAGAGATGGTTTCAAGGGTTATAAGTGGAAACTATTGGGCCCCAGTCTCTCTCTCTCTCTCCCTTGGAATCCCCAAGTTAGATAGTTGGAACAGTGGATAAAGCATCGGGTCTTTCCATCAGAAAGGCTGGATTTTGAATCCTGCCACAGACACTTACTAGTTTTGTGACCCTGGGCAAGTCACTTAAACTCTTGGGTGCTTCAGTTTCCTCATCTATAAAATGGGGATAATAACAGTACCTACCTCTTTGCGTTGTTATGAGGTTCAAATGAGGTAATATCTATAAAGCACTTTACAAGTTTAAAGAAATACACATCTAGCTATTATTATAATCAGTCAACAACATTTGTTGAGCTTCCTCTAAGTACTGCAGAGAATGGGTGCAGAAAGATATAGGAGTCTCCACTATAAAGATGTTCAGAATTCTCAGGGAATCTTTTAGGCATTTGCTTCATCTTGAGCATGAGTAAAGTAACACTATGTAGTACCCCTTAGACCTAGAGGGCAGCAACTTCCCTAAATCTGAGCATGAAACCTAGGAAATGTAAGTGTAAGGTGCTCCAAAGCCCTGAGGCTAGCCATATATGCAAAATAAAAGCAAGAATTTGGATCAAAAGATTGAGGTGAAGGATAATTCTTCTACCTCCCATAAGGCAGTCCCACTTAAGCAAATTGCTTTATTCTCCTCTCTTTCATTCCCATAGGAGACCAAAGTTATCTTGGAAATTTAAAGCATTAAATCAAAGCATTGTCTGGGACCAAAATGAAGACTTAACTCTACCAGATTGATGACATTAAAAAGATTTTTTTTTGGTTCTTTTAAACTAGAAATACCATGCTTGGCTTAGCCCCAAGCTAGGGGCAGGAGTTCATAACTAAAACTGTCCATCCTTATCATGGCAAGGCTTTCTAGCCACTGACCCTTAGGAGACAGAAGCTGATATTACTAGCAAAGATGAACTCCAAAAGCTGTAAACAGGGAGAAACCTGTTGCCTAGTGGAACAATATCTAGCAGTGACTTCATACCCTATGAAGACTATACACCTGGTAGAAACCACACACCTCACTGGATACCAGGAAGGAACAAGTGCAGCAGGATGATATTACCAGAAGACATCAGTGGCCCCATGTCATCACAGACATGAATTGTTTCTCAAGAATATACCCTTGCCACATGAGTTCCCAGCATGTATGCCTCTTTACATATGACCATATGTGTTCATTTAATGCGTGTCTTTCCATGAATGTTCCCTAGATGTGCCCACTCTTCTCAATGATGGTATGTGTATTTATGGGAGATGTGGCCAAGGCTTATAGGAGAAATGTTTGATTGCTACTTTTAGTATATTTCATAAAAATACTTGTACTTTTGTTTTAAACTTATTATCTTTTGGCTGACTAACAAAGACGTGTATCAAGTAAAAGACAATGTTTATTCCATCCCACATAAAAGGTAAAATACATAAAAGGACTCACAATAACTCATAGATGATGGATGTAATTCTGCTCCCTCTCTAGTGAGGTCTATATTCCATAGGGATCCAGGAAATCCACCAGACATTTGGACTCCCTTGAATTTGGTTTGGACTCCCCTTGAATCCTTTACAATGTTCTGTTTCTGACTCTCAATTGCAGGCCTTAGCTGTCTTCTCATCCTGTAACTTCCCTCAGCATCTGGGTCCTTCTCACATAGCATGTTTGAACAGAGTCTTGGGCCTGGATTCAGAAAGACCTGAGTTCAAATCCAGTCCTAGACACTTATTAGATGTGTGATTCCAGACAAGTCACTTAACTTTGCTTCAGTTTTTTCACCTGAAAAATGAGGAAAATAAAAGCACCTGCCTCCTAGGGTTGTTGTGAGGATAAAATTAAATATTTGCAAAGCACTTTGCAAACCTTAAAGGATGCTATAAAGGTTATTATTACCTCAGAAATTACATTCATCTCCCAGACATAATTCTACAAAGTGACACTGTTCTCTTCCCATGCTAGTCCCACACGAATCCTCCTCACGTGTTAGCTTGTCTTTTGGTTGTTTTTGTTTTTTTCTTTCTTGAACTGAAATTGAAGCAGGGTCTCACACATAAAATACTCAATAAATATTTGATGATGGAAAGTAGATGAATATCTAAATGTTGTGCAGGTAAAGAATTACAACATTTGTAAATGAGTCTGAAGTAAATGCAACTAGAGTTCTTCCCTCTCTCCACATTGTAGTACCCTAGAGAAACTTTTCCAGATTCATGAAACTCTGTGGGACTGTATTCATTCATGCATAACATGAATGGGTTTGTGAATCCCCACCTATGTGTTTACTTTTACTAGTCAGCCAGATGACACAATTAGTTCAAAGCAAGGACATTTAATTAAATATCATAGTAAGAAAAATGCAATAAAACATTTCTTCCATTGAGACTAGGGCATATTTCCCCCCAAATAAATGCTTTTCAGTAGAAAGAATGAGGAGACCTAGGGAAGGACACTGGAAATATATATTTTATATATATATATATATAATATTATATATATTTATATAAAATATATAGTATTTTTATAAAATATATATGTGTGTATGTATTTTATATATATGTACATATAAAATACATACACACATATATATTTTATCTTAAAATGGTAGGGTCATAGATTTAGAGTTTAAAAAGACCTTAGAGGTCTTTTTTCAACTTCCTTACTTTATAGATGAGGAAACTGAAGCCCCTTGCACATAATGTGCGAGGATACATGGAGTTAATGTTAGAAGTGGGATTTGAACCCAGGTCCTCTGATTACCAAGCAAGTGCTCAATTCAATCCAGTGTGTTGAGATCTATTTATCCTGACTCTGTCATCCAGTGTGTCAGGTGTCCTTTCCAACTAGATGTCATTTACAAATTTGATTAACAAACCATTTTTGCCTATATAGCTAAAATCAGGAAGTCATTGTCACTGAGTCTCTGATCAGGACTTACAGAAAAGATATAGAATGTAGGCTGGGCATACACACCTATGGTCAGCACTTAATTATTCCCTATTGGGAATTGTATCTCACTTCCCTAATGAAATTGTAAGCACCCTAAACTTGGATGCCATGTGTTAGATAATACTTCTCTATGTCTCATGGCACTTGGCATGCATGCATTACTGGGCAGACAGAAAGTACCTAATTTATGCTCTCAGATTAAGTGATTGACTAAAAAATACTTACTCTTACTCACCGCATTGTGGGTTCATTATTATATTACATCAGTTTAAAGTGTTCTTCAAAGGATCAGTCAATGTCCTTGATCGTGTGTATATATTATTTATGGGGAGGACTTTTGGCTCATTTAAGCAGTGATGTGTGAAAGTTTATGACTACCAGGATTGTATGAAACAAAAGTTTTCCAAATGTGGGTTATTTTGATGATTTTTTTTGCCCAGGCATCTTTGCCCAGTGTTCTGCCCTGTTGTGCTGTTCAAGGGTGATCTCCCACCTTAGACAATGTGAAGCCTGTAGTTTGGCTCCTTGTTCACCCATAGTATGAGGACCCTACCCTTTGCTTTAATTTTTCAGTTTCTCCAATCTGTCCATTCTGCCATAGGGTAATTCTTGTTAGTGCAGCTGTTTGCAGATGTTTTCAAGATGTGGAGTCCCTAGTGACACCCATTGTTACCTGCACATTATCTGTGCTATGTGTAGGCTTAATTTATTCCCCTGGAAAACTTCTTGCTAATATAACCAAATAGCATAAATCTCTCGACAAATGTCATTAGCTTGGGTTAAGTTTGGGGCTATAAGACTATAGGGACTGTGTTAGATCTACCAGATTGTTCTGTTTACTCTTTGTGCCAACCCAGTAAGCAGTAAGTGCATGAGAATTTCAAAAAGTACAGCATTTCTCAGACTTTTTAGCTAGAATCTTGGCTTCATATATGTGATGTGAAGACCAACCCTAGTCAATGAAGTTTCGTTCACATTCACCCTTGTAGGGAGACTCCTAAATGGGCAGAACATGAGAAAATACAAGGAGACTTCTCCCAGAGTGGAATGCCACCCAAAGGCATCAGGAGGTTACTTCCCAGCAATGTTTTGGCATTCTATTTCAAAATAGCACAGCCCTCAAGGAGCCAAAACTTTTCTCAAGGAGCTCAAAATGTGTCATTGCTCAAATTAGACAAAAGGTGGCAGTACGCATCCACCATTCCCTTCCTTTTTCAGCTCAGAATGCTTTTGCGCTGTTCTGTTCCTTCTATTATCCTGCTCCTAATACAGTGTTACCCTTACACCCCTACTCTGATAAATCACAAGGGTAAAATTAGTTTTTCTCTTTGTGGTGATATTTTAAAAAGAGTGGGTTTTTGATGATGTATGGTGGTGCGCATCCCTCTGGTCGACAATGTGTCAGGTGGATTATTTGGATTTTTAGCAAAGCATAGGCCATGGCCGAGAGGAACCTTACCCTGTGGAATCCTCCTTGATGGAATCCAAGGTTTTAATTCGGCTGTGGGGTTTGCTTCTCTCCATTTCATAAACTGTGAAAACACAGCTGGAGTGGGTTTAAGAACTCAGGAAAAACTGTGCCAGGATTTTCACTGTAGTACTAATTCAAGGATGAGGCATTGCTATGTACTGTTTCATTGTTGTTTGTAAAACAACCTAATAGGATGTGGGTTGTTTCAAATTCACCCAGCTCCTAGATACAGTTGTCTACTTTTAATTTCGAGGTATGTCATAGGTTTGGGTGCCACCAGAACAGCAAAGCCCTGTTGATCTAAGAAGACACACATCAGTAGGAAATGAAGTCAGTAACCTGGGTCAGGAAGAGTGAAGGTAATGTTCTGAGAACTATGTGAGGGGGTAGGGGACTGAACCTATTTCTGAGAGAGAAGACACTTGAATTCAGTTAGTAGTCCTTCCACTACCACCACCACCACCACCACCACCACTATCAACCCAAATAATCTTTTGAGTTCCATTTACATGTGGCACAGCCCTAAGTCCCATCAAATGAGAAAGAATCCTCCCTCTGATGTTTATTACCTATGGGTCTTTTGGGGTCAGTCACTCAATAGATTGAACTATAGAGTCTCTTGTTTGCTTTCCAATTTGAAATCTATTATCCTATGATCCTATTGGTACAGGATGAGTGTCTTGGACCTAACCTAGCCCAGAAACCTTCTTTTTCTCCATTAATGATCCTCTGACAAGAAGAGGATAGCAGGACATAGGTATCAGGGATTTCATGAACTCTCTCAGTATAGGAGCAGTTGAAAATGAAGTATGGTCTCCAACCATACTATAGAAACAATAGTTATCTTCTACAAGAAGTTTAGGCTTTCTCATATTAGTGGTATTAAATTCAAATAAGTATGGTGGGGAAGGAGAGGGGTGCCATATAAGTACCTATGCTGGTCTGGTGATTTAGAAAATTATCTATTAATGATATTTATGTTCTATTGGATTTTTATTTATATTACTAAATATTTCATAATTATGTTTTCATGTGGTTCAAGTATCAGTGACTGTTGACACCTCTGTTCCACATACCATGCAATGGATTGAAAAAGTATAAATGACTAAAGAAATAACTGGTTTTCTAGCCTTGGTGACATCAAACAACTGAATCTATGATGGCAGTTGTGTTGAAGAGATTCTGACTTTCCCATGTAAACAAGGAAACTGAGATCTAAACTGAAAATCACTAATTCTATAGATAAGTAGCAAAAACTGCAATGGTCTGATCTATGTGGCAGACAAAAGCAGACAAGCTACTCCACAGTAGCATTCAACCCTTATTCTCTGTTAACATAACCACTATCCTTGTCCAGGACCTCATCTCCTCTCACCTGGAGAACTGCAATAGCTTCCTAATCGGTTCACTCATATTAGGTCTTTCCTCTTGTCAATCCATCTTCCATACAGTTTTTAAACTGATATTCCCAAAGTTCAGACTTTGACCACATCACTCGCCTCCTCAAGAAGCATCAATGGCTCTCTATTGCCACTAGCATAAAATACAAATGTATATGATTGGCCTTTAAAATCCTTCTCAATCTGACTCTAGTCTATGTTTCCAAGCTG
Source organism: Vombatus ursinus (assembly GCF_900497805.2). NCBI lineage: Eukaryota > Metazoa > Chordata > Mammalia > Diprotodontia > Vombatidae > Vombatus > Vombatus ursinus. The sequence goes on from NW_020954576.1 coordinate 86,927,504, forward strand.
ATTATATGTTACTCCCTTTCACAAACTCTATGCTTCTTCCAAAATGGCCTACTTCTTGACATTTTTAAGGGAAACAACACGATTCTTTGGCTTTTTTAGGGGATACCTGGATGCTATTATTTCTTTTGAAAGGTCAAAGTTGAGAACCCCTGTTAAATAGGATCAATTATCAGATATCTGCATTTGAATTATCCATAGCATAAGTGTTCAACTCTTCTGTCCTCACCAGCAAAACTGCCTCAGCATAGCTGAACCAGATAATAATGTTGAACAAGATACATAAAAATGCAGCATAACATAGATAATGTTAATTTGTGGTTTTTATAGTCTATTTCTATTTGAGTTTGAAACCATTGATTTATGGTATATTTTAATTAATAGGCTGGTTTGGCTTCCCTTTGCCACTCAACACACCTGGATGCCTTCCACCCTTGCCACTGTTGTTTCTGTGTTCAGATAATGCAAACTGATTTTCGTAGTATACCAATAGTATACCTCACTTATATACTCATAATATACCTCAATTAACATTTATTGGTCATATATGATGTGCTTTAAAAATGTATTAGTGGAAAAAAAGGATGGCTTTTTCTGACAGGAAAAGATATGCAATTAGTGAACAGCCCATGAGCTCCATTAGTATTCTCCCAATGTCAAGAGAAAGCAAAGGTGACTCCAAGCAGGTTGGAGTTGACTACCCATGGTCAACTGATCAGAGAACATAGACAAGAGCAACACAGGCATGGCATGGGTGGTCATTTAAACTGATGGAAGGGAGATCTCACATGATAAGATCATAAACTGATTTTGTGTACAGTATATGAGATTCATGAGTTGGGAGGTTTAGAGGGTAAAAAAATATAAGATAAGATAAAATCCCTGAATTTGAGGAGCTTTAAAACTAATTGGTTATAAAAGATATTTACACAGAAAAGATTTTACAGTTCCAGATCTTGGTTTCTAAGAAAGGGAGCTTAGAGGCCACTTGGCTCCAGACACTCATTTTTACAAATGTGGAGAAAGAGATGAGGAGAGGGGACATGATATACAGGAGATCACACTTCTAATTAATTAGTGGTACCAGAACCTGGGTCTTCTAATGATCCAGTCCACTGCTCTTCTCCTAACAATGAACAACTCAAAATCATATGCTGTCTTGTATTGCTGGTCAAGAGTCAGATACCAAACTAACCTTAAGTGTCTAGCGTTATTAGTAATAATCTGTTCAAATGAAAAAAAATCACATATGGTGTTGAAATCTAAATCCAAAGAATTTGTTGATTATCCATGTCATAACTTGATTTCTTTTGGTGAAGATAAATCATGGGATGACTCTATTAGTTAGTGTATATACTTTTAACATGATATAACACTTTGATTGAATCCCCCTATAGGTTTTTTAGAAACAAGGACAAAAATATTTACAAGTTGAATTTTCCTTGTTCACAGGCCCATCAAAGGTACTCCGTTAAAAATCCTCCTTTTAAGATTACACATTTCAAGTATGCCATCTTTTATGGTTGTACCCAGATGTAATGCTCTAATTTTATACTCTCAACCCAAATAAACACATGCTATCAACATGCCCACCCTTCTACCCTTAATGATCATTAAGTGTTGTTTCAAACACAAATACAATAATGGGACAGGGGACACCTGTGTCAGCTTTCCTACCCTCCCCTTCTCCTAGCTCCCATCCCCAGATGATGAAAGGATTACCCTCTGTGAAGGTAGAATTCTTTGTTGACACCAGCAGCAACCCTATCGCCAACCCTAAAAGATCAATTTCATGTCAACTTGTTGAGATTGATACAGAGGCCACCTGGGCATCAGCTGTCAGGAAGCGGGAGGCTTTCCCTTCAACATCAGGCAGCTATCAAAATAGCAGAGGGAGAGTCTATCAACCTTAATACTGGTGCACATTAGAGAGCCAAAGAACTCTCTCAGGTCTGGTAATGTTGCCTTTACCATTTGTCAGGTGTGTAATCAACCTGGAGACCAGGAATAATGGAGCCTTTGTAGAATCCTGGATCAACATTCTGAACAATTCAACTACTGTGTGCAGGTTAGAGATCCACACCTCCCTCACCCTCCTCCCTTTCCTTCTCAAGAAAAGGCACGTTAAGTCCTACTGTCTCCCAATACCATTACATCAATAGGTACCTCCACTTTTCTCCAGATGACAGCTTGCTAAGTAATACCATGAGAGCCCCTTTAATAGTTCATGTATAGCAACAGCTGTTGGGGAAAGATTTTTTCCGGATGGCTGGATGGTCATCTTCAATTTCAGTGCCAAAGCCTTAGGGGGTGGGGGAGGGAGGTGTTTCATGAGGGTATTTTTATGTTCAGAGCACTTTATCTCTTGCTTTCCAGTTACTTTAATTTCTAACTTAAAAGATGTGAAAGCTGGGCATAGTTTAAGAAATCCTAGAGGAATGACTTTTCCCCCCAAGGGTCCAAACCACTTTCTTAGTCACAAATATAATTTCACCTTGAAATTGCATGTGTCCCATGTGACCCCTCAATAAAATATATTGAAAGAACAGAAGAGCTCTAATGTTTATATCTGTAGGATCACTTGGACTGGTTTATGGCAGCTAACTTTCCCTATAACACAAAAAGGCTTGGAATGATATCTTAGTCTCTCTATTCTATTCGTCTGATTCTATTTTTCTTTTCTTTCTATTATTTTTCCTGGTTTCCTCACCTCTGTTCTCAACCAACAGACAGATTCTATAATATCCCTAAAAGAACTTCTTTCTTTTGCCCTCATTAGCCCTCAGAGAAAAAATTTCCAGTAAACAGTAAAGATGACCTCTTCAGGCATTTGAGTCAAAGTCCTAACACAGCTTATATTCATGTAAGATTCACTGTTACAAAGTGATTTTGCTTACATTATTGTACTTGGTACTTATAACAATCCTGTGAGGTAGGTGGAATCTGTATTTTTATCCCCATTTTTATAGCTGAGGAAAATGAATCTCAGAATGGTATAATAACATGACTAAGATAACATAGCTGATACATCATGGATCTAGCTATGACACAAATGATTTTCTGCCTTGTAGTTGAATCCTCATTCTTTAAACAATGTTACTATAAAACTCACCACAAACAAAGTTCTCTGAAACACTGAGCTAATGTGACTTCAGTGGGTATCAGAGGGCTGAGTAATTGAATCTGACTTTGGTCTAAGGCACACGTCTAACTTACCAACATAATTTACTTCTGTTTTTCTGTGTTTATGAGAACAGTTTTGTTGAGCCCTCAAGCCATATATAGGGATGAAAAAAATATAATACATTTGAAGATCATCAGGGTACAATCACTTTTTGAGACCTAAATGCTACTGCTTTTTAATTATTTTTTTTTTGGTATGTAATTTGCCTCACCTACTTTCAGACAGATGTTTCTTCACCTTTGGAATTAGGACTAGTTTTATGTGTCTATGCAGGGGAAAGCAGACAAGCACCTATATGAGCACTCATATGATGAAATTTCAAGGGCTTAAGGAAGGACTTCTTGCTTATCCATGATTAAGAATGATGATTGAGGTATAAATACCATGGTAGGGGTTATGATTTGTCCCTTATTCTTGAAGAGGGCCATGACATCAAGGAGATGATAACATGACTTGCAATTGACTTCGGTTTGAGTGAGGGAAGGCTACACAAAGTCACCAGGCTTACTTTATCCTCCAGAGCCATCTGGGTCCAGTGGCCAGATAACGATCAGTACAACTGGAGATGGCCTAGGATGTAGTGGGAGACCTTAGCTGTCTTAAGCTAAGGGTTTTTCAAATTCTCACTTTGAGTGAGGCAACACTCATTCACTGAACAAGCCTCTTTAAAAAGTGAATCAAGGGATGGCCCCTCTAATAAAAAAAATAAAACTGGGAGGAGAAGACCATTAGGTTTGTTGGCCAAAAGAGAAACAGTTACTATTTACATTCACTCTGAGCCAGGTGGGCCCCCAAAAACAGCTCTTGATATCTATCTATTTATCTCTCTCTCTCTCTTATCTATCTACCTACCTGTCTATCTGTCTGTCCATCTATTTTTCTATGCATCTATGTATCTATCTAGCTAGATATCTGTCAGTATCTATATATAATAACTATATATAGATGTACATGTAACTATGTAGATAAATGTAAAACTGTTTTGAAAAGAAATCAATTGAATTTATTGAAATAAATTAGTTTAAATAATAGTCATTTCACTGAATTTAGTTGTAAATGCCTTGAGGGATAGGATTATCATTAAAAACAACAATAACTTTGTATCCTTAAGATTTGGCATAGCTTCTTATAGGGAATAGGTAATAAACATTAGTTGAATTAAATGGAATTGAAAGGCAGTGTAGATACAACCATAGCATTTTTTTAATCAGTACCTTCTATCAGATACCTCCCCAAATCCATAAACCAACTTCAATTATTCACTTTGTTCATAACCATGCAGTTGCCTGTGCATGTAAAGATTTCAACCTTTGTCTAGCAAGATCACTCAGTCTCATTAATTTCCCAAGGCTAGAAGTGGAAAATTGGAAAATGTCCAGGGATGGAAATTTTGCTGGCTCCACCTGTATTAGTGTGTGTAGGCACAATACTAGGCACTAGGTATACAAACACTAGAAGCAAAATAATCCTTGCCCTCAACAAGTTTACATTTTGCTGAGGTTATAGATGGGTGGTGATTTTTAGGTAGCTAGATGATGCAGTAGATAAAGATCTGGGCTTAGAGTTAGGAAGACCTGAGTTCAAATTTGGCATCAAACATTTACTATCCATATAACTCCAGGCAAGTTACTTGTCAGTTTCAACTGTAAAATGTGGATAATAATAGCACTCAGCTCTCAGGATTGCTGTGAGGATAAAATGAGATAATGTTTGTAAAATGCTCAACATACATAGTAGCCACTTAATAAATGCTTATTTCCTCATTTCTAAACACACAGATAATTTTAATTCAAGGTAGTGATAGATGAAAAAATTCTCACTGTTTTCATTTAAAGGACGCTTAAAAATAAACTTCTATCATAGATATATACATGGCATCTTCTTTGGGTTTTACTATACATGGCTACATGGTATAGTGGAAAGAATGTTGAATTTGAAGTCACAGGACCTAAACTTTAATTCTAACTCTGCTACCATATCTGTATGAACCTGGGCAAGTTGTGCTACTTCTCTGAGGAGACATCCTTATCTCTGAAACAAGGAGTTTGCTCTAGGTGGCTTTTAAAGTCCTTTTCCAGCTCTATTAGAAATCTATAAACATTTGGGTGTTACTGAAAAAAAAAAAACAACAGGTCAGATATTCAAATATAGTTACCCAACAACAAACATCTCTGAGGTTGCCATCTGATCCTGGGGATCCCTGGTATAAGACGTTCTGAAACACACTTAAGTGTTCATAAATCATCACGGTGATTATATTAATGTAACAATTGAACAAACTCCTCCTACCCCCAAACCATAGTTTTATGGAAGAACAAGGGCCAAACTTTTTCATCTAGATAATGTTTTTATTTCAGTTTAACCAATGCTAGATGTACCACAGAGATCATCAGATGCTTTCCAGTTCTATTGGGAATTGTTTCTCCCCTTTCAGAAGAGCAATGAGAGAGAGAGAGAGAGAGAGAGAGAGAGAGAGAGAGAGAGAGAGAGAGAGAGAGA
>NW_020954576.1:86933193-86970275 GCF_900497805.2 Vombatus ursinus
AGAGAGAGAGAGAGAGAGAGAGAGAGAGAGAGAGAGAGAGAGAGAGACCATTAAATTAAAAAGTCAAATATCGTGTTCCTTGGGAGGCCCTTTGTGGTTTATTTTCTGGGGGAAGCCAGAAAACTAACCCATCGTAAACTTTCTGTTCTCTGGCAAAAGAGACCAAACTTCTAACAAAATTGAGGTTTCCCTGCTGACTGTGCATGTACTATTAGCATGTACTCTAAATGTCAATATCAAATAATGTCCAATGGAAAAGAGAATTCATTCTTAATTAATAAACCAACCTGCAATTACTCAGTTTGTTCATAACCACATGGATGCTTGTGGTCCTATGTGCAGGCTTTAGCTTTTGTCTTCTGAAAATGAGGTAACTTGTTCTGCTTGGGTTTCCCAAGGCTTCTCTCCTATTTTTCTGGCTTGAGATATCTCTTGAGGTCATGACTATGTCTCCATACCATGACTTCAGCGACATCTGTGCTTTAAAAAGAAACCATGTTGGATTTAGTGAGACAAATGGTTATTTTGAAGATAATAGGTCAGAGGACTGAATCAAGCTGGTTATAAATTACTTGAAGGAAGGGTCTATTTTTTAAAATATCTTTCTATTCTTAGGACCTGGCACAGTGCCTTGCCTGAAATAGGTGTTTAATAAATATTTGTTGAATCAAATACAATTGAAAGGCAAGATTGTGTGTAGACACAGCCATAGAGTTGTGTCAAATCCTAGTGTGGTCTCCCTCCAAATAGCCCATACTTCTGGGATAGAGAATGTCCTTGGTTCCACCTTCTCCATGAAATTCCCTGAAGTCCTAGATTTCTGGTTAGTATTCTTGGCATATTTATAAACTTTCTATCTTTTTTCAAACCACAGGGTGCAGGGCTGGTGAAAATGAGCAAGAGTGGGAAAAATAATTCTTTTTTTCCCTGAATCATGTAGTCTAGTCTCGAAAAGTTTGACAACTCTAAAAGCCTTAAGAACTCAATGACCAATAAGTATTCCAGAGGACTGATGAGGAAGCATGCTACCCAGCTCCTAACAAAGAGGTAATGGACTTAGAATGTAGAATGAGACACATATTTTTTGAGCATGGCCAATGTAGGAATTTATTTTGCTTGCCTATGCATTTTTGTTAGAAGAGTTTTGTTTTTCTTTCTTTTTTTTTCAGTTAAAGGTAGGATTGAAGGGAAAGAAAATCCATTTTTATCAATGAAAAAATAAAATGTCAGACTTTGAAAAGTTTGACATCTTATGTGACAATGGCAGGTTAAAATAATGTTAATTTCTTAGCATCTAGAAGTGTATTTAGCTCTGCTTCAGTCTGGGAGTATAATTGTTCATAATTTCATAGGATCACAGATTAAGACCTGAAAGGAACTTTCAAGGTCATTGAGTCTAACCTAGATAGAAGGAAATTGAGGACCAAAGCAGGGAAGTAGCTTGCTCAGAATCACACAGGTAAGCAAAACAGGGCATTAAAGAACAGCTGTCTTCTTGTCTGACAGCCAGCACCCAGGAACTGAGGGCTGCTATGAGAGTGGTATATCAAAGCATTCTTTTTCCAAAAGCAGTAACTAAGAATGGTTACTTCTGATTTGCTAATTACAGTGAAGAGATGGATTTTGGATTTTGGATAGATTTTGGATTAATTTGTTGAGCTAGAGCTTAATGTGCATTCAAAAGGAGTTAATAGGCCAGTGAGCCTCTAATATATATTTCCTACCTGGTTACATTCAAATGAGGAGGCAAAAACTGCTGTAAGCCTCGTGGTACAGAGCTAAAGCTAATACCAGACCCTGGTCAATAGTAAGCCATTAGCACATTGCCCTTCTGTTGCTTCTGTTCCTGTTTGGTCTATTATTTCCTACCTTAAGTGAAGGAGTGTTAGAATTTGAGTCTGGGGGCGGAGCCAAGATAGCTGAGGGAAAGCAATAACTGTCTTGAGCTCTCTCCCAAAGCCCTCCAAATACCTAAAAAAATGGCTTCAAACAAATTCTAAAGCAGCAGAACCCACAAAAAGACAGAGTGAAATAAATTTCCAGCCAAAGACAGCTTGGATGGTTGATCGGAAAGGTATATCACGCCAGGCTGGAAGAGGAGTGCAGTTTGGCGTGGGTGCGCAGGCTGCAGTGACCCTGGAGCAGGCCTCAGAGGACTGAATCACTGGCAGCTCTGGCAGTTTCTAGACTTCTCAACCCATGAATGCCAAAGACATCTTGGAAGGTCAGTGGGAAAAGTCTGTGACTGCGGTGAGAGAGGAGCTAGGTCTCAGCCTCAAGTCTCAAGAGTGGCCTGGGGCTGCGGCTTTTTCCTGAGCTTCTGGCCCACAGACTGAGGGGGAATCAAGTGGCTGATCAGAAGGGGATTGCAGGAATCTCTTTGCCAGTGCTGAGGCAGAAATCTCATGTTTTGCCCGTGCTTGGATCTGGGTCACAGTTCTGCAGGGTGGTCCTGGGGCAAAGAGGAACACTGGTGTGATGAAGCTTGTTGTGGTAGTGAAGAGGAAACACCTTGCCCCTTATCATAGCACCTTGGAAGAACTGAAAATTTACAGGTCCCTAGAAGTACCTCTGAAAACAGCTGTATAAACTGCTGAAGCTTGGGACAGTACATTCTCCACATTGGAAGCAGACTCTTACCTTAACAAAGACTTTAAAACTCAAGTAATTGGCCGGGATCATGAGTAAGCAGTGCATAAAGAGTCAGACTATATTATCTTATTTTGGTGACAAAGAAGATCAAAACAAACAACCAGAAGAAGACAACAAAGCCAAAGCCCCTACATCCAAAGCCTCCAAGAAAAATATGAATCAGTACCAGGCCTTGGAAGAGCCCAAAAGGGATTTTGAGAAGCAAGTAAGAGAAGTAGAGGAAAAACTGAGACTGATACAAGAAAATCATGAAAAACAAGTCAACAGCTTGCTAAAGGAGACCCAAAAAAATACTGAAGAAAATAACACCTTAAAAAATAGCCTAACCCAAATGGTAAAAGAGGTCCAAAAAGCCAATGAGGAGAAGAATGCCCTAAAAAGCAAAATTGGCCAAATGGAAAAGGAAGTCCAAAAGCTTACTGAAGAAAATACTTCCTTAAAAATTAGAATAGAGCAATTGGAAGCTAGTGACTTTAGGAGAAATCAAGACACTGTAAAACAAACCCAAAAGAATGAAAAATTAGAAAAAAATGTGAAATATCTCATTGGAAAAACAACTGATCTGGAAAATAGATCCAGGAAAGAGAATTTAAAAATTGTTGTACTATCTGAAAGCCATGATCAAAAAAAGAGCTTAGACATCATATTTCAAGAAATGATCAAGGAAAACTGTCCTGATATTTTAGAACCAGAGGGCAAAATAGAAATTGAAAGAATCCACTGATCTCCTCCTGAAAGAGATCTCCAAAGGAAAACTCCTAGGAATATTGTAGCCAAATTCCAGAGTTCCCAGGTCAAGGAGAAAATATTACAAGCAGCCAGAAAGAAACAATTCAAGTATTGTGGAAATACAATCAAGATAACACAAGATTTAGCTGCTTCCACATTAAGGGACCACAGGGCATGGAATATAATATTCCAGAGAGCAAAGAAGATAGGATTACAACCAAGAATCACCTACCCAGTAAAACTGAGTATAATCCTTCAGAGGAAAAAAATGGTCATTCAGTGAAATAGAGGACTTTCAAGCATTCTTGATGAAAAGATCAGAGTTGAATAGAAAATTTGATTTTCAAATACAAGACTCACGTGGAACATGAAGAGGTAAACAGGAAAGAGAAAATCATAAAAGACTTATTAAGGTTGAACTGTTTACATTCCTGCATGGAAAGATGATATTTGTAACTCATGAAACCTTTGTAAGTATTAGGGTAGTTAGAGGGGAAAAAATTATATGTATGTATATATAGATATAGATAGATAGATAGAGGTCATGGGGTGAGTTGAAAATGAAGGGGTCATATCTGGAGAATAAAATTAAGGGGTGAGAGAGGAATATGCTAGGAGAAGGAGAAAGGGAGAGGCAGAATGGGGTAAATTATCCCACAAAAAAAAAAACAGAAAAGAAAAGGCTCTTACAGTGGAGGGGAAATAGGGGAAGGTGAGAGGGAATGAGTAAATCTTATTCTCATAGGATCCGACTTAAAGAGGGAATAACATACACACTCAATTGGGTGTGGAAATCTGTCTTACCCTATAGGAAAATAGGGGGGAAAGGGGACAAGAGAGTAGCGGAATGATAGAGAGGAGGGCAGATTGGGAAAGGGAGTAATCAGAAGCAAATACTTCTGAGGAGGGACAGGGTCAAAAGGAAGAATAGAACAAATGGGGGGGCAGGATAGGATTAAGGGAAAGAGAGTTAATTTTTCACAGCATGTCTACTATGGAAGTGTTTTGCATAACTGCACATATATAACTTATATTTAGTTGCTTGCCTTATCAATGAGGGTGGGTGGGGGGGAGGAAGGGAGAAAATTTGGAACCCAAAGTTTTAAAAACAAACAAAAAATAGAATTTGAGTCCAGCTGAGCCCTAATCTGACGGTGCCACCCTGAAAAGTGACTGAGACCCAGCCCAGAAGTGGATTAACCCTGTGGTCAAGATGTCAGGTCCTACAAGAAGGAGAGATCTGTCTTTTAGTAATGGTACACTCAAAATTGGACTTGATGGGAACAAATGCTGTGCAGAAACTGCTTTGACTTTGAGCCTCAGTGACTCCAGAGACCAAGGAGGCAGAGTGTGTCCCTGGTGTTGGGAGAGAATGTTTGCACTTCTCCTCTGCTATATCTTCTTAGTAAATATCTCTTTATAAAAGCTAATTAATATTGATTGGTGAGGTGAAATGAGGGCACTAATCCTTGGAAGGTATTGGTGAGATAAAGGATTTACTATAACTGCACAGCTCTAGAGAGAATGCTAGAGAAGTGCCAATATTATGGTTCACAGAGAATAAGTAACCTAACCTCCTGCTCTGACTCTTTTTGGGTTATTGCGCTTATCTTGTCAGCTTAAGTGGTGTGGTTAATGTGGACTTAATCATAATAGCTCTGAACCCTCACTTATTGGAAAATGTCATCTTCTACCTCATTTGCTATATTTTACTGAACCTTACTCACATAGTCCTAGCATAATGGAGTCAGCTTCTTACCAAAACAAATAGACATACTGAAGTGTATATAGAGTTTTGTTTTGTTTTGCTTTTTGCATAGAATCAATAAAAAGAATTAGAAAATGCATGACAGACCATCAACTACATGACTACATAGATATAGCCTTTCCTACAACCAAGCCTCCCTTCACAAGAATACAGAGATGTTCCAAACCCAGGAGTTTTAGGATATACTACCAAGTATCCATGCTAAAGTGCCCATTCTGGAGCAGCAAGTATACTCAAAGCAAAAATTAACAAAATGTCCTAATGTAACCAATGATACTCTAGACTCAGTCACTGATATATCCACAGCTCTGGTCTGAACTATCTGGGAGCTGTCCAGATCTAACCAGCTCCTAAGGCCAGGGTTATCCATTATTTCCTGTCACTGGCAAGGATCTCCAAATGCTTCTAACCATGGTTGTCTCACCACTCATAGAACAAAAGAACTCAAACACAAGCCCTAAAAAGAATGTTATCATTTTGAATTTTAGTCTTTGACCTTGAACTCAAGTTTCTTCTGAGGTATGCCACTTCTCCCTTAATTTCTTTCAATTGGTACTTGAGATTGGCTGTTGCCTTTGGGGAAAAGAAACAAAAAAAAGTTAAAGGAGTGTCACATAAATGTGATCTGTATTGGTCAATGGAATCCCCACACTTTGACAAAATCACAAATCCTTCACATATTCTTATGATGATGATCATGAAATATTGTAAGAAATTTGGAATTCCCCCTATATCAAATACTTCAAAGATCTATAATGTTTCATCAATATATGCACCCTCTCTACTGATAGAGACTTCAAACCTTGACCAATATTTAAGTTACTAAAAAAATCCATCACCTTGTTTATTAGTCTTCCAAACTTAGCTAGACTGATCTTTGAATAATAGACATATAGTTTGACAATAAATCAACACCCAAGTCTTCCCATTTTGGTAAGACCTGCCAGTATTGTGCTTTTCACTCATGGTCACCTTTGTGAAACAATCCATGGTCACCTTCATCTTGTAATAATCACATGTGATAAACAATCTTAGGGGAGACTATATTGTTAAAAATAAGACTATGCATAATAGTGTTTCAGCCTTAAATTTTGGTTCATTCTATTTTTTTTTTAAAGCTTTCTCCAGGCTCCATTCTTTGCTCTCTGGACTTTTATACCTCTTCCTCAGCAGAAAGTTTTCTTACTTTGGAACTACGTCAGCCCTGTGGTCCTATCTTCTGGTTAGTGAGTCCCTACCTGGACCACCATTTCATGAGGTACCCAGCCATTCTCACTTTATTCCTGGCTCCATTCCTCATGCTCTAGACTTTCCCTCCCCAGCAGTATTGCCCCATTTTTATGTGTCCTTTTTAGTTCTTTTTATGGATTGCCTGCCTGCACTGGAATGTAAGCTCTTTGAGGATAAAGGCTGTCTTTCTTTTTTTTTTTTTTGAGGCTGTCTTTTCTTGATTTTTTACCTCCACTGCAGTTCATGACACATACTAACTGCTTAACAAATGCTCTTTCTAGCTATCTAGCTATACTTGAAGGACTTGTGATATCATTGGTGTGGGTACTCCCTCATTGCTGGTAACAATCATAATGCTGCTACTTTGATAGATAGTCCTTGTGAGTAGCTAAGGGTGAAAATTTTCATTTTCTTATGCAGCCCTCTAATGATGAGATTTTCCATATAGCCAGGATGGTTCTTCAATGGCAGACATACAGTCCATTGTTAGGCCTAGGGCTTATTGATTGGCATAGCCTTGGAGAACCCAAGGCCATCTCCACACCAAGATAAAACTTTGGTATAGGACTTTAATGGAGTGCTATATTCTTGTGATTTTGGTAAGGAAAACCTTTTGACAGAGTCATGTGGTTAGCCAGTATAGTGCATTCCCTAAGCTTTTTGGAATAAACAGAAATTTGTTATACTCCAAATACAATGGACTCAATTATTCTGTGTAGAAAAGCTTTTGCTATGTATTCTTTTGCAGCAGGGAGAAAAAAAAAAGTCTTAATATGCCTCCTCTTTTATGTGCTTCTTAAATTTTAGAGAAACCTATTCTTCCCTTTGCAGAAGGATAGAATTAGATTGCTTATGTTTTTTTTTTCATGTTTGCTCTAAGTGATATAAAATGCCAGCTTACAAATAAACATTAATAAAGAATGAGCATTAATCAAGGATTTCTTAAATTTCTAATATAAATTTTTCTTCTTATGCATTTAATTTATTAAGGATGAAAACTAACAATTTTCTTGTCAGCTCATCTCAATATTTTATTCCTTTTAAAAATTTATTTTTAATTAATGGAATAAAGCAAGCTTTTCTATAACATAGTATAATAAAATGATTGCACATGGAACTGTAAATCTATTATCTCAATATACTGAAGCTCTATTTGACAGATATGTGATACTATTCCAATTTATTAGAGTACTACCATGGTATGTCAGGTATAAATGTTACATTCTTTTAGCACTTCTGTTACTATTGATTCTCAATTGATCACTTCTTATTCTCAAGTTAGCACCCTAATACAGGTTGATTAAAACTGTGCCAATCTAAGCAATGTGGGTATTTTAGCACCTTTGAATAATTTAGTCACAATTCTATGATATACCCTACATTATAAGAACTCATGGAAAAGTGAAAGGGAACTCTGAGGACAATCCCTGCCTGAACACATATTGTCCACAATATACCCAACAAGTGATATGTTAATCTTTGCTTGAAGAGCTCCAGGGAGGCATACACACTCTAGAAGAAGTATGTATGTGCACTTTGAGATAACTTGAGTCGTCAGGACATTTTTACTTTGTTGTTGTTCAGTCATTTCTGACTATTCATGACCCCATTTGGAGTTTTCTTGGCAAAGATGTTAGAGTGGTTTGCCATTTCCTTCTCCAGCTCATTTTACCTGTAAGGAAACTGAGGCAAACAGAGTTAAGTGATGTAACCAGGGTCACACAGCTAAGTATCTGAGACTGGATTTGAATTCAGGTCTTCCTGACTCCTGGCTATATCTATCTGTCTGTCTGTCTATCTATCTATCTATCTGTCTATCTATCCATACACACACACACACACACACACACACACACACACACACACACACATATATTATAAATATCCAAATTAACTACAAAGGACACATGAAGGAAGACTATCTGCATCCAGAGAAAGAACCGATAAATAGAAGCATGTATGGAATGATTTTTTACATATATATATTCATATTTGTGTCTAATGATAGTCATCTCTAGGGCAAAGAGGGAAGGAGGGAAGAAAAAAGAAAAAAATAAATTTACATGATAAATTTATTATGTATCTAAAAAGAACAGCAAGTTGTACAAAATAGATTCGCAGTTTCCTGTGCAATAATTTTTTTAAAATTATACTATGTTATGGAAATTCTTGTTTTATTCCATAAAGTAAAAATAAAATAAACCTTTTTTAAAAAGATGTGTTCTCTTCTCCTGGTTTAACATCCCTTCAACTAAACCTCAAAGTGAAAAATGAATAAAGGCCAATAGAAAAAAAAGTATTTTTCACCTGTCCATTAGGGGAAAAAAAGAGCAGAATTAATAAATTTCAGTACACTGCTTATTAGAAGAGCCCCAACATATCAAAATGGCCCTTGTTTAATTAAATTTATTTGACATATGAGATAAAATCAAAGCTTCCCTCTTTCTAAAACAAAGATTTGGATTTAGGAAAGAAGGCTGATAGATTATAAGGAGGTTACTGCAGTTGTCTACTTTTAGGATTAGAGACTGTCAAGTAGGGGACCTTGATTAGAGGATCTCACCTGGGTTAGAGCACCCCACAAATACTGGCTAGTTAATTAGTTATTTCCATGCACTGAAGTTTTATTCCCTGACCTGGTAATGTATGAACTCTTTATTTCAGCCTTTCAAAGTTGCAGAGCAGAGCTGTTTCATAAGAGCTAAAAATCAGTTTTCTGAATGACTGAATAGAACAATAAAAGTTTGTAACAACTGGGGCACATCATTGCCTTCGTCAGGGGATAATAGGAGCTATAGAAAGAATAGGAGATTTTCTCTTCAAGCAAGGGTCCATTATTTCCATGTATCTCTTCTGTGCTTTATGAAAAGGTTTGTACAGTAAATAATGACTGGCTATGCAGTCGCTCTTTCTTCCTCTGCCAAGCTCTTTTTAGCTTTGGCAGCAATTTTGTTTTCCTTGTCATCATCTAATGTCTATTTATTCTGTGTTGCTACAAAGCCAGTGAAATTCCCTCATAAATCCCAGGTCGCGAAGATGAAGCAGGAACTCAATTCCTTTTTATTAAACATCTCCAAGGTCCTCTTCTTTTTCTAATTAGGTTCAAAGTGGTCAGTGGCTTGAAGGGCCTCAGGACAGGAATTGAATTCACTTGGATGGTACATCCCCATGGCCAGGCCACTTTTAATTAAAGGCCAGGTATTGAAAGCCAAACATCACTGGATGAACTCAGGGCACCGCTAAAAGTTCCCTTTCCTAGCTGGGTGATTTGACCAAATTCCTACCCCTCCCTGTGTATCTCCCTCCCACACACACATACAATAAGCATTAGGTATTCATCCAGAGCCTGGAGATATTACTCACCCGATGGCTGTCTGGGGCTGGAGTTTTCTTTTGTCAGCACTGCCACAGCATGAAGGTGAGAACAAAAAACCTTGAAACTGAAGGGAAAGAGATAAAAGGAAAAGTGTACAGAAGAAGAGAGAAGCTCTTAAATTCCTCTGTCAACTCAATTTCTCCCCCTCCTTGGCCACGGGCTTGTTCTAAAGATGGATCAGCCTTGGCATATGTACAGATGGTACTAGACAGCAGCTGGGCTTTCCATCTGGGTACCATTTAGTAGCAGATAAATGTTTTCAGGCTGGTGTCTCCTCCAATTGTTGAAGATCGAGAGGGAAAGTGAGAGGCCCACTGCTTTTTCTTCCCAGTCCCTCTCTCTGCTTTTGGTTCCCTAGCCAAATCTCATTGCCCATCTGGAAAACAAAAAGAAGAAAATGAGTTGGTTGTGGGGAATGGGTGATCAGAGATGGTAGTGCCCATATACAAAGTATCACATGGAACACATCAAAGATTGGGCTTAACCAAGACAGATTTCCCATATTATCTTTCAGTATCCTACTTACAAATCATCTGACTGCCAGGCAAGATGTTCATCTTATGTGTGGGTTTTGGAGGTGGGGAGAAAGAAGGATTTGGGGAGAGAGTGGGTGGGAAAGATGTCAAAGGCTATGTCTGTACAAGATAAAACAACTGGTTGAAAAGTTTAAGATTCAACATGTTGACCAATTTATAAAGTGTTTGTAAAGAAATCATTTTGTCTACATGTGATGCCAAAGGACCCAGACTAATCATTTTAGTCAATTCAGTCAAACAAGCAACAATTCTCGAATAATAATAATAATAACAATACTAACAGTTATAGTAAGACTAGTCTGCTTATCTGATATCTTATAGACAAAATAAAAATATTCTGTGGTTTTTTAAAATTCATCATTTTTCAACCAATTGTCCTGGTGTTGGCTATAGCTTGTTAAACTTTTTATCACCCTCAGTAGGTAGCACAATGTTTTAATAATCAATTATCAAACATTTATTAAGTACCTACTATGTGCCAGGCACCATCCATAGTAGGAACATAAGAAATATTTATGGACTTTTAAAAAAAATTATATAGACATCAACTGAATTGACTAGTTTATGGAAAGAATTAATTAGTTGTTGTCTATAGATGCAGATGGGTAATATAGTGGAAAAAGTACTAGAACTGGAATTGGCGGAGACCTGTGTTCGAGCTTCTGTCATTTACTAGCTGTAAATTTTACTAGCTGGGTACTTGCTTTATTTTTTTGTGTTTTAGTCTCTTCATCTGTAAAATGGGAGTAATAATCACACCTACCTGACAGCATTGTTTTTTTTTTTTGGCTGAACTTCTGATTTCATTGGTGTAAGGAGCTCTTGTTAGGGACTTCCTTCTAAAACAGGTCAGAACCTATTCTTTAATTTAGAGTCTTAGTTGCCTGGGTACACTTGAAGCTTAAGTGACTTACCCAGGGTCACACAGCTAATATGTGTCAGAGGCAAATACATGAACCAAGGTCTTCCTGATTCAGAGGTCAAAGTCTTTATGTATGATGCCAGGCTGCCTCTCATTGACTTTCATCACAATGAAAATCTATTGAATTTATGTACATAAAGAGCTTGGTACACCTTACATTTTTAACTAAAAGGCAGAAATTGTCTTTCACCTCCTTTACCTCCTTGTTAGTGTTGTAATTAATTCTTCTGGGCAAAACTACTCTAATGGCACCAGCAATATATACATTCTGTCCTCACGCTCTGAGAAGACACATCTCTTGAATTACATGTATCCTTCAAATCAGAAGGACCTTTTCCTTTTCAAAGAGGTGGCTTATATTGAATAGTCATTTGTAAATAGTTCTTCCTATTAGTCATAGTTAAGACCTTGAGTGTTTCAAAGAATTAGAAAGGAATTTTTTGATTGAGGAAGAGATGTCAATATCTGTATAATTATTAGTTTGCTTTTTTTCCCTGGAAAATATAGCTCTGCTGTGATCGCCAACCTGGAAGATCTCCATCATTGTGGTTAAACCTTGCTCTTTTCTTAATTATCTTTGAGTTCGTATTTTGCCCCCCCCCAGAAGTACCAATTTCTTTTGTCCCTTGGTTTGCTTCCCATAACTATGATAGAAGTCCACATAATTATGACCCTTGGTTTACTACCCTTTGAGCCAAATCATGTTGATGAATGTTTAACGTTTCTATAAATCCATCAGAATATAATCAAGCTCACTTCTTTTTTTATGTGTGCTATGGAAGAGAAAGAGAGTTCAAAGAGGAACAAGAGGAGATGAAAAGGATCATATATACTGAATTGGACTTCTTAGATATGGAACTCCCCTCAAAAGTCTTCCTCTCAAGATGAATATTTTCTTGTGCTCGTAACCTCTGAATCTGTTGTCATCCCCCTCATTTATCATTTTAAAACATCCCCCCCAATTACATGTAAAAACAATTTTTAACATTTAAAAAATTGAATTCCAAATTTTCTCCCTCCATCCCTTCCCTCCCTTCTCATTGGGAAGACAAGCAATTTGATGTAGATTATACATGTGTTTACCAGCCTTTTAAAAGCATCAAGGAAAGTTGTTGTACTGAGGCCTTTAGGGACAATGATAAGTCCGAGACTAGTCCTATATTCAGCATGCAGGGTGAGATGGGGAGTAAGGCAAATAGTCCACCCTGTGACAAACAAACAAACAAAACCTTGGGAGTTCCTTCATGGGGTCTGGCTACTCTGGGAAGAGGGAGAGGGATATTTTATTTCATTCAGCATTTGCCTGGTGGCCAATAGAATACTTTATGTTCATAAGTAGCAAGAGTGTCAATGGCTGCTTCTCTTCATGATGAGTTGTTTTCAAAATTTGCATAGTTTACTTATGGGAGGTTTTTTTTTTTTCCTCATCAACACTCCTTCTCTCCATGTACAGATGAAGCAGGTCCTTGGGATCACAGAACTAGGGAAAAGGTAGACATTGGGAAGCCACATCCATTCTGCTGTTATTTTCCCTATCTCCTTCAGGATGCCTCTGAAAATTCAGTTTCCTTTGCCCCCTCATTATTTTGATTGGTTGGTTTCCTGAATGTAAATAAGTGGGTTCTCTCCTTTTTCTAGTGTTACCAAGGTGAGTACAGTGAGAAAAGCATCGCCTCTGGAGTCAGGTGACTTGTGTCCATATCCCACTTTTGTCACTTACTACATGTGTGCCTTTGGCCAGGCTATTTAACATATCTGGGCCTCCATTTTTTCATCTGTAAGGAAAAAAAATAGAAGGTTCTCCAAGGTAATTTCTAAGGTCCTTTCCAGCTATAAATCTCAGATCCTAAATCCATTCTGAATCCTGCCTCACAAAAGCTATCGGAGGATACTGAGTCTACTATGTTCATGCCCCCTCAGCCTTTTTTTTTTTAAGGCAATTGGGGTTAAGTGACTTGCCCACAGTCACACAGCTAGTAAGTGTCAAGTGTTTGGTCTGAGGCCCAATTTGAACTCATGTCCTTCTGACTTCAGGGCCAGTGCTCTATTCACTGTACTACCTAACTGCCCCTCCCCTCCTCAGCCTTTTAATGACTGGCTGAGCTGTTGGAGGTCATCTTATGATTTTAGATGTAGAATTTAAAGGGACCTTGGAGGTCATGTAGTCTAACCTCTTCATTTTCTCAGTGAGGAAAGTGAGGCCTAGAGACTTCCCCATGGTTGCACAAGTCATAATGGCAGTCCTGAGATTTAAATCAAAGTCTTTTGGTATATAAACCAGTGCTCTTTCCATTGGGCTAAGAACGGTCAATCATTTTGTTGCCTCCTTAAAACTGAATCTATTTCTAGGATATTGCATATTGTATAAATAATTTTGATCTTGGAGTGGTTTTTGTTGTTGTTATAAGTTTTTTTGTTCTTTAGTTCCCAGGAAACTTCTGAAGTATGAAATAGATACAGTATTTCTGTTATTTCTTTCAAGCTAGGCATAATGGTGTTGATCACAGGGGAATCATAGAGATTTAGAACTTGAGGAGAGCTTAGTGGTCATCTAATCTAAACCTCTTTTCTTATAGATAGGAAACTGAGGCCTAGAAACATTAAGTAATTTGCCCCTTTAGTAATTCCTCAGTCTAGAGCAGTTAGGTGGCACAGTGAATATGTGACCCTGGGAAAGTCACTTAGCCCTGTTTGCCTCAGTTTCCTCAACTGTAAAATGAGCTGAAGAAGTAAATGACAAACCACTCCAGTATCTTTGGTGAGAAAACCCCAAATGGGGACATGACTAAAAATGACTAAACAACAACAGAAACAAATCCTTCAGCCTATGAACTGAGTTCAGGAGAATCTGACAGAGAGAGGGATAAGTAAAACTCACTCCTTTCACAGTCCAGGATAAGGGTGGCATATTGAGCACTCTCAAATGAAAAGGGGAGTATTAAATGGAACAGCATAACTAGGATTACGGTTTACATTAGGCATATGTCAGAACGGCCTGTGTCATTGAATGCCAATGGTTTGGTATCAGGTTTTATGTTCTGACTGGTACATTTTTACATGTGCCTGCTACTTTTTACTGGTTCCTCCCCCTCTGGTGCAAATACAAAGAAGATCCTCTCTGTTTATTGTGCTAATCCCCTAATCATGAGCATAAGAGGAATCCTGACCTTTCTACAAAAATGGCAGCAAAGTTATCCACCCTCCAGATTGCTCCATGATACAGATGGCCTTTATTTCTCATTAAAAATAGAAAAGTTACATCCAGCTCACAAGCAACATCCAGACAGGTTATGCATGCTTCCAGATTTGCATGCAGTGTTCCTGCAGTATATTATAACTAAACACTGTCCCTTTCCACCCACTCCCCTCCCCTCCCCCCACCTCAGGAAAGCAAATGAAATAATTGTTCTTAGTGTTCAATCTTTTTAACAGGCACTGGGTTGGGAAAAAATAAAAAAAAATGCATTTGTAGGGTTGGAAAAAATAGTGGAGGATTATCTCTACTATAAAAACCAACTTTTAAACCTAAAGTTGTATTTCTTCCAGACTAATACTTTAGTTTATCTTTGATCATTATAAATTCTTCTTTTTTTTTTAAGGAGCTATGGTTGAGAAAGCCATTGGCAGTCTATTCCACTGGAGCTTAAATGGCCTTATTTATTGAAAAATACTCAAAAGTAAAAATCTAAAGTGCTTCCCATTAAACTCGTCTGAACCCACCAAGATAGTTGCCTGTAACTGTGTGTGTAAAATTATGGTCAGAGTCGAGTAACCACCTCTGGCTCCAGATCTAACTTTCCATGCCTCTTTGAGCCAAATGCATTTGCTTACTCAGATTTTCACTTGAATCATAATCTTTTTTTGGGTGATTCTAAATTGTGAGGAGGTGGTAGGGGGATCTTAGGAGGAGGGGAATGAGAAAAGGCCAATACTGGTAGGAGGGAAGGTGGGAAGGTGGGAAAGTCTTTAAACCTTTTCCATCTGGAGGGACAGATCTTCAACAATGGATTAAAAAACATTTCCCAGCAGCAAATGATTCCAATCACAGTATGGAAATTATGTTTCATTATCAAAGGCAGAGGCAAATTATTTTGGCTAGAGAAAATTGCTGTATTTTGGAGTCAATTGGTGTCTTAGGGTCCAGATGACAGGGATATAATCATTAGAACATAAATTTGCTTGAGCTCTCTTCCCCCATGGTGGGCAGGAAGAGACTGGACTACAGGGAGATAACCACACTGAGGACATTTAGGGACATTGTCCTTTCGGAAATATCTGGGTCCCCTCTAGAAGTTCTGTCACTCCCAATGGCCCTCCCCAATACTTGCAAGTTAGCTAGATAGCCCTGTAGGAGCCAGGGAGGTAGAGTTGTAATAGTTACTTTTGGTGCCCAGGGCAACTCTTTCTCCCAATGTTCCTGGGGCAAGCAGCCAATTACCCTTACCAGTGGTACCCTTAAATATTTTCTTAAGACAAATCCAGATGGAAAAGGGGGACAGAGACCTCAGGGAGAAGCTTATTGCCATGTCTGACACACAAGTCTCCATGGATAGAGACTCTAATATACCTTAAGGCTATTGTGTAGGCCACTTCCAGGGGAGGGAGCAGGAAGGTCCTTCCCAGGTGAAGCTCTCCTTCAACAATGATTTCCTCTTTATACATTTTCACATGGGTCATAACTATTTCTAGGTCCTCATATTTCCATTTTATGGCCCTCAGTATTTTTATATGGACCATAACCATTACTATGTCACCATTATTGTATAATTTCTTTATATAGTCCTGGTGATCTATCTTAAACAAGGCAGAAAAGTTTACTGGTGAGAGAGCCAGCAAGACCCAAGTTCAAGTCTTTCCTTGACATTAACTGGCTGTGTGACTGTAGGTAATACATTTAACCTCTTCATAAACCAGAAAACTCACTAAGGTTCTAAGTTATAGGCTGGTGGTCAATTGGTACTGGTAAAAGGAATTTCCATCCTTAATGTTTTTTGCAACAATTAAATCATGGATCTAGTAAAAAAAAAAACAAAAACTTCCTTCATAGGGATGTTGTGAAGATAAAGTGAGATACTTTATGCAAAACGCTTTGCAAAACTTAAAACAATAAGTAAATGTCAGCTATTATTATTCGTCCCTGGCTCTTTTCATGGATACATAATTAATATATTTCTTAGACCAGTGGGGTCAAACTCAAATAGAAAAGTGTCCTTGTGGACTCCTATATTGCCTTAGAAAGTCACAAAATCATATTATCTATGTAGTCCTGTATTTTTACTTATTTTGTTAAACATTTCCCAATTACTTTTAAA
Source organism: Vombatus ursinus (assembly GCF_900497805.2). Taxonomy (NCBI): domain Eukaryota; kingdom Metazoa; phylum Chordata; class Mammalia; order Diprotodontia; family Vombatidae; genus Vombatus; species Vombatus ursinus. The sequence goes on from NW_020954576.1 coordinate 86,949,719, forward strand.
TCTGCTTCTGTGTTTCCCTGAGATCTATGAGTTTGGCACCTCTCTCTTAAATCTCACAGGGAAATGTGGAGTTCTGGTGGTCAGGACCATTTTCAAGATGATTTTCCCCTCCTAATTTTCCCAACTCTCCTTTGATGACCCAGAGATGTTGTTTTGACACATAAATTTTCAGATTGTAGGAGTGGTTTTCCCCAGTTGCTGAGAACTGTGGCCAAGCCATTTTCCAGAGTCCATCAGCCTGACAGCCAGAGAGCATAAGGGAGGGGTGTGGAAGGAGTAGCTCATTTTATCCTCCTGAGCAGGAAGAATAGAAAAGGATTGGGGACTGTTATGTGAAGAACCAATAAGTCTCTTCATTTATCTCCCATGTGTTTTATGACTGAACTTTTGGGATATAAAGAGGTAGGTCAAAGAACAGATCTTCTATTTGGATGTTCTATTATGTTTTAAATATAAAGACTCCTCATGAAATGTTTGTATTGTGAAATGTTAACTTTTTGGTGTTGTTATTTCACTTTATAATTATTTTTTCCAAGCAGGGACAACTTCAAATGAGGTTATATAAGCTGTAAGCTTTCCAGCATATCCCTCCTTTGTCCAGTTTTGGAGAAGAATGATCACAGAGGAAAACTTAGTTAGTCAGAAGCAAGATTATTTTTATCTTCAAAGGTTCTAAAGAACTGACCACAGATGAAATGGAATGACACATTTAGTGCTTTGTTAGGCTCTTCTTAGGCAGACAGGAGCTCTTTCTATGGCAGAATGGCTTAGGCTGTGTTTCCTCAGTGTTCAACCACTCAACCAACCAATCTGCTCTTGCCAATGGAGAAATTGGTTGGCTGAAATTTTCTACATTTTGACTGGTGACTGTTCAATGCCAAGTTGACACAATCAGCACAGAAATTTGAGAAATGAGAATGCTGTCATAAAACTCCAAACCAAAAAACTGTAAGGGAGTAACTCAAGTGACATTTACCTGCTTGATTTTGGGCAGGGTTACTCAACAATGAATGAATGGAAATAATTTAATTCTTAAGAGGAAGAAGGCATTGTCTTCTCCTTGAACTTAACCTGCCATTCATCTCTTATAGCCCTTCCTTATGCTGAGCATGCATTCACTACTTACTTCTGCCTCTTAAATGCCTCTTATAATTTCTGGCTTTCATCAAAGCTCTGTCTAAGTGCCACCTTTCACAAGTATCCTTTTTTGGTTTCTGTTCCCTGTACCAGTGTTTTATCTATAAAATTACTTTTTATTTACTTCTCTGTGCACATGTTGTAATTCCACATACACTTTACACTGGTAGAATGTAAGCTTTTCAAGTACAGGAATTGTTTTTTTTTTCCTGTCTCTCTGACTCTCTCTGTCTTTCTGTCTCTTTCTCTGCCTCTCTCTTGTTGTCTGGCTAACTTTGTATTCCTGGCTCCTAGCACAGTGTTTTGTACATAGTAGGCACTTAAAAATGTTGTTGAGTCAAGTGGAATTTGTAGGAAGCAAGGCACTGGGTCTTTCCACCTGGCAATTAAAAATCAAATGTTCACTACCATTGCTGCAGTCTTCAGGCATAGACCATACAGCATTTATGTCAGCTTATGCCCTACTATACCTACTACATGGAAAAAATAAGAAAGAAAAGTTTGATTTTTAGGTAGGTAGGCAAAGAAGATAGATACAATGGAAATTATCTTTGGACTGGATGAAGTCAGTATGTCTCATTATTGGCTGGAAAAGAAGTCCTAGTTTATTAGTCTTGTGCTACATAGCATTGAACTCTATGTGTTTGAGGGTAATGAATATCAACTAGGTATGATGTCCACCATTTAGCAGCTTACACTCTAGCAGAAGAGAAAAGACAGACTCAGAAAATAATAAATCAACAAAGCAAATACTTTACTACTTGTGTTGGGCACATCACTTAACCTCTTTTGGGCTCAGTTTTCTCATCTCTTTGAACTCCAGATCTATTGTATTCTGGGAGAGAAAGGGTAGAGATGGTGCTGACTTATTGATGCAATGAATCCTGTTTTTAAGAGGAGGAGATTGTCAAGCTATGATTTAAGGGGAGTGCTGCGGTTTGGTGGGTAGATAATCTGGTGGGCAATTGAAAAATTGATTCCACATTCTGGGTTCCTTTTCCAGTACATCTACACTAAAAGTGGAATAGTGTATTTAATTTTAGGCAAATATAAATTTTAAGACACATAAACTGAAAACTGAAATGATATGATTCTAAAAATTAGAGCAACAATTATTAGCAACCATCTTGGATTTCTACTACTCTTACCTCTGCCAGTTCATACAGGCTTGAGAGCCAGTTGATTATTAAATATTCAGTGTGAGCTTTTACACCTCAGAAACCAGCATATGCTACAAATCAAAGCTTGAACTATTGTTTTGTTGATTGTCTAGATTTTAAAAAGTGATGGAGAAAATGTTAATAATGCAGATTAAACTTAAAAGTATGTTGGGCAAACTTTTTTGGGAGGAGAACTTATTATTAAACATTTCCTATTATGCCCCAATAAATAATCTTCAGCCTTTTCATGGAGACTTCCATTAAGAAGGAACCCACTACCTCCTGAGGCAGTCCATTTCACTTTATAGATGAGAAAACTGAGGCCCAAAGAAATTTAATAATGTGTCCAAGGTCTCACAATTAGTAGTCCAGGCCTTTCAGACTCCAGGTCCCTCTCAAATCCTGGGAGCTCTTACTCACAGCAAACAATTTGGGACCTTCATGTGACTCATCAAATAAGACATGAATTTGGTCGAGGAAAGTCCTATTCCTCATTACAGTACTCAGCACTATGACAGGCCCTCTGTCAATATTCATTGGAAAGAGAACTAGATCTAGAAAAGACCTGGGTTCGAGTCCAGGTTCTGTAGTATATTACCTGTATGATAGTGGGCCAGTCATTTACACCCTCTGGGCTTTAGTTCTCTATCAGAAAAATGAAACCATTGAACAAGATGATTTCCTTCTGGCTCTAAATCTCTAATCCTGATTCCATGAATGGACACTGTGCCCTGAAAGTGATTATTGTGTGTTCTTTAAATGGTTTAATTATTAAGCTTTTCAACCAAAGAAAGCTTAAGTTACGTGTTTGCTTAGGAAACTCTAGGTTACAGGAATGGGCCAGACCACAAAAATGTGTACATCTCTAAACAAGGGGATACCCAGAATGTGGAATATGTGCATTTCATTGTCTGCCATGTTGGGTGGTTTGGATTCCCTTTCCAACCTAATCACTTCAAGTCCTACTGAAATGGAGAAAGTTCCCTGGGAGGATTTATTGGCTTATAACTGCACTCATTCTTTTTATGCAATTCTGGTTCCAATAGTTTATTTTTACTTGTGGCTAAACCATCTTTAATAAAGTTTACCATTGTGATGCCACCTTTAGTTATACTAGTCCAGTATTGGGCTACCTTTTCTTCTCTACCTGGAATTATCATTGTTATAATTAAGCAAGTGCCTTCTCTCATCTTAGTTTTCTGTTTTCCTGTATTAGGACATAGAAACCAAATTCTTTACATATGATGTAAGAAGAATAAGATGGATTTTGGGTAAGACTGCAAGGATAATTTCCTGTTTTCTTGGTATAAACCATGAAAACAGAAAAATGGTCCAGTCCAATTATTTAGGGATGAGGGGAGCCAGGACAATCATCATCATTATTATCATTAATGATGATGATTATGTCCACCATTTAATACTTTAGGGTCTGCAAAGTGCTTTATAAATTTTATCACATAATAATGGTTCAAAGTACATTGATAATTTGACATACTCATGAATATCTAATTGTAATTATAGTAACAACATGTAATTTGGGACATCAACCCTGGGTGGTAGTGGGAGACTCATGATCCTGAGAGGGTAAAGTGACTGAACCCATAGTTGAGGATAAAAGGGGTGGCATATGGAATCTTGGTCCTCCACTATACTGTTACCTTGGCTCAGTAGGGTATTAATAGTGGCTCACCTGGGGACATATACTAAGAGTAAAATAGCAAACAGATCTGTTCCAAGTTAGGTTTTAGAACTCTAAGCCCAAGAGACATTTACTGGTCTGGGTTTCATGGCTTAGGGCACAGTTGTCATAAGCATTAGGATTCTCCAAGTCTTGACCATTGGTTTGAGGGTGAGGTAGCTCAACATGATAAAGATGGTGGTGGAATAGTATAAGGGAGGTTCCTGGTAAGACTCATATATATCATATTGAGGACTGAGAAAACAGATTTTGGAGGGTTTGAAAAGGCAATTGTGGCCAACCAATTTCATGGCAATGGGATTAGAACTGTTCTAGTTCCTGGGCTAAGAGGAAGATTTTAGGCAAGAGAGAGCAGAGGAGAACAGGGAAATATCCTGCAATAATAATACTAGCTAATTTTCATGAAGTTTTCATGTTTGCAAAGTGCTTTACATATATTATCTTATTTGATTGTTACAATCTTGTGAAATAAGTGTTATTCCCCTTTTATAGATGAGGAAACTGAGTCTAGGAGAGATTTTTGTCTTACTCAGGGTCACACAGCTACTAGGTCACTGCAGCAAGATTCAAACTCTGATCTCATTCATTAACTCTAGATCCAACACTCTCTCCACTATGCCAAATTGCCTCTCAAATACTATAGTTGTGGAAAGATCTAATAAACTCTAAGAAGCATTTTAATATATGGAATGTTAACCTTCAATCTCTTGTCATTCTTCCTCCTCTATTCTGTTTTCCTGTATTGATTAGTCAAACCCTAAGCAACTGATGCTACCCTTCAGAATTTCTCCTCCAAGTTCTCAATATATAATCTCCTCTAGGGAGACCAAATGGCTCCTTTTGTTCTCATTGTCAGGAAACAGTGAACTACAGGAAACTCTGTGGTATTCTCTTCAGATGGGACCTGGGTTTGAGAGACCCACATGTGCAAGGCTAAATAGAGTGTCCTCTTGAAATATGAAGGTGATAGCATTAAGTTCTGAGGCCTGAGTTCACTGGTGGAAAAAAGGAAAAAAGAAATTGGATATTGGGAATGGAAGTTGGAGGAGACAGACTGTGGAATCTTACAGTACCGTGACTAACAATTAAACTAGGTTTTCTATAGTTGTCAGAAAAAAAACCACTCACACACAGACACACAGACACACACAGACACAGACACACACACACACACGGTTTGTATTAGAAAAAGAATAGGCTTCATCCTTTGCCAACTAGAGAAAAGTAAAGATGAGTCATGTTTAAGCATAATAAAGCTGTGTCCCTATTGTCAACAGGGAAGAGAGGGAACAGGCATTTATGAAGTGCCTACTGCCAGGCACTGTGTTAAGTGCTTTACAAATATTATCTCATTAGGTCTTCACACAACGCTGGATGGCAGGTATGACCCTCATTTTACAGTTGAGGAAACTGAGACAGACAGATGTTAGGTGACTTGTCCAGGGTCACACAACTAGTAAGTGTCTGAGGCAAGATTTGAACTCAGGTCTTCCTGACTCCAGATCTAGAATTCTATCCACTGAGAAACCTACCTGCCAACAGAGGGATTGGGAGGAATTAAATGGATTCTGAAACCTTAGGCTAATCATTCATACATTCATCCACTCAATAAATATTTACTAAGCTTCTACTTCACACAAGGCACTGTGGAGAATGCAAAGGTGAATGGAACATCATTTCTGTCCTCAAAAGACTTTAGACAAGCTCTCAAATGGTCTAAAGTAATATTGACTCTTTTGGAGTATCTATTTTCTTTCTATTTCTGGCCCTTTTGATTGGGCATGACAGCTGTTAGGTGATAATCATAAAGGTTTGCAAAGCATTTTACTTATAATATCTCATTTGTTATTTAAAACAACCATATAAGGTGGGTACTATTATGATCTCCATTTTCCCCAATGAGGGAGCTGAGACCCAGAAAGGTTAAGTGACTTTCCCAGGGTTACACAGTGAGTATCTGAGGTGGGGCTTGAACTCTTATCTTCGTGACTCCAAGGCTAGTGCTCAATCCACTATGCAACACTACTTCTCACACAAAGTTCTATGAGATTTGGTGCTACATATAGTCATGTTAGATACTTGCCTAGAGGGCTTGGCTCACAATTATTTGAAACTAGAGGTCTTCAAAAGTTGATGGGGTATAGGAGATAGTGTGTAGGTTTGTAGTAAGGAAGACCTAAATTCAAATCATATGTCAGATACTTACTAGCTATGTAACCCTGGGTAAGTCACTTAATCACTGTCTGCCTTAGTTTTTTCAACTGCAAAATGTGGATCATAATAGCACTTAGTTCCCAGAGTTGTTGTGGGGATTAAATGAGATAGTATTTGTAAAGTGCTTGGTACAGTGTAGGTACTTAAAAATGTGTGTTCACCCCTTTCTCTGTTGCCAAGAGGGGCACAGGTTTAAGTTCTGAACACGACTCAGTCTTTGCCTGTTTGTTTCTCTTCATCTATAAAATGAGGAGGGTGTATATGGTGTGCTCAAGGTGAACCAGCACCTCTGGTGTGAGGGCTTGCTGAGCCCTTTTCAGGGCTGCTCATCTACCTTTGATGTCCACCTATCACCCAACTCTCACCTGTGACTCCATGAAGCTGTAGCATGCACAGTGGCCACATTCTGGTAAACCATCTAGGCAGATGGGCTAAACCAGGTTGAGGGTAACTGACAGGCTTCAAACCTGTTATTGAAATAAGGGGGGTGTCTACCACAAACATGTGAAGACTTTCTCTGGTGGAATGGGCTGATGAAAACAATTTGTTCCAATGGCCATGAAGACAGGCACTGTGGTGTTCTGCTTCCAGGAGCCAAGATGGCAGAGTAAAAAGGTAGTCACTCTCACCCTCCCCTATCAACCTCTGAAAACCCAGAAAATATCACCCCAGAAAAAACCGGAACATCTTCCAGAAGAAAGATGGGGTGCAGCAGTGCAGTAGCCCAGGTAGCTAGAAGGATTACCTTACCCTGGGGGAAGGGGAGCAGTACGGAACTGAGAGTTGCCCAGCCAGCTAGTGGAAAGACCCACTTTAGTACACCAGGAGGAGATTCTGGTGCCTTGACATTCTACAGCAAACAGGTCTCCCAGTGCCTCAGCAAAAATAAGATAAGCAGCACTACAAAGGGCCCCAGGCAGATAAACACCCTGCAGCATTCATCTGAAAGGAGCTGAAGAAAGCAACCTAGAGTTGCCCAAAAGTTCCAGCCTTGCTGATTCCAGCCCAACACCAGGTAAGCTGTCAGAACCCTACAGCCTCCAACTGCCAAACAGGAGGAGATCCCAAAGTCCAGGTGGTCGAGCAGGCAAACACCAATAGCTGGACCTCCCAGTGCCTCAGTGAGGGCAGGGGAACTGGTGGAAACCAAATCAGAAAACCACCAGGTGCCTCGGCATTCTACAGCAAAGGAATCTCCCAATGCATCTACAGAACTAAGGGAGGCAGCAGTGCAAGGGGCCCCAGTCAGATAAACACCTGGCAGCACCCATCTAAAAAGAGCTGAACAAAGCTAAAGGAAAGGAAAAGTAGGCAACCTAGATTTGCCTGAAAGCCCCAACCTTGTTGATTCCAGCCGAACACCAAGTAAGCTGCCAGAACCCTACAGCCTCCAATTGCCAACATAAGAGGACCCAGCACACAAAGCCAGTGACCAAGACCTAGGCTCCCAACACAAGAAGCTTGGGTCAGTGCCTTCTGCTTCCCAGCAGGAGAGCATAATCTCTTTAAAGGCCAGGGAATAAAGAAACACTATGAGTAAAAAGAAACATGTGATAGATTCATATTATGAGAAGAGTGAAGATCAAGACCGAAATTCTGAAGAGGACAACATTGTCATCAAACCCACATCTGCAACATCAAAAGGGAATATGAACTGGTCTGAAGCCCAAAAAGTGTTCTAAGAAAAGCTAAAGAAGGATTTAAAAAGTCACATGAGAGAGGTAGAGGAGTCCTTAAAAAGTACAATTGGCCAATTGGAAAAAAAGTACACTGAAGAAAACCAGTCCCTAAAAAACACAATTGGCCAATTGGAAAAAAGTACACTGAAGAAAACAAATCCCTTAAAAATACAATTGGCCAACTGGAAAAAAAGTATACTGAAGAGAACAAATCCCTTAAAAATTCAATTGACCAATTGGAGAAGAAAGTACAAAATCTAACAGAAGAAAACAATATGTTAAAAATTAGAATTGAACAAATGGAAACTAATGACTCTATGACAGAGCAAGAATCAGTCAAACAGAAACAAAAAAAATGAAAAAAATAGATGAAAATGTAAAATACCTCATGGGTAAAACAACTGACCTGGAAAATCGATCCAAGAGAGACAATTTAAAAATTATTGGCCTACCCGAAAATCATGATGAAAAAAAGAGCCTGTACAATATCCTTTAGGAAATCATAAAGGAAAACTGCCCTGAAGTCCTAGAACCAGAAGGTAAAATAACTATAGAAAGAATCCACTGCTCCCTACCTGAAAGAGATCCCAAATTGAAAACGCCAAGGAATATAATAGCTAAATTCCAAAATTACCAGATTAAAGAGAAAATACTGCAAGCAGCCAGAAAGAAACAATTTAAATATCATGGAACCACGGTCAGGATTACACAGGACCTTGCAGCCTCTACATTAAAAGACCATAGGGCATGGAACATGATATTCCATAAGGCAAAGGAGCTTGGAATGCAGCCAAGGATTAACTACCCAGTGAAAACGAGTGTGATTTTTCAGGGAAGGAGGTGCATATTTAACAAAATAGGGGACTTCCAAACCTTCCTGATAAAAAGACCAGAGCACAACAAAAAATTTGATCTTCAAGTACAAGATTCAAGAGAGGCATAAAAAGGTAAATGGCACAGAAAGATACAATATATTGTTAATAAGGGTAAAATGTTTACATCCCTACAAGGGAAGATGACACTTGCAACTCTTGAGAACTGTATTGTTATTATACCATGTTAAAGGTGTATACATAAAGGGGGTGGATATAAGTTGACTTTGACATAATGATAAAAAAAACTAATCTAATGAGTGAAATGGATCCAAGTAAATGGATTAGTCTGAGCTAAGAAAATGTACTGAGAAAGGAGGAGGCAGACAAGGGTAAATTACATTACAGAAAAAGACACAAAAAACCTATCAGAGCAGAGGTAAAGAAGAGAGGGTGATGAGCATTGTTTGAACCTTACTCTCATCAGATTTGGCTCAAGAAGGGAATATGATAATCAGTTAGGTATAGAAATCTAACTTGCACTATAGGTAGTAGGAGGGAAAAGGGGAAAGAAAAGGGAGGGGGGATAGAAGGGAGGGAAGAAACAGTAAGGGTAAAGGGGAAGAAAAGGGAAAGGGATAATAGAAGGGAGGTGGGACTGAAGAAGGCAGTGGTCAAAAGCAAAACACCAGTGGGGGGGGAAGGAGAAAGGAGAAAGAAAATCATAAACAGGGGGAAAAAGGATGGAGAAAAAGACACAGATAGTAATCATAACTGTGAATGTGGGATGAACTCTCCCATAACTGTGAATGTGGGATGAACTCTCCCATAAAATGGAAACGTATAGCAGAATGGATTAAAAACCTTAATCCTACAACATGTTGTTTACAGGAAACGCATTTGAAAAAAAGTGACACATACAGGGTAAAGGTAAAAGGCTGAAGCAAAATATATTATTCTTCAGCTGAAGTAAAAATAAAAGCAGGGGTAGCAATCCTGATCTCAGACAAAGCAAAAGCAAAAATAGATCTTATCAAAAGAGATAAGGAAGGAAACTACATCCTGCTAAAAGGCACCATAGCCAATGAAGTAATATTACTAAACATATATGCACCAAATGATATAGCATCCAAATTCTTAGAGGAGAAGTTCAGGGAGTTACAGGAAGAAATAGAAAGCAAAACTATACTAGTGGGGGACCTCAACCTCCCCCTCTCTGAACTAGAGAAATATAACCACAAAATAAACAAGAAAGAAGTTAAGGAGGTGAATAGAACATTAGAAAAGTTAGGTATGATAGATCTCTGGAGAAAACTGAATGGGGATAGAAAGGAATGGTGGAACATGGCACATACACAAAAATTGACCATGTACTAGGGCATAAAATCCTCACAATCCAATGCAGAAAGGCAGAAATATTAACTGCATCCTTTTCAGATCATGATGCAATAAAAATTATATGTAATAAAGGGCCGTGGAAAGATAGACTAAAAAATAATTGGAAACTAAATAATCTAATCCCAAAAAATGATTGGGTCAAAGAACAAATCATAGAAACAATCAATAATTTCATTCAAGAGAATGACAATAATGAGACAACATACCAAAACTTATGGGATGCAGCAAAAGCAGTTCTTAGGGGAAGTTTTATATCTCTAAATGCTTACATACACAAAACAGAAAAAGAAGAGATGAGTGAATTGGGCATACAACTAAAAAAACTAGAAAAAGAACAAATTAAAAATCCTCAATTAAACACCAAATTAGAAATATTGAAAACCAAAGAAAAATTAATAAAATTGAAATTAAGAAAACTATTGAACTAATATATAAAACTGAGCTGGTTTTATGAAAAAACCAATAAAATAGATAAACCTTTAGTTAATCTAATTAAAAAAAGAAAAAAGAAAACCAAATTACTAGCATCAAGAATGAAAAGGGTGAAGCTACCACCAAGGAAGAGGAAATTAAAACAACAATTAGGAATTATTTTGCCCAACTATATGCCAACACATTTGACAATCTTAGTGAAATGGATACATATTTACATAAATAGAAATTGCCCACATTAACAGAAAAGGAAGTAAAATACTTAAATAATCCCATCTCAGAAAAAGAACAAGCCATTGATGTACTCCCTAGGAAAAAAATCTCCAGGGCCAGATGGATTTACATGTGAATTCTATCAAACATTTAAAGAACAATTAATTCCAATACTATATAGGCTATTTGGTAAAATAGGTGAAGAAGGAGTCTTACCAAATTCTTTTTATGATACAAATATGGTGCTGATACCTAAACCAGGAAGAGTCAAAACAGAGAAAGGAAATTATAGACCAATGACTCTAATGAATATAGATGCAAAAATTTTAAACAAAATAATAGCAAATAGGTTACAGCAACTTATCACAAGAATAATACACTATGACCAGGTAGAATTTATACCAGGAATGCAGGGATGGTTCAATGTAAGGAAAACTATCAACGTAATTCATCATATCAACACCAAAACTAACAGAAACCACATGATCATCTCAATAAGTGCAGGAAAAGTTTTTGACAAAATACAACACCCATTCCTATTAAAAACACTAGAGAGCATAGGTATAAATGGAGTCTTCCTTAAAATAATAAATAGGATCTGTCTAAAAGCTTTAGCAAGCATAACATGTAATGGGGACAATCTAGAAGCATTTCCAATAAGATTGGGGGTGAAACAAGGATGTCTATTATCACCACTGTTATTCAACATCATACTGGAAACGTTAGCTTTAGCAATGAGAAGAAAAAGACATTGAAGTTATTAGAATAGGCAAAGAAGAAACAAAGCTATCACTCTTTGCAGATGACATGATGTTATACTTAGAGAAGCCCAGAGAATCAAGTAAAAAACTACTTGAAATAATAAACAACTTTAGCAAAGTTGCAGGCTATAAAACAAACCCACATAAATCATCGGCATTTCTATATATTACCAACAAAACCCAACAGCAAGAGATAGAAAGAGAAATTCCATTTAAACTTACTGTAGACATTATAAAATATTTAGGAGTCTACCTCCTGAAACAAACCCAGGAACTCTATGAACACAATTACAAAACACTTTTCATGCAAATAAAGTCAGATGTAAATAATTGGAAAAACATCAGTTGCTCATGGGTGAGCCGAGCTAATATAATAAAAATGACAACTCTACCTTAGCTAATTTACTTATTCAGTGCCATACCAATCAAACTACCAAAAAATTATTTTACAGAGTTAGAAAAAATAATAACAAGATTCATTTGGAGGAACAAAAGGTCCAGAATATCAAGAGAACTAATGAAAAGAAATGCAGGGGAAGGTGGCCTAGCCATTCCAGATCTTAAATTGTATTATAAAGCAGCAATCATCAAAACTGCTTGGTACTGGCTAAGAAATAGAGTGGTGGATCAGTAGAATAGGTAAATATGCAAGACACAGTAGTCAATGACTATAGTAATCTATTATCTGATAAACCCAAAGACCCCAGCTTCTGGTATAAGAACCCACTCTTTGAAAAAAAGAAACTGCTAGGAAAACTGGAAAAGAGTATGGCGGAAACTAGGCATAGACTAAAATCTCACATCGTATACCAAAATAAAGTCAAAATGAGTTCATGATTTAGATATAAAGGCTGATACTATAAGCAAACTGGGAGAGCAGGGAATAGTTTACCTGTCAGATCTATGGAGAACAGAAAAATTCATGACCAAACAGGATATAGAGAACGTTACTAAAAGCCAAGTAGATAATTTTGATTACATTAAATTGAAAAGTTTTTGCACAAACAAACCAATGCAACTAAGAGTAGAAGGAAGATAGAAAATTGGGAAAGAATTTTTACAACCAGTCTCTCTGATAAGGGCCTCATTTCTAAAATATATAGAGAATTAAGTCAAATTTATAAGAATACAAGCCATTCCCCAATTGATAAATGGTCAAAGGATATGAACAGACAGTTTTCAGATGAAGAAATTAAAGCCATCTACAGTCATATGAAAAAATGCTCTAAATCACATTGATTAGAGAAATGCAAATCAAAACAACTCTGAGGTACCACATCACACCTATCAGATTGGCCAACATGACAAAACAGGAAAATGAAAAATGTTGGAGAAGATGTGGGAAAATTGGAACACTAATGCGTTGTTGGTGGAGTTGGAAATGATCCAACCATTTTGGAGAGCAATTTGGAACTATGCCCAAAGGGCTATAAAAATGTGCATACCCTTTGACCCAGCAATAGCACTTCTAAGGCTATATCCCAAAGACATCACACAAATGGGCAAAGGACCTACATGTACAAAAATATTCATAGCAGCTCTTTTTGTGGTGGCAAAGAATTGGAAATTGTAAGGATGCCCATCAATTGGGGAATAACTGAGCAAGTTGTGGTATATGAATGTGATGGAATACTATTGTGTTATAAGAAAAGATGAACAGGCAGACTTCAGAAAAAGCTGAAAGATTTGCATGGTCTGATGCTGAGTGAAGTGAGCAGAACCAAGAGAACATTGTACACAATAACAGCCATGTTGTGTGATGACTAATATTGATAAACTTAACCCTTCCTGGCAATACAAGAATCTAAGACATCTCCAGAAGTCTTGTGATGGAAAATGCTATCCACATCCAAGAAAAGAACTATGGAAGTTGAATTGCTATTTTTGTTCTCTTCTGTTGAGTTTAGTTTCCTCTTTCTGATGGTTCTTCTTACTGGTTTTAATTTTTACTTACAACATCACTAATGTGAAAATATGTTTAATATGAATGTAAATGTATAACCTATATCAAATTTTGTGCCATCTTGGGGAGGGTGGTGGGGAGGAAGGGGGAGAAAAATTTTAAACTCAAAATCATATGGAAGTAATTATTGATAAATCAAAATAAATTAATAAAAAAAAAGACAGGTACTGTGAAGCACTTAGGTTTTGGTCAGACACCGAAGATGCCAAGGTCATCCACTGCATTATGGGCTACTTCCACTCGCCTTGATTTTTGTCTTGCTACTAAACTTCAGGACCTAGAAGAGAAAATGAGGCTGATGACACTGTGCAACTCAGTCTCACTTAAACCCATTTCAACCGCAAGTCAAGGTATCACTCTCATAATGTCACTGTTCCTCTTCAGAAACAAAGAACAAACAACAAAAATGACAGGGCTCAAACTGATGAACACTAAGGTCCCTTTTGGCCCTAAATCTATGACCCTATGATTATGACAAGTTGGAATAAATGACTCATGGAATGGAGGCAGTAAGAGAGAATATTTCAAATGCCTAGTGCTTTGGAATTTCCTAGCTGGGCCTTATAGGCAGCCCCACAAAGGCCAAAGTATTTCATAACAATTTGACTTCTGAACTTCAATTTTTCAGCCTTCATTGATGAGTGACAAAACTTGTCTGAAGATTTGTTGGTAGGTACTGCTGCCAATCATATCAGAACCCAGAAACATCCTAATAGCTGATTTATTACATGCTTAGCATAGACCCATATACAAAAACCAGTGGGCCCTGAGCAACTATTTCAACAACCTTAGGTTTTAATTTCATAGGCAGAATAGATACAATGGGATTTTACAGAGGGCAGAAGGAAAGGTAAAGGTCTACACACCAAAAGACAGATTGCAGAAGGGGAATTTCTGCATCAGGTAAAATGATAAACTGGTCAGGAAATACTAGGGATACAGCTGGAATTTGCAGACTAATCGTTAACACCAGAGTTATAACTAGTTACTTGACATGAGTATCTTAAATACAGAGAAGTAGTAAAGCTGAGCCAGAAATTCTCTTATCAGTGACCAATTAATCACCAGAGTTCAAGTTTGATGTCAGCTAAATTCTGCAAGCTTTCTAGTTAGATGACTTGCTGTCTTAAGGAAATGGCTGCCAACATAGAAAAATTCTCCTATAACATGAGTTAAGTGCCATTTAGACTCCAAGACAACAGCTCTACCCTCCAGTGATCTCAGGAAAAATTTTAGTTGGGGTAACATAGAACAAGGCCAATTTTATTCTCTATACAATGATGAGAGATGACAAGTGTCAACCAGAAATCTGAGATGCCATTGTCTCCTGGAATGGCAACCTCTATTAGTCAACTGGGTAGATCTTTATGCATTGTGTCTAGACAGAAATGGGACTATGATACCCCATGGACCTGAGTTTAAGTGAAAGTCCTCCAAGGGTCTAGCATTTCACATTCTTTGGCTATTGGTACTGGCTAAGTGGGACTGTTCTAGAGGAAGTCAGATCATTGCCCAGTGGCCTGTTGGACAACTTGCACTTTCCCAGAGTGGAGGGTGAGCAGCAGAGATTTCCATTCCTGGAAACTAAGGCCAGTGGTGGGATAGTATGAGAGCTTTGTACATCTCGCTTAATCCTGGATCCTGGAATCTCTTTCAACTTGGATTGGCTGTCTTTGTTTTGGCTTGATGAATGGAAGGAGCTACAACATGGGAATTTGGGAAGACTCTACTCTTGATCTGGATTCCCACATCCATGAATATGCAGAACAGGTTGTGACTCTTCACTTTCCAAAATTCAACAAAGATATTTCTGCTTCAAAGCAGCCAGAACAGCCTTTGTTTGCTTTTCATTAGGAAATTCAACAAGCATTTTGGATCTCAACTCCTTGTATCCCCCCTGGCCAGCTGGAAAATATGCACTTGTTGCAAGGAAACACCAACTGATTACCCACAAAATTCATGTAAGAACACTCTCGACCCAATTCTCTGCTCCTTTTCTTACTCCCTTCTTAAAAGCAGGGTTTGGATGCTTAAAAAAGGAAATAGTAACATAGGTTTTGCTTTTGTTTAAGCTCCTTCCAAACATTCTACCTTTGGGCAAGCACTGGTGCACAAATAATGCATATACCACCTACCTAAGAGTGAAATCTAGCCATCCCAGCCCCTGTAGACTGCTCACAGTGCTCTTTGGTAGCTCTGTGGTTTCATTAATTCAGAATTCCTGATAATTTGGACTTGGGCGGGACAGTTTTATTTTGGCATTATTAAAAAAAAAAGGTTAACGGTGCAAATAATATTGTTTGGGATAAAATCTACCGTAATTAAAGCTGACTAACTTGGTTTCTAGCACCCTTAATCCCTGGAGAAGTCTCCATTTGCATAAGTGAGCAAACTAACTTTCTTAGAGAGTCTTCAAAGTGATAAAATTGCTAAAGTTGTTACTAATCAGCAAACATTTTTTTTTAACAGCCTAGTATGAGTTACCCTAAAGGTAACTTTAGTTAGTTAGAACTTCAAGGCCCTGGATAGACTAATTAGCTTTTGACATTCAATAACTGTATCTTCCCATTTGTAGGGGAAATGAATGCCTCTGGTCACAGAGGACAGTAGGTAATATTATGCAGAAATACTGCAAATCAACTATCTCTAATGCAAAAACAATTAGAAGTAATTCCTTACCACCAATTTCCTTACTGGGAAGTGGGTCAGCAGCATTCTCTTTATATAGGAATAATGACAACTCACATTCATAGAATGCTTTTTTTTTGTTTTTACTAATTCTAATTTATTTATATGTTACCTCTCCTATTAGAATATAAGCTCCTTGAGGGCAGGGATTTAAAAAAAATTCTTAGTGTTTAGCATAGTGTCTGGCACATAGGAAGGCTTAATACATACTTGTTGATTGATCACTTGATCAACTGACATTGATTGATTAATTTAGAAAGTGTTATCTTCACAACAATCTTTTAAAGTAGGCATGGTAAACAGAAAGGAAATGTGGTAGAGTAGAACTACAGGAGGACTTCTTTTCTTCAAATTCTAACTCATTACCCTTGTGATTTAGAATGATCTTCTTTTATCAATCCCTGGGCATTTGTTCACTCATACGTAAAGTCAGGAGGTTGAAATTGAGGTCCTTTATGGCCATTCTAGTCCTTCCATATATCTGTTGATCCTCATTTTAAAAAAGAGAAAATTGAAGCTTAGAGAGGTTAGGGGACTTATTAAGACTTATACCTAGCAAGTGGCAGAATTCAGCTCAATTCAGAGGCAGTACCATTGGTGAAGGGGAGAGTGGGCTGGCCAGAGAGATAGGAAGAGTTAGACTCAAGTCCTGCCTCTGATACATATGGTTATGTGACCCTAGGCCAGTCACTTAACCTCTTAGTATTGTGGGTGATTGCCTAAGATAATAATGGGCACAGAAGGTACTAGCTTACATTGGTAGAGGGAGTTTCCTTATCCAAGAAGTTCCCTATTATCAATGAAATCACAGGACTCTATCCATGTGTATCAGGCTCATTCAAGCCTATGATCTTTCGATTTCCTCAAAGGCAGTTATCTTAAACCTGAAGATTTCTAGAGAGGGCGAACCCACTCTCTCTCAAGGATATTTATTCATTGATAAGAATGTTGAACAGGACAGATGAAGGGCCAACATTCCACCAGAAACATTTCCCCCAGGGTGACTTTGAACCAGAATCAACACAATTTTGGGATAGTTTTCCTTCCTTCCTTTCTCCCTTCCTTCCTTCCTTCTTTCCTTCCTTCCTTTCCTTCTTTTTTTCCCATTTCAGACTATCTACTTTTTTAAAAAAATGTAATAAATACTATAGAATGTTTTCAAAGCTACCCTGCTTTTCTGTGCTTCCTTCTAAGTTTTCTTTTGTTCTCTACTGTGCACTTTTTTTCTCCCTCCCTCCCCACCCCACCCTAGAGAAAGCTGCAATTAAACACACACTCAGATGGATAGATAGATACCATATTATACATACTTCTATTTATCAGTTCTTTCTCTGGAGATGGATAGCATCTTCCTTCATAAGATAACCCACAACTTTCTGTAGTTGATTTTTGTAGTTGATTTGAGTATTTATGATACTCAGGATGAATTAGTCATTGCAAGTTCTTTTTAGGACAATATTTCTGTTACCGCATTCTCTTGGCAATTCTCCTTTCACTTTTCATTATTTCATGGGTATAGTCTTTCAATGAGCCATGAATCCACTTAATCACAAGGCCATCCAGTCCGCATTTCTTCCTCATGTCCACAAGGATATTATGGGGAACTTTGTTCTTTACCACTTTGGTCTGCTGGATTTTTAAGAGTATTTCTTGTCCAGATACCTACTTTGAAACTCACCTTGCTTTGACTGTTAACCAAATCCATGGATCATTAGAGATTTTAAATATTTTCAAATATAAATGTGTAGTACATGATGTGTCTGTGATTAGGACTGTGGTGAACTCTCATTGTGGGACAACTCTCTATCAGCATGGCTTATTAGATTAGTCCTAGGAAGCTGTCAGAGCCATATAGAATTTCAGTGATTTGCTCAAGGTCACAGAGCTAATAAGAATAAGAGGCAGGATTAGAATTAAATTTTTCCTGATTCTAAGCTAATTACTCTGTGGCTATGTATCATAGCATTTCATAATATGTTATAAGGGATTTTAAATTTACTTAATGAACAATTTACATTTTTGTTATAATACTCATTGTAATATTAAGAAGAAAGGGTTCTGGGTAGGAAATCTGATCCCTAACTACACGACATTGCTGTGTGAGCAATAGACTTAAACCTAAAGCATAGTCCCAGGGCTCCTGACACCATGACCAATGGCTCTTTCCAGTATATGACAAGAGCTTAATATAGTCCTTGAAAATAATAAAGCTAAATTTCCTAAAAAATAAGGCAGCAGTGTAGTGTAGTGTAGGGAAAAAACTCTTGATTTGGACTCAGAGGACCTGAGTTTAAAACTCAGTTCTACCTGTAGGATTTAGAACAAGTCATTTACCCTGTTTCCTCATCTGTAGAATGAGGAGATTGGGCTGGATAACCTCAGAGATCTTTTTTTTTTCAGACTGAAATCTATGATCCTATGACACCATAGGGGATTTAAGTTCCCTTTCACCTATAAGATATCATGAGCCCATGACTCTAGCTTTCAGACTTTTCATTCTTTCATGCTGGATCTCTAGCCAAGTTGTTTGAATTTAGAAAACTTGTCTGGATGTTGAGGCAGGAAGACAATAAATTGTGGGCTCTCCTTCCTCAGTATCAACTTCAGAAGGCACTGAAGTATATACATATGTAATATAGAATGGGAACAGCACATTAAAAATATAGGAAAAAGAAGTGACTGTTTCCTGGGCAATGGTGATGACAGGCAGGACTGTTTCAACAGATGACTCAGTAGGGAAGTTCAATTGGTTCTACTGCTTGTTAGTCTTCCAATGAGCTGTCCTATACAGCTAAAGTCTTAGTCATATAATTATACGGCTATTTCAAGGAAATGGAAACTTTTGGATGTAACTAGAATATTCCTGAGGTTATGCATTTATTTATATATGACTTGCATTGAATATCTATCAATTCAGCTATGTTCACAAAGATTTTTTTCATTTTACATCCACCTGCCATAGTTGACAAAGCTCTTAATGATGTAGGAACATAGCTAAATAGTAAAGGGGAAATACTAAAGATGAGAGATGACCTTCTCATCAGATAAACAGAAATCTGATGTGTAGTAGTCTACTGAAAAGAGGGTTGGATCTGAGAACTTGAGTTCTCCTTCTGGCTCTGTCCTTACCTAGCTTTATGAGCTCTTGAGAAAAATCACATGGCTCCTCTGGGTCTCAGTTTCTTCACATAGGGTTGTTGTCTTTCATTCTCAAAGAGGACCAAAATGATATCAATATGTTGGAGTCAAGGTACAGTGTCTGATTGTGGCTGATCAGATCAATACAAGCTTGGAAGACTCTACTGCAGGTCTGGCACAGATAATCCATATGAACATTTGGGGTGGAGATGTGTCTACATTTGTACATCTCACATTTCTTTTAAACTACAGTGCCTTCTTTGATGTGGGCACACCATGCTAGGTGGCCCTGTGTCAGTGTCTCCCATGTCTCACAATGAATTCCAAAGTTCTTAGGAGAGCTCTTGAGGGTGTCCTTATATTGCTTCTTCTGACCTCCGTGTTGAACACTTGACTTGTGTGAGTTCCCCATAAAATAGTCTTTTAGGCAAAAGTACTTTTGGCATTTGAACAATGTGGTCAGCCTATTGGAGTTGTGCTCTCTGCATTAGAGTTTGAATGTTTATCAGTTCAGCTCAAAAAAGGACCTCAGTGTCTGTTACCTTATCTTGCCTGGTGATCTTCAGAATCTTCCTAAGACAATTCAAATGGAAGCAATTCAGTTTCCTGTCACAATGCTGGTATGCTGTCCAGGTTCCACAATAAATCCAGGATGAATTCGTAATTTGGGGGAGAGGGTGACATTGAGTTGCTGTGAGGTCATTGTTGTCATATCCTATTTTCTCTTTTTCTTTCCCCTTGCCCTTCGTAATGATTTCTCTCTCTTCCCTTTTTCTTATCCTCTATTTATCTATTCGCCTCTTTCTTCTTGTTACTTTCTTCTTTCCTTAAAATCAGCTAAGTGATTAGAGCATTGGCCCTTGGAGTCAAGAAGAACTGAGTTCCATTCTTGCCTTAAGCACTTCCATGACACTGGTTGTCACTTAACCTTTTTCAGCCTCAATTTCCCCAGCTACAAAATGGGGATTAATTGTAACTACTTCATGGAGTTATTGTGAAGATCAAATGAGATAACATGTAAAATGCTTGTAAACTTTAAAGCCCTCTATAAATATTAACAACTATTAAGACACTTATAATTATTGTTCATTCCTACTGGTGCCCCTCAAGACTGATGACTGAGAAGTGAGACTCATGGCCCTGTCTCCAATTTACTAAGAAGCAACAGATCCCTCTGCTTGGTTTTGGCGTCATAGGCATCTCTATATAGTATTTTGTTTCTCAGAATGTCTGTTTGTCTTTTATAAGTTTTTTTTTTTTTTT
>NW_020954576.1:86970285-87041491 GCF_900497805.2 Vombatus ursinus
AAAAAAAAAACATTTTACTCAGGCTACAAATGATTGAAGTGCTCTGCATCCCAGAATCTAATTTACATTTGATGGACATGAGGATGTTAAGCTTGAAATCACAGAAACTGTGATACCTCAAACTATTTGGTAATAATGGAACAGCTATTCATTGCCTATTTGTGGTATGGCCTACAGAAACCTGGCTTTGGGTTTTTCACTATATTTCTCTAGATGTGAGTCATTTCACAAAAGGGCACCTGCTTCAGAACAATAGGGTGGGTCATGATCAAGCTTCCAAGAGACAAGGTAAGCAGTTCTTTTGAGTGGGAATGAAAAGAGTCTTTAGAGATGGGTCCAAGAACCAACCTCTTTGTGTCTCTATGCTAGACTTTTCTAAGTTTACTTCCTGTCCCCCATGGGCATTAATGGGAGGGTGTGTCCTGGGGAGAATGTTATACTTAAATTTGTCTTGTTTTGCCTTTTGTGTAATAAATATTTTTTATTGAATTAATGATGTCACTTTCACTGATTTGTTAAATGGTAAATATAGTGGTGGAGGATCAGGAGCCATAGTTGTCAGTACTGGGAGCATAGTTCTCCCAGTCAAAAGTTACCTCTAGGGCCCTGTGAATCAGCTGTAGCAACATAATCTCACCCTCTGACTGCCAGAATGAGTCAATACAAAGAAGAGAGAAAAAAGTTGGGGTGCCATAGCACAGAAGCCTTGCCAAGCGCACATTTCACAAAGTTACATCAAATTTCACAGAAAAGATGCTACCTGAGATGAGACTTGAAGGAAATGGAGGGAAAACAGTAACTTCCACTTGACAAACCAGTTCTTTTTTTCCAGAATTGATTCCAGGAGAGTAATAATAATAATAATAACAGTTAACATTTATATATCACTTACCTATGTGCCATGCTTTCAAATATTATCTCATTTGATCTTTACAACAACCCTGTAAGGCAGGTGCTATTATTAGGTTATTAGATTAGATTATTATTAGATTAGGTGATATTAGTATTACAGATGAGGAAACTGAGTGATTTGCCCAGGGTCACATAGCTATTAAGTGTCAGAGGCCAGTAAGTGCCAAATTTTTTTATCTCTAGGCCTAGCATTCTATCTATTGCATCACCTAGCTGCCCATGTAATTTATTTCATCACTTCCACAACTTTCAGAGATTTGGAATTCTTAGATGGTTTAGTTAAGAATTTATCAGATGCTCTGCTTTTCTACAGAATGAAACCTACAGTGGAAATCTGAATAATTGAAGCCCTCCATGTCAATTTTGTAATTTGTCATAGAGAGGTATTGTCTCTATCACCTGTCTGAATGAGTGGTCCACAGAGTACTCCTATAAAAATATGATTTTGTTTCTCTGTCCTTTTTTTCCTTACACAAATGCTTTTCAATGTGCTTCTACCACTCAGCGGCATTTTTCTATACGTGTGCATACATTCTTGATATGTAGTTATATCCCTTTGTGTTGTCTTTTTAAAATAAGGCTTACCCTTCTATGCCTTCAATAAAGTCCTGTTCTTCATCATGTCACAGGGGTGGCAGTGGATGACAGAGGTAGGTAGGTGGTAAAATGGGTAGAGTGGAAGGCCTGGAGTCAGGAAGATCCAATCTAGCTTCAGACTTTCACTAGCTGTGTGACTCTGGGCAAGTAACTTAACCTCAGTTTGCTTCAGTTTCCTTAACTGTAAATAGGGATAACAATAGCATCTACATCATAAAGAGAATCAAACAAGACAATAACTGTAAAGTGCTCAGCATAGTGCCTGGCATATAGGAGGCACTCAATAAACCCTTGTTCTATTCCCCCCTTTCCTTCTCAGTTGCTATATTAGCAGAGCATAGGTTCCAAAAGGTTCTACCAAAGTGGAACGTCTTTGAATATGAGTCTGGCATTGAACTGTATATCTTTTGTCTGAAGAACAGTTTAGCTAAGTGTAGAGTGATTTATCATCAGAATTTGGCTACTGGATGACAAAATTTTAAAGTCAAAGCAACTCTTGGAGGTTATCCATCTATGTCAATGAAAGTGATACCTACATTGACATTCACAAATTCTACCTATTCCACCTATTTTGGTGATACTTATGAGAGCATAGTTAGCTAGTTGCATCAAAATTTCAAGTCATTTTTGTTTGTTACCCATATTTTCTCTGATTGAATATGGGTTCCATCAGAGGCCATTTTATTACTGTCTTCATATTTCTGGAACCCAATGCATAACTTGAAACGTAGCAGGCACTTAATAAATATTTGGATTGGTTGATGTACTATGGGTGATGTGATCTCTGAATATGTCTCTTCCCAGTTTGTTCTATTAGTAAATTCATTTTCCTTTCTTGACTTTCATGGAAAGACTAGTACATATTTGTGATCCATTTATCCTTTCCCTGGTTGTGGGAAATCACAGGAAAGCTTCATAAAGTAATAGGAAAGTGAGGTAGTCATTGTTGAAAAAGGGCTGATCTGTCAATCCTTTGGGGCTTTAGCCATTTGGTTACTAATTCCTTCTAAGCCATTGTAGCATCAGACCCACAAATAAAGTGTTTCAAGATGATAATGACTCATGGTTATTTAGGAATTGTAAACTTATGATTATTGCCTGTCTTTTATTTTACCCTTCACATAATATAGTCCCTAGAATCACCAAGTGTGAGGGTACTTTAATGACCTTCATTGTATGCACACTTATTCTGCTGGGTGTTCCTGCTGTGTGTGTTCTCACTGGGATCTTTCCTTAAAGGTATATAAGTCAGTTATAGTGGAAAGTGAAGTAATTAAGCTTTCTAGTCTCAGCAGCTTAGCAACTAAGGCTTTTAAACTCTAATAAATCTCCAATACTTTGCAATTACTATAAGATACTTTGTGAAAAGCCTTTTGAAAGAAAAGTAATGGCATGTTCTGTGTTCATTAGGGGTTACAAAGTTTAATTTAGTTTGCTTTGTTTCCAGAATTAAAAAAAAAAGTATCATCTGCTACATGCTGGTAAATAGTACCTTTCCTATAGAAAGTATATTACATTTCACTGGGAGTGGGTGGGTGGTGAAGATATACTACGTTCTCAGATAAAAAAATATGAAATAATTTGAGGGTATCTTTTCTTTATCTCTGTAGTTCTGGACTTCATTTTTTGCAGGAGGTTCACATCTCTCCATCAAACCTCCCTATCCCCCACTATTCTGTAGAGTTTGGGCAAATAATCCTTTTTGTTTCTAATAACTAACATTCTTTTCACAAACAAAATAGCACTACTAAGGATCCATCCACTGTAAGATCAACCAGGGGCTTAAATTCTCCATCTGTGTCCCAAGGCAGTGCAGAAAAGTTGACAAAAATGGAAAATGTTAAATACTAGAGTGTATGTGGGAAAACGGATACATGAATGCACTATTGGTGGAACTGTGAACTAGTCCAGCTATTCTGGAAGTAATCTGGAACTAGGCCCAAAAAACTATTAAATTGTGCATACACTTTGTCTCATAAATACTACTTCTACTAGGAATGTAGCCCAAAGAGATCAAAGAAAGAGGAAAAGGACCTGCTCTTTCTGTGGTGGCAAAGAATTGGAAACTGAGGGTTGTCCATTAATTGGGGAATGGCTGAACAAGTTATGATATATGCTTGTTTCTGAAGAAACTTGGGACACTTTTATGAACTTAAACAGAGAGAAATCAGCAAAATGAAGAGAATAATTTGTCAATACCAAATGGAGGAAGCTTTCCAGAACTACAGGAGTTTCCACTCAATTAATCCACGAGCATTTATTGAGTATCTACTATGTCAGGAACTAGACAAGACATATGAGGGACAGAAAGAAGGCTAGTTTGGGTGACCTATAGTCCTCTAGATTCTCAGCCTGGTCTTCCTTCAGAAGTTAGATCACTTCAATGCCACAGCAATAGGGCCCAGACTGTGAAGCAGTCAACAGCATAGAACTTCCAGGCCACCTGCCAAGGGATTGGGGAAAGCAATGTCTGTGGGAACTCCATTATAAGTGACTGAGGCACTATACCAGTATCTGGTGAAAGCAATTGGTCATTGGACAGTCTATTTTCCATAAGCTTTATTTTGTGATTTCCATTTGGTTTTATACAACTTGCCATTAAAATTATTCTGGTCTGAGTCATATGAACCATACAATTGCTTAAAAAAAAGTTGCTATGACCCTGGGCAAGTCACTTAACTTCTGTTTGCCTCAATTTTCTCATCTATAAAATGAGAATAATAATAGCAACTACCTTCCAGGGTTGTTGTGAAGATAGACAAAATATATAAAACACTTTGCAAAACCTTATAGTGCTGTATAAAGTTATCAACATCATCATCATCATCATCATCATCATCATCGTCATCATCCTGGGTGGTTTTATACAGTAATTTCCTAGATTTTCAGGGTTGAGTTTGTTCTCATAGAGAGAACAAAGTTCCAAATGGGAAACCTCCATGTATCATGAGATCCTTTAATAAAAGGTTACACAAGTTACAAGAAGTTGGAGAAGGATTTAAATTTTCAAGATTTATTTTTGGAAAGGGTGGGCTGTCAAAATAGCTAAAGTTCCAGACCTACAGCACCCTGTAATGATACATTATGCATGTCATTAATTCCTTTTGGTGCACTGTTATAATAATTAGCTCATTTTAAGGCTAGGGGCAATGTAATGACTCCTAAAGTCCATGTGGTTTCCTCCTCTTTGGCTTCAAAGAATTTATTTTTAGATGAAAAGTGATGAGTTCAATCACAATTACTCTAAGCCCCAGTTAGGGAAATTCCTAATATTTAAGTAGAGGTATATTCTGGAAATATTCAGGTAACAAGAAAGTAGATTATATTATTATAGTTTCAGTTGATAGAGAGGCATCTAGAGGGGAAGTTGGGAAATGAGCAAACCTTTTCCTGAGACTTCCTTCAGTCCTTAGTAGGTAGGTATACTGGAGATATCAGCCAGATGTTTTGCTCCAAGACGTCTATGGAGAAGGTGATTCTCCTTTCCTTGTCATATCCCAGTCCTATTGTCTCTTTCTCCTTAGAAGGCTAATGGCTCTTAGATCAGCTCTGTATGATAAATTCTGTGTACCTTCCTATCCACTGTCCTCTTTAACTGATTCTGAGATAGCTCTTTCATTTTATACAAATTTCTTAGGGGATGACTAAGTTTTTCAAGCAATGGCTTTGATTGATTCAAGGAGATGTACAGGTCCTGTTCATAATCTCTGACCTGATTGATTAATTCAATAAAGAAGTCTTCTTGTAACAAAGAGAAGTACTTTTAAGTGGATGGGACAATTAATGGAGCCCTAACCTTATGCTATTTGAAATTTTAGTCCCAATGTGCATTAGTTGAGCAATATGTAGTTATAACATCAGGGAAAATAAGGCAGAGGTGTTTCCAAGATACAGAATGGAATACTAAATAATGTTGAATATTTATCTGAAATGCTGGAGAAATATTTTATGTGAATCTGGGGGAATACAACTTTCTTTCCTAATTTAAACATTTTTGCTGATATCTTTTGACTTTGTATCATCTATGTTTCTCAATATTTCCCTTTGGGTCTGGAGAACTATCCCTAATGACTGAAAAATAACAAATAGAAAAAAATCACTTGAGCAGAGCTAACCAATGTATTATCCATAGTGTTATGCATAGGAACCTGGTTCTTAGAGAGGATTGTAAAAATAAAACAAATAAACAAAAAACAGCAAAAAACAATTGCCTAATTCAATAGAACTGTTATAATAGTGTATCTGAGTAGAAAGGATTAATTCCCACTAGGAACTGTCTATGTTTGAGTGGGAGACACTAAGCCTGTAATTGGACCAACAAAGTAAAGGGCTTTGTTGTATCATCTTTCGTTTTAGCAAGGTCTTCTAATATCTGGATTATTCAAACTGAAAAGAGCCCTCACAAACACACAGCTCACATCATTATAGACTCAGTCAAGCCTTCTACTAAAACAGTCATTGAATCTATTTCTTCTTGTCTGTTCCTAAAGCAACCACCCTCCATCCCCCACCCCTGTATAAGTCATCATTACCACCTTCTTGGACAATTCCCACAGCCTCTTAACAAGCTCCTCTGCTTCTACTCTCTTTGTTCTCCAATCCATACTTCATATAGCAGTCTGACTAATCTTTTTCATGCATAGATCTGGTCAAGAGATCACAGTATATTGTAGCTAGAAGGGATATCATAGGCAGGAGTGTGCTGGCACCAGCTAAACACTGTTCAGGAGAGCCAATTGTTAAAATTTCACTATGAGCATTTGGATTTCAGAATTTGGCAGATGCTACAGATCAGGGCTTGATGTATTGCTTTGTTGATTTCTACACTTAAGAAAGTAATGGGGAAAATGTTAATAATGCAGATTAAATCTAAAAGTGTGTCATGCACACAATTTTTGGAAACCCAATTGTTAAACATTTACCAACACACCCCTTCTAGATGGGGGAGAATGGGAAGGGAATAAGCATTTATATGGCACCTGCTATGTGCTAGGTACTGTGCTAAACACTTTACAAGTATTTTCTCATTTGATCCTCAGAACAATTCTTTAAAATATTAGCTATTATTACCCCCATTTTACAGTTGATGAAACTGAAGCTAATAGACATTAAGTGGTCGCATAGGGTCACATAACTGACAAATGTCTGAGGCTCATAGGGTCATAGATGAAGAGTAGGAAGAGAATTTAGAATCCAACCTAGTCCAACTTCTTCATTTTTATAGATGAAGGAACTAAGATACAGGAAAGCTGAGTGAACTCCTAGGGGGAGGGTCACATAGCTAACGGCAGGATTTCTCCAGTATGGTACTTTATATGGTATATTGTGCTGCCTCAGTGTACCTTCGGCTTTCTCTCCTTCATTCTATAAAGTTTTGTTCAGAGTCTAGGTTCTGTTACCAGATATTTATACATTAATTCTTCAATAGTCAGTGATTATGTTGATGGGACTGGGGAGGGGGTAATTCTAACACCAATACAGATTGTAGCCCCTTTCTGAATTAATCTTTGAGAGCTGCTATGGTCAAAAAATTCATCTCTGTGTGACTGAATCAGTGAGTCTCTACAAATTAAATTATATTTGGAAAATAGGGTTGTTGTTGTTGTTTAGTTGTTTAGTTGTGTCCAACTCTTTGTGACCCCATGGACCATAGCATTCCAGGCTTTTCTATCCTCCACTATCTCCTAAAGTCTGTCCAAGATCATGTTCATTGTTACTATACCATTATTTATCTATCTCATCCTCTGCCATTCCCTTTTCCTTTTGCCTTCAATATTTCCCAACATTAAGGTCTTTTTTTTTAAATGAGTCTCATCTTCTGATTATGTGGTCAAAGTATTTAAGCTTCAGCTTCAGTCTTTGACCTTCCAGTGAATAATAGCCTTA
The DNA here is from genome assembly GCF_900497805.2 of Vombatus ursinus. Taxonomy (NCBI): domain Eukaryota; kingdom Metazoa; phylum Chordata; class Mammalia; order Diprotodontia; family Vombatidae; genus Vombatus; species Vombatus ursinus. Next base: position 86,977,681 of record NW_020954576.1, read on the forward strand.
GCTAGTTTCTTTAAGTATTGACTGATTTGATCTCCTTGCTGTCCAAGGGATTTTCAAAAGTATTCTCCAGCAGCACAATTTGAAAACATTGATTCTGCAGTGTTCAGCTTTCCTTATAGTCCAACTCTCAGAGTTATACACTGTTACTGGAAAAACCATAGCTTTGACTCTATGCACCTTTGTCAACAAGGTGATATCTCTGCTTTTTAGTATGCTGTCCAGATTATCATAGCTTTCTTTCCAAGGTCCTTCAGAGTGACTTGCAGACTTTCATCACAAACCTATTCCTTAAATTATTTTCTTATATTAGTGTCACCAGATATTTTTCTTGGTGTTGTTGTGGTTGTTGTTGTTGTTGAGTTGATTTAGTCATGTCCAATTCTTCATGACCCCCTGGACCATACTGTTCATGGGATTTTCTTGGCAAAGATCCTGGAATGGTTTGCCATCTCCTTCTCTAGTGGAGTAAGGCAAACAGAGGTTAAGTGATTTGCCCAGGGTCACACAGCTAGTTAATGTCTGAGGCTGAATTTAAACTCAGGTCAGGTCTGACTCAAACCCTGAGCTCTAACCACTGGGCAATGTAACTGCCTTTCTATCCCTTGGACTAGAATTTTTATTCATCCTCTTGCTTTCTTGCCCATTCATCTAAAACTCCATAATTATTTGGTCCTCAAAAGTATAAATTTTCAAACTTCTATACATCAAGACCTCAAAGCTCAATCAAAGCAATACAATATCTTCTCAGGATTTTACCAATAAATTTGCCTATTGGCAAAAAGTGAAGTGATTAGTGTCGTACAGTTGAGAAGGCGTTAGGTTAGGAGTCAGAACTGGCTTCAAATAGTAGCTCTGGGGCTTAGTACCAATGTGACCTAGGTCAAATCATTTAAATTCTGCATTTGTTTCTTTCACCTGTAAGAGGAGGATAGTGGATTAGATGACTTCTTATACCCCTTCATCTAGTGGAAGGATCCATAAGTGGACTTTAAAATGACATTGTTTTTCTCTAATGGAAATGGAGACAAAAGAACTCAAAATGAAAAAAACAAAACAAAACAAAACAAAACCCCCAAAATAAGGAAGAGGTGATATTAGATAAATAAGAATAAGATGTTACTCTTTCCCATAAGTTTATTATCACAAAATCTTTATAGAAGTTTTGAAACAGCACAACAAATTTTCCCCTCCCACAATTTTTCTTCTCTACCAGGCTGCACTCTTTTGGACTTCTTCATTATACCAGAGAAACCTCATCCTGCAAGATCACTTCAGCCCTGGCTCTCATACCTTGGAAGCACTCTTTGCCCCTGAGACCCCTCCCTCTGATTGGAGGGCTTCTCCAAGAATCTTTATTTAAGGAGAGTACCCAGGCCTTCTATCTAGTCAGTTTTCACTAGGCTGTACTCTGTACTTCTCCATCATACCTCTGTGCTGGGTGTCTCCTCTACCCCCACCCCCATCCCTTTGAAATATGTATATGTATGTATATACTTACATACATAAATATACACACAAACATGTGCATATAAATGTGTACATATACAAATTTCATATAATCATCATATACATATGAATACATATATATATCGTATGTATGTATAAATTTTGTTTATTAAAGGACTACTTGTTAAGGGTGTCTTGTTTCCTCTAGCTGGAGTGGTTTTGTTTATATACCCAGAGTCACAGCAAACAATTTTTGTGCTTAGAGTGGGACAAGCATACATACAATGTCCTCAGAGTGTATGGTTGGACACTCTGGGACACTATGAGTGTATTTCTGGGAAGCTGAGAGGTGATATGAGAAAGACCTCACTTAAGAAAAAATTAAGTCACCCAGCAGTATCCTATTTTTATGAATTAGTCTTCATGGTTAGGTGCTAATTTCAGTTGTTTCAAATGAGGATGATACCAGCATTCTGGGACAAGTTTAGCACTCTGATACAATGCCATAGTTACCTCACTCTAACTATGACCCTGTATCTATTTGTACCAATATATAAACTGGACAGGCTCCACCCATAGGTGAGGCAACTAATTAACTGTGTGATTTTAGGGTCACCGGAAAGCCTGCCTATCCAAAAAATATTCCCTTTATTTGCCCTGCCTCACTGTTGGGAATTTCTCTCTGTAGAATTACTCTTTTGGGGTTAAATTATTACCTTAAGTAAATCCCAATTATACGGCAAATATGGAAAGGAGTAGCAGAGTAACCCATTATAGTTACAGAGATTTATTCATCAGATCAGCTAACTAGCATGCTGTAGCATTCTAAGAGAGAAGTTTAGTTCTCTGGAAAGAACTTTGGCAGTGACATCAGAATACCCAGGTCCTACCTTAGATGCTTACTACCTTCTTGACCTGGGGCAAATTGTGAAGTTTTTCTAGGTCTCTGTTTTTCCATTTATAAACAGAAAGGGCAGGACCAAATAGCCTCTGAGTTATTTTTAAGCTCTAGATTTATGTCCCTGAATATGAGGGACATAAATTTCAACAGTGGGATGAGAATGGGAGGGGATTCCAAGGCACGAGCATATGCCAGTGCCATATATTGGGGAAATATCCATAGCTCACTGTATGCATGTATAGGGGGGTTCAGGAGGAAGAAGAAAGTTATGATAACTAGGGAGAAAGTCAGCAGTATTGGGCTCATGGAGGAGGGGAAGTGGGAGTGGGCTACCCGACAGAGAGAAGGCATGTACTGCAGCTAAGTTTTATTTATTCCTTAGCCTAAGAGTAGCTCTCCTCCCTCCCTCCCTCCCTCCATCTCTCTCTCTCTCTCTCTCTCTCTCTCTCTCTCTCTCTCTCTCTCTCTTTGTAAATCCATTCATTTGGAGTGGAAAAAAAGTTGTCAGGAAGAAATCATTCAGTCTACCTTTTCATAGCTTCATTTATAAATAAAGAAAAACATGCTAATGAATACTGTGTTTATTTGGATAGGTGATATCAGTGATAGTATTTCAATGGTCAAAAGTTATTGCCTGTTCTAGAAATCTCAGTGTAATTATTTAGAAGTCGTAATCACCTATACTTTTTTTTAATGAAATGACTATGTCCATCTTACCCATAGTCTATTTTGAAAATGTAAATTAGCCTCTTGATTCATGCATCATTTCCCACCAACATTACTACTGACAGATGAGAACACTGTAAACCAACTCTTAACATTGGGTAAGAAATAATTTCTCATTCTTAAATAATTCTTCTCAATTCTGAACATCAAAATGACATTTTTGAAACATCTAAATCCTTAAAATGAAATAAACTTCAGAAGTATTTTAATGTGAGTAATATAAACTAAAAAAAATCCTTTGAGTCTTTAAAATAATATTAGTTTTGCATGTCAGTTTTTCTTAGAGATCAACTTTTTTTTTTTTTTTTACTGTTTTATTGAAACTTCAACAGACAGTAGCTTACTTTTCCACAGTTTTAAGCGCCTGAGACTTTTGGCTGATGGATGTAAGACCAGTAAAATTGCCTATAAAACTTTATACTATAACTTATACAATGTTTATAGAATATATTCCAACTTTTACTTTTTCAAAAGCAAACTCTTGCATATATGCATGTAGAAATTCAGATGTGTTGTGGTGGAAAATTAAAATAGTTCACTGATTTGGACTAAGGCTAACAGTTTCTCTGTATCCACCTTACTGGAATAGGCATCTGAGTAGAGTATCCCAAAGAAAATACAGTAGAACTCTATTGTAATATAGTTTCCTATTCTCTGGATTTGTATACACCATGGGCATAAATAGGAATATATATGAAAAGAAATTTACAATTAGAGCTAGAAGGGAATTACAGAGGCAATTCAGTTCCACACTTTGATTTTACAAATGAGAAAACTGAGGCCTAGTGAAGTTAAATAATTTGCTTAGGGTCACACAGGAAATAAACAGCTGAGGCAGTATTTGAACCCTGGTCCTTGACTCTAGTGTTAGTAGATTTTCCATTGTACCATACTTCTTTAAAAAAAATAAAATAAGATAAATTTTAAAAATAAAAAATAATAATGGATCTCAAATTCCAGAACCATACAGCAGAGATCTCACTTAACATGGTCATCCTAGGACACCAGAACATATTTGTTCAGTCCCTTAAAAACAGAGTTAATAAAGGGTTTCCACTGTAACTACATACGTGAAGTTGTCATCAGCTTTCATCTTGCAATAGTTTAGAGAAACACCTGTGGAGATGGGAGCCATGAATATTGCAGCATGAAGACTAGAGTGTGCTTCTCAACTTAAATACAATGAATAAGGTCAGTGTTACTCTGCCAAGTATGACTGAATCAAAGATTTGTAGGCACGCAACTTATCCACCATAAGGAAATAGACATGGATAATAAAAATACCATGCTCTGACAGATATGTGATCTATTAATTAGCCACCAATATCACTTGGATGAGGTGTCTGCTCCCCAAATGTTCCACAGTTCTGTGTAGGAAAGTGCTTTAGTTCCTGGCAGGCTTCCAGAACATAAGAATTGAAACAGAAAATGTTCACAGCTGAGCACAACATTCTATCTCCCAGCTTGGTGCAGGAAACAGTCAAATATTTATAATGCATATGTTCCTTAGCTCCACCTTGTAGAATCCCTAGCTTCTGTCAATGTTCAGCTCAAAAATCATCTCTTTCAAGAAGTCTATCCTGCTCCTCTTCCCTCCCCCTCAGTTATTAATACCCTCTCCCAAAATTATTTTGCATTTACTTCTATCTATCTACTTTATGTTCATTTGTCTATCTATATGTTATTTCCTAACAATAGAATGTAAACTTTTTGAAGGCAGAGACTAATTGTTTTTGTCTTTATATTCCCAGTGTCTGCTCCACTGTGTGGCATATAGTAGTAGATGGTTAATGGATGAATGAGCGTGATGGTGATCTAGCCTAACCATGTAATTGATTTTGGAGTAATTATGAGTTTCTTTCCTACAAGAATAAAGTCATATGATCGATATTAACTTATGAATTCTATGGGCAGCTTATGCCAAAATGTCCATACTCCAAGGTATTAAAAGTATAAGAGAGGTTCACAAGTTAGTTTTCAGCAAATACTGGAATACCTGCCATTCCGAAAGGCATAAGAAGAAAAGGTTTTCTTGGAAAGTCAAATATCTTTTTAAAGAGAAGCTGTTCTGATTTTGCACCAAGGAAATGAGAGGCACGTGACTTTGGAATACTATCTATGGTCTACTCTCTCCCTAAGACTTTATGCTATTCTCTTTCACCAGCCCTTCTTTCTGGGATAATGGAGCTAATGAGATGTTCTTGCATTTATTTCAGACACTGAGAGTATTTCTTAACTATAGTAGGTACAAGGTCTTGTGATCAGTCCTAGAAACAATTTTTCAGAGACATTTGTTCTTGGAGAAAGGGTAGCTTTTTGCATACTACAACAGAGTGTAGTTAGAGTCATTCTAGCCACAAATGACTTTCCAAGTTGGAAGCACAAAAAGTGGGTTTCTTAGAAACAGAGTTATTATGTAGTTAAGTAGGCATTGCACTATCCTGACAGACTGAAGTTGATGAAAGTATTGCTTCCAACATCTGACCCAGTGTTTTACACATAGTAAGTGCTTAAAAATAGTTTTTGGATGAGCAAATGATTGAAGGAATGAAGACCAGCCTTTATATATTACCTTAGAGTTTTTACATGAGTATTACCAACTCATTAGCCAGATTTCTTGTAACTATAATTTCTCATCAAGAAAGTGGGTATCCTTGAAGAAAACATAAAAACTATCAGACTTTTGCAGATAATTTTATATAGCAGATCATGTCATTATAGTTACACAATTGACATCTATAAAGAATATGTGATTCCACTGAGTTTTCTGTTGATTTTTTTAAAAAAGCGTTTGACTTTGCAGAGCCTGAAAGATTCTCCTCAAACAAGGTAACTCTGATGCATAAATCATGTTAGATTCTGACAGGTGCAATATGTCTTGTGAAGCACAAGACATATTGTCCTAATGAGTTGGACTAGAAGTATAGCAAAAGCAAAGGATCCCAGAAAGACAGGGTATTGCACTGCTTGTTGTTCAATTGTTTCAATTGTGTCCAACTCTTCATGACCCCTTTTGGGGTTTTCTTGGCAAAGATACTGGAGTGGTTTGCCATTTTCTTCTCCAGCTCATTTTACAGTTGAGGAAACTAAGGAAAACAACATTATGTGACTTGCCCACTAGTAAGTGTCTGAGGCCAGGTTGGAACTTAGGTCTTCTTGACTACAGGCCTGGCACTTTATGCACTGTGACACCTAGCTACCCTATTGCACTGGTGCTCACATAATAAAAAGACCCAGAGGACTCTAGTGCATTGGGTGGATCTTTTATGGCTAAATTGTGGAAAGCCAGAGATAAGAACAGCACAAAATATGAAGGCATGGAGAGATTATAATCTGCACCAGTGGAGGAAGTGCTTAAATGGCTGAACTCACAGATCTATTAAGTGTAAGTTCCTAGTTTACAAAATGATTTTTCTCACAATGATCTTCTTAGATAGGTAGTACAAATATTACCATTTCTATTTCAGAAGAGACTGAAGCTAAGACAGATAAAATGATTTGGCCAAAGTCACACAATTTAATTCATCAAGCATTTATTTTTTAATATTTCTGATTTTATTAATTTATTTTTAGTTTTCAACATTCACTTCCACAAGATTTTGAGTTCCAAATTTTCTCCCCATCTTATCCCTCCCCCCCCAAGATGGTGTGCATTCTGAATACCCCTTCCCCTAATCTGCCCTCCCTTCTATCTCCCCCACCCCCTTCTCTCATCCTCTTCCCCTTCAATTTTCCTGTAGGGCAAGATAGATTTCTATACCCCATTACCAGTATACCTTATTTCCCAGTTGCATGTGAAAACAATTTTTAACATTTGTTTTTAAAACTTTGGGTTCCAAATTTTCTCCCTTCCTCCCTCCTCACCCACCCTCATTGAGAAGGCAAGCAACTCAATACAGGTTATACATATGTAGTCATGCAAAACACTTCCATAGTAGTCATGTTGTGAAAAACTAAGTATAATTCCCTTAATCTTATCCCACCCTCCATTTATTCTATTCTCTCTTTTGACTCTGTCCCTCCTTAGAAGTATTTGCTTCTGATTACCCCCTCCCCTAATCTACCTTCCCATCTATCATGCCCCTGCTGTCTTGTCCCCTTCCCCCCTATTTTCCTGTAGGGTAACATAGATTTCCATACCCAATTGAGTGTGTATGTTATTCTCTCCTTAAGCTAAATCTGTTGAGAATAAGATTCACTCATTCCCTCTCACCTTCCCCTGTTCCCCCTCCACTGTAAAAGCCTTTTCTTGTCTGTTTTATGTAAGATAATTTACCCCATTTTATCTCTCCCTTTCTACTTCCCCCAGTATAAGCCTCTCTCACCCCTTAATTTTATTCCCCAGATATCACCCCTTCATCTTCACCTCACCCTGTGCCATCTATCTATCTATCTATCTATCTATTTATCTATCTATCTATCTATCTATCTATCTATCTATCTATCTATCTATCCATACATATAATTTTTTCCCTCCAACTACCCTAACACTGACAAAGGTCTCATGAGTTATAAATATCATCTTTCCATGCAGGAATGTAAACAGTTCAACCTTAATAAGTCCCTTATGATTTCTCTTTACTGTTTATCTCTTCATGTTTCTCTTGAGTCTTGTATTTGAAAGTCAAATTTTCTATTCAGCTCTGGTCTTTTCATCAAGAATGCTTGAAAATCCTCTATTTCACTGAAAGTCCAATTTTCCCCCTGAAGGATTATGCTCAGCTTTGCTGGGTAGGTGATTCTTGGTTGTAATCCTATCTTTTTTGCCTTCTGGAATATTATATTCTAAGCCCTGAAGTCCCTTAATGTAAAAGCTGCTAGATCTTTTGTTATTCTGATTATGTTTCCACAATACTTGAATTGTTTCTTTCTGGCTGCTTGCAATATTTTCTCCTTGGCTTGGGAACTCTGAAATTTGGCTACAATGTTCCTAGGAGGTGATTGGTAAATTCTTTCAAGTTCTATTTTGCCCTCTGGTTCTAAAATATCAGGGCAGTTTTCCTTGATAATTTCTTCTTCTTCTTCTTCTTCTTCTTCTTCTTCTTCTTCTTCTTCTTCTTCTTCTTCTTCTTCTTCTTCTTCTTCTTCTTCTTCTTCTTCTTCTTCTACTTCTTCTTCTTTTGGCAATTGGGTTTAAGTGACTTCCCCAGGGTCACACAGCCTGTAAGTGTCAAGTGTTTGGTCTGAGGCCAGACTTGGACTCAGGTCCTCCTGACTTCAGGGCTGGTGCTCTATTCACTGCGCCATCTAGCTGACCCCCTTGATAATTTCTTGGAAGATCATGTCTAGGCTCTTTTTTTGATCATGGCTTTCATATAGTCCAATAATTTTTAAATTATCCCTCCTGGAACTATTTTCCAGGTCAGTTGTTTTTCCAGTGAGATATTTCACATTGTCTTCTATTTTTTCATTCTTTTGGTTTTGTTTTACAATGTCTTGATTTCTCATAAAGTCATTAGCTTCTATTTCCTCCATTCTAATTTTTAAAGAAGTGTTTTCTTCAGTGAGCTTCTGGATTTACTTTTCCTTTTGGCCAATTCTGCTTTTGAAGGCATTCTTCTCATTGTCTTTTTGGACCTCTTTTGCCATTTGGGTTAGGCTATTTTTCAGTTGTTATTTTCTTCAGCATTTTTTGGGTCTCCTATAGCAAGCTGTTGACTAGTTTTTCATGATTTTCTTGCATCACTCTCATTTTTCTTCCCAGTTTTTCCTCTATTTCTCTTACTTGCTTCTCAAAATCTTTTTTGACCTCTTCCATGGCCTGGGACTGATTCATATTTTTCTTGGAGGCTTTGGATGTAGGAGCTTTGACTTTGTTGTCTTCTTCTGGTTGTATGTTTTGATCTTCTTTGACACCAAAGTAAGATTCTATGGTCTGACTCTTTTTGGGCTGCTTGCTCATGATCCCAACCAATTACTTGAGTTATAAACTCTTTGTTAAGGTAGGGGTCTGCTTCCAGGGTGGAGAATGTATTGTTCCAAGCTTTGAGGGTTTTGTGCAGCTGTTTTCAGAGATACTTCTAGGAACCTGTAAATTTTCAGTTCTTTCAAGGTGCTATGATCAAGGGCGAGGTGTTTACTGCTTTCCTTGTCTGTGCTCTGGTCTGTGAGTGACAACAAGCACTCTTTTCTGCCTTGGAACTGTGAAGAGGATTCCCTCTCTACCGCCACTACAAGTTCTACCATGCCAGAGCTCCTCCTCGCCCCAGGACCACCACCTAGAACTGTGACCCAGATCCAAACACAAGCAAAGCAAGAGAATCTTGCCTCAGGACCAGCAAAGAGATCCCTGCAATCTCCCTCTGATCAGCCACTTGATTCCCCCTCAGTCTGTGGGCCAAGAGCTCCCAGGGCTGTAGCCAGGACTGGGGTTGGGACTGAGCTTCTCTCTCACTGTGGTCACAGACTTTTCCTACTGACCTTCTAAGTTGTCTTTGGCATTGGTGGGTTGAAAAGTCTGGAAACCACCACAGGTGCCGGTGATTCAGTCCTCTGAAGCCTGCTCCAGCTTTGCTGAGGCCTGTTTTGCCTGTGCATCCATGCTGAACTGCGTTCCTCTCCCAGCCCAGTGCAATAGACCTTTCCAATCAACCATGTAGTTTGTCTTGGGCTGGAAATTTGTTTCGCTCTGTCTTTTTGTGGGTTCTGCTGCTTTAGAGTTTGTTTAGAGCCATTTTTTTTACAGGTATTTGGAGGGGTTTGGAGGAGAGCTCAAGCAAGTCACTGCTTTTACTCTGTCATCTTGGCTCCGCCTCCATCAAGCATTTAATAAGCACTTACCATATACAAGGTCTTGTGCTGTGTATACAAAGATGAACTGGAAAAAAATGGTCCCTGCCCTTAAAAAATCCTGGTAAATGTTGAAACTGATGGAATTCCAAGTTCCATTATAAAAATTCTATCAAGAATCTTGCGCAGGTGGATGAATGAAAGAAATTCTTAAAATTTCCAGAGTTTAGCTAAGTCAATGGTTTAGAAAATAGAAGATATGTGGGAATTTATCTCCTAAAAAGGAGCTAAGGGTAAGCAAAATCCCATTAAAGATCCAAGGGATGCTAGGCAGATAACAAAAACTTAGTAGGCTATATGTCCTCTGATTTCATTTCTAACTCTGAGACTCCATCAATCTAGTGGCCTGCCTCCTGTTTTCTATGGTTGGGGCATTCAGTGATCATCTTTCCCTCTTCAGATACATTTGAACTTGAATCTATGTACCTTCTGCTCAACTTTAACATGCTCCTTTGATGAATAGTAAAAAAAAGTGTCTTAGGTCTTATAAACATCTATAGTAGCAAGAGAGATGGGAGAGGCCATTTTCCTGGCATCTCAGGACTTTCCATTTCTAACCAAACATAGAAAGTTGACATGTGAGTATTTCAGAACCTCAAAAACAATTTTGGTCTCTGCCTGTGTGGGGGGTGGTGGCTCCTATTTCATCCATACCAATCCACCCATCTCTTATTAGAACATGTAATTCCCACAGTGCTGAGTCTCCAAAAATTTTGTGAACAGGCTGTCCTTTGGACATCCTTCATTTGAAAGCACAGCCTTCATGTCCTGAAGCAGCCCACTTATTTTTAAATAAAAAGGACCAGTAGCTCCTGTCAAAAAGATTGCTAGATATGAAAGACATAGATGGATAATAGATAGATAAATAGATAGAGATAGATAGATAGATAGATAGATAGATTGATTGATTGATTGATTGATTGATTGATTGATAATAGATAGACCGAGCAAATGAGCCTGAAAATCATGTTCTCAAATTCCCAGGAAACAGCTGTGTTAGAATCACTTTTGTAAGAAACCTCAAATACTTCCTGTAAAGTTGTTTAATTCATTTTTGAATCACCTGCCTGACATTTACACCTCCATCCTGCTGCTTTCTGATGCTTGAGAGGCCTCAACCTCTATTGTACCATCCTCAGATTGGGGGATCCTGCCCAGAATCTCCATCTGAAGAAGTGTCCAGGATAGTCATGCTTATGTCTTATCAGACTTCACTCCTGACACTCTGGGACTTTTTCACCTAGCTTCTTTTACTTTTCATGTCCCTTTTATATCTTATCTTCCTCCATTAGAATGGAAGTTCCTTGAGCATAGGCACTATTTTTCCTTTTGCTTATATTTGTATTCCCAGGGTTTGGCACAGTGCCTGGCACACAGCAAGTGCTTAATAAATGTTTTATCTAATCTAATTTAATTATTATTTTTACCTCCAGTCATTCGTGCACTTCTTTTGTCCTTGCACACTATGGAAGAGTATCATCCCTTTAAATAGATGAATACAACATAAGGAAAATAGATCTTTGAGATGAAAATTTGAACTCTGGATTGGAAAGCAGAATTTTGAACTACAATCAAATTATTGGGCAGCTACCGCTAGCTTAGTTTACTCCAGAAAGTGTTGGAATTTAAGTTCCAGAAGACAAGGATACTGTTTTCCTTCATGTTAATTTCCCTAGTACAAAACATCCCATATAGGAGATACTCTGTTAGTATTATTAACATACTTACTGACATCCTGAGTTCAATTTAGTGATCCAAAACATTTCTGTCTTTTTTTTTTTAAAGCACACATTTGTATCAGTAACGTAGCACCTATACAGGTAAATTAACAATTGGTAGAGCTGAGGGGTGTGCATTATTGGAGGTTTTTAGAAATTTGGGGTGATAACTGATATCAAATATTTTACATAAATCTTCTCATTTGAGCCTTATATAACCCTGAACTGGCATTTATTCAGCACCTATGGACATTTATCAATAAATTGGTATTTATTATATGTATACTCTGTGCCAGGTACTATGGTAAGTGCAGGTATTAGAGGTGTTATTATTTGCTTCTTCTAGATGATAAAACTGAAGATCCAAGGTTAGTGACTTGCCCAGGGTCATATGACTTATGAGTATCAAAGAAGGGGATTTGAAGTGAGATCTTCCTGATTTCATATCTAACACTCTGTTACTCCATGATGCCCTTGAAAATTACCCAGTAGATATAATGCATTGAATAATGACTGCCTTATGACTAAAGAAATCAAATAAATTGGGCTAAGTCCAATTAATTTGGATCATATAGACATAGAAAATGTGGAAAATTGTGGCATCAGTCTAATAATTCAAACAAATTTCCAGTACAACCTGATATTTAATTTGTATAGCTTCCTAATGATTCATCTAGGTTCAGGAAGGCTGAAGGTCATAAACCATAAAGACAACAGGAAAATAAAACATAATGCTTGAGAACCAAGAAACTCACTCCCTTGAGTGACACTGTGGCTCTGTATGACCTAACTGTTATTTTGATACTTTTTCTGGGAGGTAATGATTTCAGAGGGGGTAGAATCACAGGAGTCTGACTGCAGATCAGAAGTTCATATTGCACCAAATGAAGGCTCAGCCAAGTTTGGGCTATTTGATTGCTTAACACATTAGTGGACTCTCTCCAGTTCCCAGTGGTCAGAGATCCACATCACAAAGTCCCTATCCCATCTGGTACTAATTGGAACCCTTGTTGGTAGTTTCCAAAGGCAGAACAGGGAAAACAGAAGGAGTTGTCTCTTCTTAGGAACAAAGACCCTGACACTAACATGACAAGCATTGGACTCTGTCCCTTCCTTATGATATCCTTGTTTTGGTAATAATAATAGTAATAATAACAATCCTAATAATAATAATAGCTAGCATTAATGTAACACCTTAAGATTTGTAAAAATTTGCATTATGTCATTTCATTCTCACAATAACCCAGGAAGGTAGGTGCTATTATTATTACCATTTTACAGGTGAGGAAATTGAGGGAAATTGTCACATAGCTAATGTCTGAGGCAGGATTTGAACTGAGATCTTCCTGAATGCAGTTCTAACATTTTATCCACTGTACCATATAGCTGTTTCTATGGCAATTCCAAACTGATTACCCAGTGTGGTATGGTGGAAAGGGTGCTAGTGTTTAATTGAGAGAATACCTGGGTCAAAGGACAGCTAGGTGGTACAGTGGATAAAGGGCAGGGACTGAAGTCAGGGAAACTCATCTTCTTGAGTTCAAATGCAGATTCAGACACTTACTAGCTGTGTGACCCTGGGCAAATCACTTAACCCTGTTTACCTCAGTTCTCCATCTGTAAAATGAGCTAGAGAAGGGAATGGCAAGCCACTCCAATATCTTTTGCAAGAAAACCCAAAATGGGGTCACAAAGAGTCGGACACAACTGAAAACTGAAAAACAACAACATCAACTAGATTGAAACCCTAGTTCTGACACTTAGCTGTGTGACCTAATTATTTTAACTGTCTGAGCCTCAGCTTTCTCCTGTGTAAAGTGAGGGTGGTTGTGATAGTCCCATTGTACTCTTAGATGGCCTCAAAGATCCCTTTGGTCAGACCACATCCAGAATATTGTGCCATTTTTGGGAAGGGCACAGATAAATTGGAGAGCATCCAGAAGAAAGCAATAAATGTCATAACCAACATCTTTAAGCTCAATAGGCTGCCTCAGGAAGTAGTGGGTTCCCCCTCAAGGGAGGTCTTCAAGCAAAAGCAGAAAATCACCTGCTAGGGACAGCTAGGCAGCATAGTAGATAGAACTCCAACCTTGGAGTCACAAGAACTTGAGTTCAAAGCCAGCCTCAGACATTTGAAACTTACTAGCTATATGACCCTGAGCAAGTCACTTAATCCTGATTGCTTCACCAAAAAAAAAAAAATCACCTGCTACATATGTTGAAATAAAGATCATTTTTAAGACATAGGTTGGAGTAAATAGCCACCAAGTTCCTCTAAAAAAATCTTTGATTGAATGAAGGAATTAAAAGGCATTTATAATGTACTTGCTACATGCAAAATACTGTACTGAAGAAATAGGGAGGGGGACAGAGAATCACTTATGTAACTGCCAATCAGAATTGGGATCACTTGGGGATCATGGACCCATACCAGGTAGATGAGTGCTAGGATAGGGATGGGCCAGAAGTTTGGGGGTCTTATTTTCATAGAGTTTTGATAATGAGGGACAAGCTAACTCTTATCCATAACACTTTGAGTTAATTCATTAATATATCCACATTATCTCAAAGTTATCAGTAATATCTTGGGGTTAATTCATTAGCATAACACTTGCTGGTGTTCTGCCAGTCTTACTGCCCATTTCTGGATGTATCTGAGGCATACAGACCATGAGCAGTTAGCAGGACTGAAGGGACCTTACATATGGCTTCCCTTAATTTAGCATCTAGTATAAAGGTGTGGCCTTAGCTAATTTATGAGACAGTTCACAGTGGCTCCTATGCTTTCCTAATTTATGAGATAATTTGCAAGTAATTGCTATGTTTTCTTAATTTGTGGAACAGCCTATACGTCACTTCTAGGCTCCCCTTCACAATCTTACTTCCTACTATTGTTACCTTGTACTAGCTACTTATAAACTTATTTTTACTATATTTACTATACTAACTACAAGAGTTGAGGGGAGTCAGAAAGACCAAAACAAGACACAATTTTAACACAGAAGGTTCATAGACGAGGTAGAATTTAAGCTTGTACCTGAAGAGAAACTTATAATTCAGAGACAAAAAGAGAGAAAATTAGGGGAATGGCAATAACAGAGGTACTGGGGCTGGAATGAATGACATAATTGGAAGACAATGATTAGACCAGTGTGGCTGGTGTTCAGGAAGTTGGTCTCATTGAGAGGTAGTATGGTACCATGAAAAAGACATTGGGTTTAGAATCGAAAAACCTGGGTTCAAATCCTACTTGTCACCTTCTCCTTAGGTGACCCTAGGCCAGTTACTTGTCTGGACCACAATTTTTTTTCACCTATGAAAGTGAAAATATTGGATTAGATGGCCTCAAAGATCCCTTTCAGCTTGAAATCTATGGTTCAAGGACTAGTAGAAGATTGATTTTGTAGGATCATTGTATTTAGAACTTGGGAGGACATTCCAGATCAGAGTCTGGACCTCTCATTTTGTAGTAATTATTTGTATTATTATTATCTTTTCAAATGGCATATGTTCAATGGAGGGGTCAGAAGGAAACTCATAGTTGGAGGTGGGGTAGTGGATATTTGCAAGTATTTGACAAGATTGGGATGAGGATGTGGTTGGGGTGATGGATCATTGGAATGCTATGGTGGAGAAGAACACATTATAATGAGAGATTGATACAGAAAAATGTTGATGAAAAATGGGGAGATAATATTGACAATTTACATGTATGGAACACTTTGAAGTTTAAAACACTTTTGTCCCATTAGATGGGAGCTCTCTGGAAACAGGGAATGTCTATGCTCTTTGGTTTATGTTAGTTAGCCTGTCCCCCATTAACAAAACCCTATAAAAATAAGACCTCCGAACTTCTGCCCCATCCCCACCCTAGCACTCATCTATCTGCTATGTGTCCATGCTACCCAAGTGCTCCCAACTCTGATTGGCAATTACATAAATGACTCTCTGTCCCTTTCTCCATTTCTTCCCCCTCCTGTTTACTTCCCTTTATCACCCCAACCCCCATCCCTATGCCATCTGCCTCCATAGCCTAGCCTTTTGCTTTTGTACTCTCTGTGCCGTACTAAAGTGTGATTGACAGACATATTACTCCCCACTTGCTGCCATCATGGTTTTTCTTGGGGAGTATCCAAAAACCCAGGTGTTCCTGCCCCCTACTCAAAACAGAGGGATCCCCTTGTAGCCCTATTCCTTTAGTCATAAACTGGGAGCATTATAAGCTATTTGTAGCTACCCCTATTCCAGAACAAGCTAGATATAGTGAATTAATGAGTGAAAGCAAGGGTGGAGAGTTGAACTTTGTGTCCCCTTTCAGGAGATTTTTCCTTTTTTTCTCAGTAGTAATAAATCAACTAATTATTCCATAAATTAATTGGCAATTCACCTTCCCTGACCATCATATCATTCCACCTCTGAACTCTGATAGTAGTTATTGTCTGTAGCACTCATTTAGTACTGCCTTCATTTCTAAGTTTATATACACATGAATATATGTTATACTGAGCATTAAGGAAATCTGTATTCAGATGCATGTGTGAGTATGATATAGATACATGATTATTCCATACATAGCAGGATGTATTATACATAGTAGAGTTTTATTAAGCATGTATTTCTGATGATGGAATCTTTAAAGGCAATTAGCCTATTGAAGCCACTGGGGCAGTGGAAAGGATACTGGCTTCAGCATTAGAAGATTCAGAAGCTCTGATCTGCAATCTGTTTAATTATAAAAAAGTTACCTAACTGTAAAGTCTCAGTTTCCTCCTCTGTAAAATGGGGATAATATGTGCATTTCTTTCATTCTATTTGGTTACAAATAATAGAATACTATATTCTCTGAAAAATAAAAATTGCATATTACTCAAAGGGCAATGGAAGTATTACTTGGGGCAATAATTAGACTTCAACATATTCCAATTGATGATTTGTGCCCACAAGGAATTTTAAGAGTAGTGGATTCCCAATGGGGTCTTACTGGGGCAACTAGCTGGCACAGAGGACAGAGTCCTGGACCCAGAGTCAGGAAGACCCGAGTTTAAATCCAGCCTCAGACATTTACTAATTGTGTGTGACCCTGGGCAAGTCATTTAACCTGTTTGCCTCAGTTTCCTCACCTGTAAAATGAGGATAATAATAGCACCTATTTCCCAGGGTGGTTGTGAAGATCAAATGAGATAATAATTTGTCAGGTGCTTAGCACAGTGTCTGGTATATAGTAGGTGCTATATTCTCATGGGAGGTTCAGAAGACTGGAGAAAGAGATGCAGAGGATGGAAAGTTGGGATGGGTTGCCATCTACATCAGGTCACAGATCTACTGAAATGTAATACCAATATTAATTATCTATCTTAATCTGCTTCGAGGAAATAGTTTGTGCTCATCAAAACCATTTAATGGGCATCCATTGCATGCAGAGTTCTAGCAGGCATATTAGACAGAGAGGGGAAGGTTCAAGAGAAATAGTAATCATTTCTTTTGAGCTTTCTTTTGAGTACAGACAACAGTCATACAAAAACAATTTAAGAACACTCACAAAGGCAAATTCTCAAATATTCAAGTGGATCTGGAATCTTTTGAATGTGGGTATTCCCTTAAAGGATATAGATTGCAACCTCCCCATACTTGTTCCTCCTATGTGACTTGTACATGTCTTCTCATAAATTCAGGTGGGTGGGAGGACAGGGGAGTTCATCAATTGTGCTGGGAGTGTTATTGCTTTAACAAACAAATCCTGATGATACTAGTAGAGTACATGGGCTGTTCATTTGTTAGTCCCCACCCTTGCTTACATGACTAGCCCATCTTTTTGAATATAAATGTCTTCAACGGCACTCTTTGATATATTTCATTACACTTCTCCGCAGTTCTCTGACAAAGTCAATACCGAGCACAAATTAATACAGTGCAAAGGAATGCTAAGGGAGTGCAGAATGGAGAGGCTAGAGTGGGGTTTAATTAGGGAAGCCTTCTTGGAGGAGGTAAATTTGAGTGAGGTTTTAAAGAAACAAACCAACACTCAAATAAAAAATATGGTAGTGAGTTGTATTTATATTTAACATATTTAATGGCCTGAGTCTATTTTCAGAATGGAACTTCACTACCATGATAATAGAACATGGTATTTGCTTGATTTTCCTCCCCTGATTTGTGGAAGAATTCTATAAATTCCACTATAAATAACCAAGCAAAGGGAGAAACTTTTCCTGTAACTTAGCAGCCTGAAGCCAGTAACCTCTAATAACAGTCTGAGTGGCTGTTGAATCAGCAGAATGGCGCAGTTCCCCATGGTAAGCAGGCAGCTCAGCTCTTGCCATTGAGAATGGACATAAGCTTCTTCATTTTTGTGTTTTTCCTAAACCCTTTCTGGTAGTACATTTAGATATCTAATAAACATGTGAAATTCTTCCTACGGTGATTTTAAAGCTTTTCAGTAAATGTATCTAGCAGAGCTCCCGAGACTGGTGAAAACAGTGTCCAGTTTTTTTTTGAAGAATATTTAAAATATGATAATTGAGACCTATATGAGATATAATACCCAAATGTCCAGCTGTTCATACACATAAGTAGTGGAAAAGATGACCACAAAACCATTGCTTTCATTTTTGAAGAGTGTAAGCTTTTGGCTCCTGAAATTCATGGGAGCTTTATGGTAAATGGATATGAGGCTATTTTATTCTATGAGGGGGGTGTGCAGGTGGGCTTAAGAGGGAGCTGAATAGGGAACTGGATCACCCAGATAAGAGGACACTTTGTCTTCCCTTCATTTTACAAATAAAGTACTGTAGTCAACTTTCCAAGACCTATTGGGGACTAACATCTTAATTTCCTCATTTTCTCCATCTACTACCTAGGTGGATCCCAGGCAGCAAGCAAAAAAAGAGTAGGATGTCAAGATTGAGGCCTGGGCACAGAAGGAATGTCCATCTAAGATTTTGAATACCTTCTAATTTTTAGATTATTTGTGTTTTTGTTTGATTGTTTGAATTATTTGAGCTTCTCTCTTTTAGAAACATGAGTTGAATGCTCATGATAAAAGAAGACTTAAAAGGACCCAGCACAGACTAGATTACTTGTTCTATAGTAATGTAGATCCCCAAAGAGAAGGCCTGAGCATTAAATGTAAATCCTTCCCCCTCATTTAGTAGTCCCCTCATTTTGTCTATCTGAATGCTTTTTAAACTGGGGTTTGGGGAAAGGGAACAGGAGGAGAGCACAATGCCACATTTCCTTCATTCAGACTAGGAAAGCTTGAGCCTGCAGGCTGAGTATTTCCATGGTCTGTCACACCCATTGATCCAGGAATAGTCTATCCCCACCCCTTCCCCTCCCCACCTCCAAAGTGGCCCAGTCTTCACCATTCCGTGGAAAAATTGACTAATAGTTTCAAATGGAAACTTGTCAATAAAACTCCCATGTTCAGGGAATAGTCTTCCCAAGAATCAAAAATAATGCAGCCAGTGAGTCAGGAATATAGTCATTTAAATCCAGGTCTAAAAATAAAGTGAAAACCCTTGTTTCACTCTTAATCCACAGGAGCAATATCACAGGTTAGAGTCTAAAAAAAGCACATTGGGATTGGAGCAAGTAGTATTTTCCCATTTGGCCTCTATAAAAGTCCTTGGTCTGGGTGCCAAACCAGGAAATTTTATTTGATCCACAATGAAAACCAGTTAAAAGCAATATTAGGGAGAGTTGATAATGTGGCGTGAGCTTTCTATCACTTATGACTCCATTTAAAGAACAAGGAAATCTTGTAGAGATGCGCCAGTTGGGAGTGAGGGAAAGGGTCAGTGGGAGGTAGGTGGGGAGAGTTGTTTTCAGAGACCTATGTTAGTAGAGCCTTCTGCTGGCATGGGATGGTCTCTGTTTTATTAAACAGAGGAAAATTTATCACCCAGGATTTGGGGGAGATGTTTATAGTGTCCTTAGGCACAATGCTGTTGGCTTTCTGAAATGTCAATTAACCTCTGCTGCAGATAAAAGGCTGCAGCTGCTGGGACTAGGGGAATGGTTGAAAATTTCAAAACAGGACTAATGTATTTAAAATGTGCTATGGAGCAACATTTTCTTTGTTTTTTTTTTTCCTCTCTCTCTTTAAACATTGAGCAAGTGTAGGAGTAGAGTCAGAAAGTCTCCGCAGTGAAGGGGGGACGATAGGACTTTTTGAAGTGGACAGTTACAAACTCCCTGTGTTTCTTTAAATTTGTCTGCTTTATTAAAATAATCAGAATAGCCAGTAAATATTCATTTTATTTTAATTTATGGGATAAAACAAACATTTCCCTAAGGTAAATATAATATAAATATAAATAAATATAAAAGTATAATAAAAATGATTGCACATGAAACTGCAAATCTATTATATTTAACTTGCTATTCCTTCTAAAGTTATCATGAAAATTTTTTCCCTTTTTCCACTTTTTTTCTCCCCCCCAATGGCTACCATTAAGCTAATAAGTAATTTTATTATTATGATAGCCATTTTGTTGTTTTAAGTCTTAAACTTATTTTAAAAAAGATTGAACTGAAGGAGGAAAATTAAAAGAACTTTGCTTTATGGAAATTGTCAGTCTTCTTCTTTTATATCTGTTAGAGTTGTAGCAATAAAATCAGAGAATTGAGAAGAGAAAGGTACCTTAAAGAACATCAAGTTCAATCCCTTCCTTTTACAAAGAAGCAGTCCCCTAGAGAAATTAAGTGATTCATTAAAGTTCATAGATCAGGTAAGTGGCAGGGCTGAGCATCCAGATCTCCTGACTCCCAGGCCAGTACTTCATGAACACCAACTCACTAAAACCACACAGCGTCATTTTCAATGACTCTTCTTGGCAGCCTGTTGAGTTGGCTCTCCAGCTGTCAAGCCAGATGTCTTTGACAGCTGGTGGGTATTTAGCTCTCTAAATCCCCAACTCAAGCAAAGAGATGGTGAGACATGGAGCATCTGACCTGCAGATTGCTCATTCTCTAGTTGTGTCAGAACTTTGAAGTTCAAAGATAAAAATCTGAGTCAATCACAATACTTTTCTTTGGCTATGAGGCAAGACACCTACTCCTCACCCCCTCCCTGTAACCATCAGACCAAGTGACAGTGAAAGAGACTAACCCCATCTGTGGTTATAGTCATGACACATGAATTCTTTCATATCATTGGGTCTTCTGCTGTGTAGTTGGGATAGGGGTTAGGAAGGGAGGAGGAAAGTCAAATGAAAGTCCCTTCATTTAACCAACTAATTAGTTTTGAGTCTGTCTCATTTCATGTCCCACCTTCTCCTCATCTTTCTTTGGTTATATACATGCAAGGAGAGGTGATTTTTTTTTCTTATGATGATATTTTCCCCCTTTAGGAGGGAGCAAAGTCCAGGATTTTGAGAGAAAAGGGTTCTGAAATCTTTATCCAGTGGAGTAAATGCTTATCATGATGATCAAAGGCTGGAGATCTTGGTACATGTGGGAATGCTTGTACACCTCCTCTGTGTTTGTGGCAGATGTGCATTTCCAGAGTGTAATTTCTTCTCCAGCTTAATCAGGCGCACAAGGAGAGCCAAGGGGATATGGAAACATTTTGGCTATAAAACTTACAATCTCCATGCCAGCTTCTTGGTACCTGCAGAAAAATGGGTATCTTTATGAGCACTGGTTCAGTTTCATAAAGCATGCTAGGCAAATCCCCATGGTATGGGGTAACTATCACTAAAGCTCTCCTTTGCTTGGAAAATTTCTAAAATAATTGATTCAGGAGTAGAAGAGATCTTAAAGGCCTTTAAGTCCAACCAACATGTTTTACTGATAAGAAAACTAAAGCATAGGACTGAAGTAAGACATAGCAAATATTTAAGGCAGGTTTTGAACCCAGGTCTTCCTGCATTCAAGTCTAGGGCCCTAAACATCAAGCCATGCTGCTTCTAATTCCAATTCACTCTATTTAACTAAATTTAATTTAATTTAATTTTTAATTTAATTCAGTGACTATTAATTTAGGCCTTTGTGTTGCATTGATTAAAGGCATGACTTTGATGCCTCATCTCTCAATTTTGGCATTTTTTACTGACTATACCCTATGCCTGGAATGCTCCCCCTCCTTACCTATACTTTCTGGCTTCAAGACTCAGCTTAAATGTTACTTTCTGCAAAAGGCTTTTCCTGATCTCCCTTCACACCCCAATCCACCCCCCCACATAATCCCCATTACTGGTTCTCTCCCTCTGATAGTATCTTCTATGTACACTATATATATATATATATATATATATATATATATATATTGTTTCCCTAATAAGTATGATATGAACTCCTTGTGGTCAGAGACTATATTTTAATCTTTATTTCTGTCTCTGTTGCTTGTCCTTCCTTCTCAAAGAGGACCAATCAGGAGGGTGATGTCTTGCTTTGCAAGTGAATTGGATTTAAGTGAGGCAGAGCTGTACATAGTCATCAGCCTCACTCTTTCCTCCAGTCATCTGAGTCCACTGGCAAGACATAGGTCAGGATGACTGGTGATGGTCCCAGATGCAGTGGGAGACCTTGGCCTTTTTAAGCTAAGGTTTTCCCCAGATCTCAGTTTGTCTGAAGCAACACCTATTCAATAGTTAAAGGCTAGGTAAGAATTGAAGCCAAAGATGGCCTCGTTTGCCTTCATAAAAGAATCAGTTTGGGAGGGCAAGACCCTCAGAGTTTCTGGCCAGAACAGAGACAATTGCTATTTACACTAACCAAGGGCCATTAAAACCCAAATAATGAGCAAGCTAGGGCTGAGATCTATTATTGGCCAATCAATGAAAACCAATGATTTAGGTTTAAAAGCATTGTCCATTTGAATCACAATGGGCTTTAACAAGTCTGGTTTTTCAGAACTAGATTTCAAGAAATCATAAATGAAAATTACATGAGACAAAAGAGTGAATTGTCCCAGTTTATTGAAAAAAAACTTTTTGGCATAGTGCCTGACACTTAATAAGTGCCTGTAGACTAAGTACATAATAAAGGCTTTTCAATGAGCTAGTCACTGTATTAGATATGAAAAAAATGGTACAAGGCAGCACTCCTGTCTTCAACAAGCTTATAATTTTGCTGAGGAGACACAATTAAAACTCAGAAAGTAATCATGGAACTATGTAATGGTAGCATAAGGTTATGTGTTGCTCATGTAGGTTATATCCTCATGGGTTTGTCAAAATGAAGCTCTCAGGGATATATGAACAGATGTCTCCAGAATCTCTCACATCCCTCTCCAAGGGAGACTTTGATTCCTACCTGGAGGGGATAAAGAGATTGGGTACACTAAGTTGGCCCACTTTCCTTTCCTTAGAAAGAGGGTACCAGGCTAAAATTATATTTATCTGCTTCCCTTTAAATAGAGTTAGTCTAGGGGAAATAATTTTAAGGTTCAGGCCACTGTCCTTGTCACTTTCCCTTAATGAGAAAGTAATGCCCCGAGATACATCTGAAGACTTTACTCCTTTCTCACTGAATGCTAGCTTTACAAAGACCATTACAAACATTGAATAGGGAATAAAACCACTTAGCCAATAAAACAGAGCTCAGAGAATTAATTTATACAGATAAGAATATTCCAGACAATGTTGTTGTTGTTCAGTTGTTTGAGTCCTATTCAGCTCTCTATGACCCCATTTGGGGTTTTCTTGGCAGGATACTGGAGTGGTTTGCCATTTCCTTCTCCAATTAATTTTAAAGATGAGGAAACTAAGGCAAACAGAGTTAAATGACTTGCCCAGGGACATAAAAGTAGTAAGTAAGTGTCTGAGGCCAGATTTGCACTCAGGAAGATGAGTCATCCTTGCAGGCTGGACACTTTATCCACTATACCACCTAACTGCCCTATTCCAGACAATACACTGAGTCAACGAGCTCTTCCATTGGGAGTGATATATCTCAGCTTGAATGAGAGACAGATTTCTAGATCTTGCAAAGGAGATATTCTCCAAAGGCTCTAGGATAGCAGGCTGGAAATCAGAGACAGGTATAGGAACCAGGTAGTCTATATGTTAGCTTCTTCTCAAAACTTTTCTTTCTCTCCAGGGGCTTTCTCCCTACAGAGACCTAGAAACACGTGTGTCCTCTTTCACCAGAATCCAGAAGAAGGATCTCTTCTCTCCCAAGCTCTCGCCAACTCTGCCCTTCAGACAGGAATAAAGAGTCCAAGCAATCATTCTCTCCATCAGTGAGGAAAGTCATGTGCAAATGCTCAGACTTGAACACCAAGTTATAGTAGACTATAATTGCAGGGGTTTGATTAGGAAAGTTTCTTGGTCAACTTTATGAGTTTAAAGGGCAATGATTCTTTGGGACTTTTGAGAGCTTCTCCCTGCAGATGATATAGGCATGTCCTTAGGTGATTCCCATAAGCTCCCATAAGGAGGTTTGTGAATTGGTTATACATTTCTGCCAGCCTATAAAAGGGAGCCAATGGATACCTTTGCCCTTCCCCCATCCCTTTCTGGGTTATTTCATCTTGTCTGTATGATTTTGAGAGAACAGGAGAATTAAGAGCAGAACTGTATTCTAAACACCACCCATACCCCATTAATAGCTGTCTGGGGGTAGAAACACATGCACTTTCTCATGTAACATAGTTGATAGACAATAGACACTGAGTTCTTGCAATCCTGGAGATTGTAGTTGTAGTTCTACCGCTGACACATACTAGTCATGTGTTGTGACCATGAGTAGGAGTTCTGCACATTTAGAAAAAAATATAACTCTTGCATTACTCAGGATTGCATATTGATCATCGTTCTTTATGCTTTTTTAAATAGCAAAGATTGCCACTAAACTTTAAGGCAATTTAAAGAATGCACATTATGTGTGAACTCTTTGTAGACAAAAAAGAATCACAAAAGGTTTTGGAAGTGACTTATGGGACTATATAATTCAGGTGTGTAATATTTCAAGATGCAATTACAATATGAATGTATGTTATATAAGGTTACAATATAAATCCGTGGTAAATTTAGAACCAGTCACACGTTTTGATAATAACTTTTGAGTTTTATATGTGAATTTCTGGAATGTTCAAAAATAAAATTCCCTAAATAAAAATAATCCACCCAAAATAAAACTTGGATTCTTATTCTGTCCAATTCATATTCTTACTTGCTATAAGACAGACAAGAGAAAGATGAAAGTGCTTTAAAAGTAACAATGTCACATATAATACTTACAAATTAAGTAAATGGAATCACACAAAATACAGACTGCAAAGTTCAAATAGCTTTAGGGATTCCCTATTGCCTATTGAACAAAAATTTGAATGTCTTTCTCTGACTGGTGTTCAAATTTCTCTACAATCTAGCACCAATCAATCAATCAATCAACAAATCAATAAGCAATGCTAGCATCATCAATAAAGCAAGGGAAAGGAATTAAAGGAATAAAGATAAAGAGGAAATAAAACTATCCTTGTTTGTTGATGATATGATGATTTTTTGAAAAATCCAAGGAATCAGCAGAGATATTGAGACAATTAATAGCTTTAACAAATTTGTAACAACAAAATAAATCCTCAAAAATCAATAGCATTTCTATGTAATAATAACAAAACATAAGAAGCAATAATAGAAAAGGAAATATATTCCAAATAACTGCAAAATACATAAAATATCTGGAGAATCAACCTCTTAAACCATATAAAAGACACAATTGCAAAGACTTAATTATATAGCACTCCTTAAAGAAATAAAGAGCAACCTAAATAGCTAGGTAACTATCCAGTGCTCGTGGGTAGGCCATGCCAATAAAATAAAAATGGTAATACACAAATATTTTACACTTTTAATGTTATACCAATTACCAAAGAGATGCTTTAGAGAAATTGATAAAACAGTAACAATATGTATTAAAAAAATCCCAAAACATCTAAAATATAAATGGAAATTATGAAAAGAATTATATATATTATGTATATGAAAATAACTATATTATAAAGCAACGTTCATCAAAACCATTGGTTAAAGAATAGATATATAGATCAGTGAAACAGAATAGGCAAGAGAGATTCAGAAACAGTAGAACTCAATAACCCAGTGTTTGGTGGAGAACATTAATTACCTGGGGAGAAAAACTCTTGGGAAACCTGAAAGAAGTCTGGCAGTAATTAGGTTTATACCATCTTACACCACATTCTATAATACATTCTAAATGGACACATGACGTTAATATTAAAGATTATACTATAAAAATTACAAGGGTAATAGATCATATATGTCTCACAGTCATAGGTAAAATGCATTTTTAACCAAACTAGAGAGGCAATTACAAAAGATAAAATAGATAACTTTGATTATTTGAAACTGAAAAAGCTTCTGGAGAGACAACATTAATTCATCTATGATAGGAAGGGAAGTTGTTGAGTGGGAAAAATCTTTGTATCAAATTTCTCTGGTAAGGTTTTGGTATACTAGATGTATAAATAATATATATGTATATATATATATATATATATATAACTGTATATTAATACGCATATGTATATATATGGGACTAATAGTCATTCTCCAGAAGACAGTCAAAAGATATAAACAAATAGTTTTCAAAAGAAGATCTGCAAAGTATTCACAAACACATGAAAAAATACTCCAAATAACTAATAATAAAAGAAATGGAGATCAAAACAATCCTGAGGTTTCAGTTTACACATTAAAAATTGGCAGAAATGACACAAATAGCAACAGTCAATTTGGGAGGGGTTGTGGAAAGATAGGCATGTTGGTGGAGCTGTGAAAAGGTAAAACCACTTTGGAAAGCAATTTAAAATTATGCACGTAAAGTGATTAAAGTGTCTATACATTTGAATCAGAAAATCCAATACTGGGTTTATACCCAAGGAAGCCATTAATAAGGGAAAAAAAAAGGTTCCTATGTACTCCAAAATATTTATAGGAACACTTTTTGTAATTGTTAAGAATTGGAAACAAATTGGATACAAATTGGCTAAACAAATTAAGGTACGTGAACATAATGAAATATTACTGTGCTATAAGAAATGATGTGTGCGATACATACAGAGTAATATGGAACAATCTATAGGAACTGATGCAAAGCAAAGTAAGCAGTGCCAAGAAAACAATATATTCAGTAAATGTAAATGGAAAGAACAACACGCCAAAAAAATCTAACTTAAATGTAACAAAATTATAAAGATCAAGTGGGATTTGAATGAAGAGATATGAAAAGCTAATCCCTGCTTACCCTTTGTGGAGGTGGGAGGTCCACAGGTCTTACACACTGCACATGGTTTTGAACTTTTTCCATGTATTGATCAGTTGTGCTGACTTTAAAAAATGTTTTTTTTTAGCTTTTAAAGGATTGTTATTTTTATTGGTAGAAGTATAAAAAGGTACCAGAATTCTCTGAACTATATCACTCAGAAATCTGTTCATGAATCAGTAGCTTACAATATGCCTTGTTTCAGAGATGGAAGGTACATTCACAAGAATGCTAGAGAGTAAGCTACATTCATTCCACAAACATTTTCAAGCACCTTCTCTGTTCCAGGCAGTGCCATAGATTCTGGGGATACCTCTATATCCCCAGACAAACATGAAAACAATCTGTGCATGTAAATAAACACAAACTTTATACAGAGCAATAGTGAGGTGGTCCAGGACCCTAATAATGATCACATCAGGAGAGTTCTCATGTGGAAACTGGCCCTTGAGCTGTGCCTTGAAGGAGGCTAGGGATTCAGGTTAGGATGGAGGATATTCCTAGGAATGGGGACTAGAGTTTACAAAAAGTAGGGAGATGGCACATGTAATGCCATTTTGTTGGGACTGCAAATAGACTAGTTTGAATAGAACAGAATGGAAGTGGCCTTCTTAAAGTCAAGCTACTAAAATTGTCTGATTTCAGACTTGAACCCACATTTTCTGATCCAGGTTGTTCTTTCCAATGGAGTACACACACTGCCTCTTTTGCCTTTTCCCTGTAGCTCCTTATTCAAAAAGACTTTTAGCATATTTGTAGTTTTGGTGTCTTGTGGGACCCTTTATCCATCTCCATGTGTTGTTGTTCAGTTGTTTTTTCAGTCGTATCTGACTGTTTGTGATCTCATTTGGGGTTTTCTTGGCAAAAAAAGTAGAGTTGTTTGACATTTCTTTCTCTAGTTCATTTTGCAAATGAGGAAACTGAGGCAAACAGGATGAAGTGACTTGCCCAGGGTCACCTAGCTAGTAAATATCTGAGGCCAGATTTGAATTCAGGAAGATGAGTCTTCTTGAATCCAGGCCTGGAACTCTATCCACCATGCCACCAGTGATAATAACACTGGGGGCTATGCCCATAGCGGTGAATTCAGGCCTTATCCTGCAGTGTACCAAGGTGGGATCCAGGGAAACTCAATCCGGCTCTCTTTTTACTTTACCCAGTTCCCAGCAACAACATCTTATTATGTTACAGCTGGCTTGAAACCACAGATGAGAGATCTTTATTCTTTTCCTTATGTAGAAAGTGGTAACTATTTCTCTCCTACTCCCTCCCCAGCTCTCATCCAATAGCTTTCCGGATTCTTAGTCTTTTCATCAGTCACCACAGCTATCCATCATGCCCAGAAACATCTGTGCAAGACAGTTAATCTGCTGCTAAGCTTGAATAGTGTTGATAAGTAGGATCTAAGAATCGTAAAGCAACTGACTGTTGAGGGATTTCACATACCTCAGGTGCAGGGACAGACTGAAGTCTAAGGCCGAGAGACTTCAGTTACCCGAGAAGAACAATAATCTCTCAGAAATACATTAGCTGGGAGAGTCCAACAACTGTTTTTGTTTTATGGAAATTTGAAGAGAGTTTCTCTGTTCTTTTACATAAGCAGAAAGCAGAAACAGGACCCACCTCACTGTGATCATGTGGAAGTGTACTGAGTCTACCATTCCCAAGCTTGTCCAGTAAATCCCCAAAGTTCTGAGTGTGTTTTATGGAATTTAAAGGATGAAAATTATTTTAAAAATCAAATCTTGAAGATTAAGAACTTCAATGTGAATCTTGGGATTGAAGAAATAGTGTACCCTGGTAATACTATTTCTTTGCAAATTTATCATTCACCCCAATTATCTCAGAATGTAAGCATTGAATAAGTCATTCTACACCCGCTTACTCTCCTTTTATGTTCTCTGAACGTGGCATAGTCTGGCACTGGCAGGAAAAGAATTGAACTTGAACCTTGAAGACCTGAATTTGAGAGCCAATCTTGGTATTGTGTGATTTGAGGGGTGTCGATTAGCCTCCCTGATGCTGTTACTTTTTTGCAAGATGGGAATGATAATAAAAAATTGCTTTCCAAAGTGGTTTTACCTTTTCACAGCTCCACCAACATGCCTATCTTTCCACAACCCCTCCCAAATTGACTGTTGCTATTTGTGTCATTTCTGCCAATTTTTAATGTGTAAACTGAAACCTCAGGATTGTTTTGATCTCCATATAGGTATCCACTGCATAGCCTAGCTTCACTTGTAAAGGCTGCAGAGAGTAACTAAAGAATTTTGAACATGATCACATCTGTCCTTTAGGAATGTCAATTTAGCATCCATATGCGGAATGGATTAGGAATGACAGAGAGCAGAGGCAGGGAACCAATCTGAAGGGAAATAATCAAGTGTAAAAATAGATGAAGTAGCCTTTAGAAGGAAAAAAAAACAGTTCTCTCATCTTTCTCAGAAACCTGAGAAAAGGATCCAAATTTGTGTAAAAATGGAGAGGACTTTTGACATATGGAGCCTAGGGTAAAAAAAAAAAAGGAAGGCAGGGTCACAAGCATTTATGAAGTGTCTACTATATGCAGCTTGGTGGCATAGTGGATAGAGTGTCAGGCCTGGAGTCAGGAAAACTCTTCATGAGTTCAAATCTGCCCTCAGATACTTACTAGCTGTGTGACCCTTGGCAAGTCACTTAACCCTATTTGTCTCAGTTTCCTCATCTGTAAAATAAGCTGGAAAGGAAATGACAAACCACTCCAGTATCTTTGCCAAGAAAACAACAAATGGGTTCATGAAGAGTTGGCCACGACTGAAACAACAGAAAAACAAATATGCCAGGTAGGCATTGTGCTAAGTACTTTACAAATATTATCTCATATGACCCTCACAACAACCCCAGGAGGTAGTGTCTGAGATCGGATTTCTAGTCAGGGCTTCCTGACTCTAATGGTGGATGGGAGGATTGTGAAGTAAAAGAGGCCTTTGGTCCTGGGAAAAGGCTGTCATGTCCCTCCATTATCCCTTTCTATTACAATCTGAGTGAGGAGTCACACCCATGGCTGAGACCAGGCAGCAGTAACAATAGTAACTCCTCAGCTCTGAAGGACTGAGGTAGACTTGATTTAACACATATTAATTTTTCTTTGGACCTCAACAAGCAACTGAGTTAGTATAAGTCCCAGTCATGGAACAGATGAAATGTCTTTTCTTCTTCATCTCTTCTCATGAAAAACATTGTTGGTTTGGGGTTTGTCATTTAAAAGTTGAGAATGTTTTCATAGAGAAAGCCCTTTGATTTTTCACTTAGACCCTGGAAACTTGCAAAAATGGAAATAAATGACTTGTACAACTACATTCCCAAGGAGAGTTTTCATTCTTTTGGGGCCAGTTAATCCTACTCCCCAATCCCCCAAACCCTACCATCTTCCAGATGTAATTGGGTGGCATCATCTTGATCTTTTTAGACAAAGGAATCAGTTAAGTTTTTGACTGGAGTTAGTCATCTAGCTACCAACTGAGAGGGCTTGGCACCCTGAAACCCTGGGGTTTCAAAGTTACTATTTAGCCCTTTGAGTCATGATGCCTCCCTAGTTTGAGCACAAAATCCCAGTATAAAGAAGTTATTCCTCTTCTCTCTGACTTACCTTTTGATTTCATTTCAGAGGAATGTACGAAGATCCTCTAAAGCCTAAAGGAATGCTGGACCCAGTGAAGCTTAGTGTGGTTAAGAAAGTAAATGATCTTTTGGAAGATTTCCATTAGAAGTAGTGATGGACATCAAAGAGATTGATGAATCCACATTTCATAAAACAAACTGGGGGGAACATTTTAGTGTACCACACATTTTTCCTCCTAGTTTCCAAACTGGCCACTCACTGCCACTAATGTGTCTTTTTACATGTGTGTAGAATGCTGATGAAGCTGATTCTGGGAAAGAAAGAGGGTCTGTGAAAATTGTCTTTGTCTATCTAAGTCACAAAAGTCCTACTGTACAAAGTAGTCAATTAAAAGCTGAATTCATTATCTTTCTCCTGAAACCCTACCCTTTTCCTAGCTACCCTACCACTGAGGAGAGCACCACAATCTTCTCAGGCACCCAGGTTCACAACCTAGGTGTCAGCCTTTACTCTTCACTCTTTTTCATATCCCCCCCACCACTCATATCCAGTCTTCTCCCAAGGTCTGTTGATTTCACCTTTGGAACATCTCTCAAATACTCCTCCTCTCTTCTGACACTTCCACCATTCTGGTCTAAGTCCCCATCACCTCATGTCTAGACTATTGTGATAGTTTGCTGGTGGGTCTGCCTGCCTTAAGCTTCTTCCTGCTGTAGTCCATTTTCCATTTAGCATCAAATTGATCTTCCTAAAAAGCAAGCTTGACCATGTCACTTCCCTATTCAATCACTCTAGTGGTTCCCTATTGCCTCCAGGATCAAATATAAACTCCTCCTTTTGACTTTTAGAGCCCTATATAGACTGGTCCCTTCTTACCTTTGTGGTCTTCTTACTTCTTACACCTCTCCATCACAATACCTTTTGACTCCTTATACAATTTGTACAACTGGCTCCTTGCAGTTTCTCATACTAGACACTACATTTCTTGAATTCCAGCATTTTCATTGGCTACCACTCATTCTCGGAACTCTTTCCCTCTTCATTTGTGTCCCCTAACTTCCATGGCTTCCTGCAAGTCCCAACTAATATCCATCTTCTGCAAGAAGTCTTTCCTGGGTTTAGATTCTTAAAATCTAGCCATGGGCTCAGATTCCTAAAATCTAGTCACTGCTTAGATTCTTAAAATCTAGCCAATGCTTAGATTCTTGTAATCTAGCCACTGCTGAGATTCTTAAAATCTAGCCACTGCTCTGATTCTTAGAATCTAGCCACCACTGAGATTTTCACAATCTAGCCAATAGCCCACAGATGCTCAGATTCCTTAAGAGTCTAGCTAATATGGTGAATCTTCAATAAACCTTGTTTTTGGCTGAAAGAAGGCTTGGGTCGAATTCTTTCGGGCAGGACCCAAGTGTCCTGATCTTGGGGTTCCAGGACCCCTAACCTCTAGACCTCATCATATGGTTCTGAACCCCTAAACCACATCATTTTGGTGGCCCGTATGGGGAAACTGCCTAACCCCAAGTTCTTCTCCAGCCAAGACTGGAAGGTATGTAAGCCTCCTCCCTTCCCTCTTTTCTTGCTGTGCAATTGGGGTCTCTCTCCAAACACCAAGGTTTGGAGGTGCTTTTTTGGGCAGACAGTTACAAGGTTTTCTTGCACTTGACCTGACACTCTCAGGCTCTCAGTCCACTGGGTCTGGCCATGGATCTGGGTACACCTTCCGCAGCATAGAGGACAAGGATGGATACCCTATCCAGAAGTGTATCTGTTAATTCCCTCCTAGGGAATTGGGGAAAACTGCAGTTGCTTTTTGGTTCCCTGAGGCTTATTTACTCCCTCCCCTCTGTACCTCTGAATCCTCCTTCATGGAGGTTACAGGGAAAGTTAGAACAGCTAAAAATATCTTGGCATATTCTGGAGGTTTTGTGATTGGTCATTAGGGAGTTTTGAAACATCTTTCATTTTGCCCTCCCCCACCTGGGAAAGGAAGGAGGGGGGAGGGGCAGCAGCTACAGCATGGGCCCCACTGGAGAAGGCCTTGGGCTCTGGGGCAACCTTTGCCTGGAAGCATCACCCAGGTTCAGCACATCCTGCTCAAGGTAATGAAGCTGGCCTCAGAACTTGAGTAAGCATGCTCTTTTAAATTTGTAGTTTTAACAGTTTAACATCGTTAACAGTTAAAACGATGAGATGTTGATTTTCTGTGTAAAGTAATTTGGAAGTGCATTTGACATAACTGAAGTCTCCTGATTGGTGATGGGTTTGTTTCAAGTTTCAAATTGGTGAACTTTCTGTATCAGTTATGTCAAGCAACTTTTCATAATTTGGTTATCGCTAAAATAATTTAGCTATTGTTGGTTATTTTAATGTGTAAACTAGCCAAAAAGCTTGTTTGGGTTATGTATGGCTTGCTGAGAATTTGCAAGTGTATAGAAATCTCTAATGATTGGCTTTTTACACTAGGATAAATTTAAGTTTGAGATGTAAATCCTGGAAAAGTTTTTCCTAAGCTGTGATTAGTAAAACTTGCTGTTTGAGGTAAAAGCTCATAGGATTTTATTCTGAGTTGTCTGGTGGGTCATAATCCATTGATAATCAATAATCCACCACCTGAGAGAAATGCCACAAGCTACTCAGAGAAGGTGATACTGGTGGGAAGTCAGCATTGGGAAAAGCTGAGAGGACAATTTTAGCCTCAGTCTAAGATGGGATCCTCCTGGCTCAGTTTCCCCATTATGTTCTTTTGAAAGGGAATGTTACCCACCTGTCTATTCCTGAGTCTGGCTATAAGGTGGGTTTGATACTGCATGGTTGGAAAACTGAATTATCTGAATCCAAACAGAGCTAAAGATGTTTTATCCTCTCAAAGTTTGGCCCTAAATCTAGTCCCTGCTTTATATCTGGGCCCTGCAGCTTTTTCTGTCAGATTTATGTCTTCCAGACTATGAGCCATTCACCTACAGTTGGTAGCAAACAGCGAGTACTAGCCAATGTCCCCACATCATTTCCTGGATGCAGCCTGTGTTCAGTTCCATTCAACCTCCTCTTTGGGACCCCCTTGAGGCAGAGTCTACACCCCTTGCCAGAAGGAAGCAGTTTCAGAAGCTGAGACCTTCACCCCTTACTCCAAAAGAATTTGGGTCTCATTTGTTTGAAGGGGGAATGATGGGGTCAGGATCTGGGCCCCAGAAAGGAAAAACCCTGGACTTTCCCACATGGCCAAATCTCTGGCTTTCACATGAGGCTATAATCCCATCAACTGGCCTTTCATTGTGGCTACACTCAATCTCCCCTCCATTGTCTTGCCTCCCTATGGCCCCAGGCCACTTCCCACCCTTGGTAACTCTATTACCTCAGGGACTACTTGGCCTCTCCTAGATCCCTCCCATAGTCTTTCTATATACAAGGTCCATCTTGTCTCCATTAAGATTCTTAGAGTCTTAAAATCTAGCCATGAGCTCAGATTCCTAAAATCTAGCAGCTGCTTAGATTCTTAAAATCTGGCCACTGCTTAGATTCTTAAAATCTAGCCACTTCTCAGATTCTTATAATTGAGTCAATAGCTTACTAATGTTCAGACTCCTTAAGAGTCTGCCCAATATGACAGATGTTCTAATAAACCTTGTCTTTGGCTGAAAGAAGGCTTGGGTCAAATTCTTTTGAGCAGCACCCATGTGTTGTGATTTTGGGGTCCCAGAACCCCTGAACCCCTAAACCCTGTTGCTGTGGCACTCAATGCAATTATATTAAAAAACAAAATTACATTAAGATTTTTAAGTGAAAGATACCAGACCTGAAATGTAGTGAAATATAACCAGGATCCATTACTACTGCTTCATGTTTTGTACGCATTCTTTGCAGTCTTTGACAAGACTTTTGATACTTTGTGGCAAACATTTAATCATATGAAAAAGCAGTTATCTTCCAATTATCCGAGCTTTTTGATTGGGGACTTTAGATGATTTCTGTGACTTTTCAGGAAGATCCTAACTTCAGCATTTTTAGCAATTAGTTTTTTATTGAATGAAACAAGGTCAGCTCACTTTGGAAAACTTTTCTAGTGATAATAAAGAAAAATTAAATCCCCAAAAAAGAAGTCTTTCCTGATCCCTCTTAATGTGACTGGCACATAGTAGGTGTTTAATAAATGCATGTTTACTGATTCAATTAATAAATAGTTCTTCTTGAGTTGTTGTTGTTGAGTCATTCAGTCATGTCCAACTCTTCATGACCCCATGGATCATACCATTCTATGCCCTTCTATCCTCCACTATCACTCAAAGTCTATCCAAATTAATGTTCATTGTTTTAATGATATTATTTATCCATCTTATGCTCTGACATCCCCTTTTCCTTTTGACTTCAATCTTTCCCAACATCAGGGTCTTTTCCAATAAGTCCTGTCCTCTTATTATATAGCCAAAATATTTAAATTCAATTTTAGTATTCAACCTTCTAGTGAATAACCTGAATTAGTTTCTTTAAGTATTGACTGACTTGATCTCCTTGATGTCCAGGGGACTCTCAAAAGTCTTCTCCAGGGGCAGCTAGGCAGTGCAGTAGATAGAGCACTGGCCCTGAAGTCAGGAGGACCTAAGTTCAAATCTGGCCTCAGACCAAACACTTGACACTTACTAGCTGTGTGACCCTGGGCAAGTCACTTAACCCCAATTGCCTCACAAAAAAAAGAAGAAAAAAAGAAAAGTCATCTCCAGCACCACAATTTGAAAGTCTTGATTCTGAGGGTGCTCAGCTTTCCTTATAGTCCAACTCTCACAGTCATATGCTGCTACTGAAAAAAAAAAAAACAGCTTTGACTATATGGACCTTTGTTGGCAAGGTGATATCTCTGCTTTTTAGTATGCAGTCTAGGTTTACCATAGCTTTCCTTCCAAGGAACAAGTGAGTTGAATTTATTTGAATTTAAATCAAGGAAGCTCTAGGAAATAAGTCCTTTTAACTAATTAACTACAGACTCCAAGTGTTTGCCATCTCCTGAATTCTGATTTCTGTCTCTTATCTTTTGCCTTTGTATAGTTTTCCCCACAATTATGAGATGATCTCCCTACTGTGACCTTTGGCAATCCTTAGCTTTTTTTAAGGTTCAATATCTTCTATAGGAAGCCTTTTCTGATCTTCCTGAGTGTTAGTGCTCTCTACCTCTTAAATCATATTGCAGAGGACCTGTGGAACCTTAGGAGAGTATGAAACCACAACCAGCTATTCCTGAGTGGATTAAAAGAGAAAGGTGAGTTATGAGAACAGAATTTATGGTCTGCACAGAAGAAATAATTGACAGTAGAAAAACTGGAATCTGTGATAGAACAGCTAATTAAAGAAACAAAAAAGAAGATAATGATTGGGAATGCAAAGACCCCAAAATAAAGGGCAATCCACAAGAAAAAAAAGGAAAAAGTAATAACTTAAAAAAAATTCACTCTTAAAGCAAAACATAATGGTCTTGAAGACAGGATATAGAGAGACAACTTAAGAATTTTAAGATTCCCAGAAGAACATGACAAGTCAAAAAACCTGAACAACATAATGCAAGAGATAAAAAAAAAAATTAAAGAACTTCTGAACACAGAAAAGGAAATACTAATTTAAAAAATGCATAGACTACCTCCAGAACAATAAGTAACTCAAGGCTACAAACTCTAAGATACATGGTCACTAGATTTAACAATTAAATTTAGAAATAATTTCTTCAAGTGGTCAAGAGAAAGACCATCAAATATAAAAGAAAGGAAATTTGAATAACTGAAGACTATTCTGCACATGCCAGAAAATGCATGAGGGAATAAAATAATGTGTTCCAAGGATCAGTGGAGCTCAGGATGCAATCCAGGTTGACCTACTCTATAAATCTGAGATTAATCATAAATGGAAAAAGATGGATGTTCAATAAAAAGAAGCATTCAAAATATTTGTAGAAAGAAAACTAGATTGAGAAGAGATGATTTGCTTTTTGAACACCCTAGACAACAGAAATATAGGAAGGATGGATGAATGCAGCAACTGAGGACAGCATCAGCAACAACACCAGAGAGGCCAGCAAGGAGACTTCTTTCTAAATGTACACACAAAATAGGTAAAGGTGGACATCAGGTGCAGGTAATTATTCTCAAAATTTGAGAAAGCACTTACCCAGAATAATTTTTATTGCACAAATATAGTAATAATATCTAACCCAAGGAAGGATAAAACAAGGAAAACTATGGACCAATATCATGAATGAATATTGCCTCAAAATTTTGAAACAATATCCTGCCAGATTGCATAATTTGTCCAAGAAACCATTCATTATGACCAGTAGGAATTATACCAGGGATACAAGGATGGTTCAACACTAGGAAAACAATGAATACAATCATAGTAAAAGGTAAAATATTCTAAACCATATGATTATCACAATAGCTGAAGAAAAATCCTTTGACAAAGTTCAACACTCATTTATGCTAAAAATCCTACAAACATAGAGTAACTTTTTAATATTATAAAGAGCATCTATCTAAAACAAACAAACAAAAAACCCCAAGTTCCATATGCAATGGGGATACACTAGTACTTTATGAATAAATATTGGAGGAAAGCAAGGATGTCTGTTCTCCTGACTATTACTTCATATAGTTCTGGAAATGCTAACAAAATGACAAGGAAAGGAAACAAAGACAGGTAAAAAAGAGATAAAAGTTACCTTATTTGTTGATGCCTGGAAAATCCTAGGTTATCAGCACAGGTGCCAACTTAGACGATTAATAACTTCATCAAAGTTGCAGGCTACAAAATAAACTCCTCAAAATCAATTGCATTTCTCTGTGGTAATAACAAAATGCAAGAAATAAAAATAGAAATGG
Organism: Vombatus ursinus; assembly: GCF_900497805.2. Classification (NCBI taxonomy): domain Eukaryota; kingdom Metazoa; phylum Chordata; class Mammalia; order Diprotodontia; family Vombatidae; genus Vombatus; species Vombatus ursinus. The sequence goes on from NW_020954576.1 coordinate 87,014,950, forward strand.
AAATCCCATTCCAAATAACTACAGAGTGCATAAAAGAGAGAGGTAGAAAAGTCCTTAAAAAATACAATTGACCAACTGGAAAAAAGTACACTGAAGAAAACAAGTTCCTAAAAAAATACAATTGGCCAAATGGGGAAGGTGTACAAAATCTAATAGAAGAAAACAATTTGTTAAAAATTAGAATTGGACAAATGGAAGCTAATGACTCTGTGAGAGACCAAGAATCAGTCAAACAGAAACAAAAGAATGAAAAAAAATAGATGAAAATGTAAAATACCTCATTGCTAAAACAACTTACCTGGAAAATTGATCCAGGAGAGACAATTTAAAAATTATTAGTCTACCTGAAAATCATGATTAAAAAAAGAGCCTGGACAGTATCAGGAAATCATAAAGGAAAACTGCCCTGAGGTCCTAGAACCAGAGGGCAAAATAGCCATAGAAAGAATCCAACGATCGCCTCCTGAAAGAACTTCCCAAATTGAAAATGCCAAGGAATATAATTCCAAAATTACCAGGTCAAAGAGAAAATACTGCAAGCAGTCAGAAAGAAACAATTTAAATATCATGGAACCACAGTCAGGATTATACAGGACCTTGCAGCTTCTACATTAAAAGACCACAGGACGTGGAACATGATATTCTGCAAGGCAAAGAAGCTTGGATTACAACCAAGGATCAACTACCCAGTGAAAATAAGCATGATCTTTCAGGGGAGGAGATGGATATTACCTTCCTGATAAAAAGACCAGAGCTCAACAGAAAATTTCATCTTCAAATACAAGACTCAAGAGAGACATAAAAAGGTAAATGAGACAGAAAGATACAACATGTTGTTAATAAAGGCAAACTATTTATAACTCTACAAGGGAAGATGATACTTGTAAGGCTTGAGAACTGTATTGTTATTACACCATGTCAAAGGGGTATACATAAAGGGGGTGGATATAAATTGACTTTGATTTAATGATAAAAAAAATCTAATCAAGTGGGTTAAATGGATCCAAGTAAGTGGATTAATCTAATCTAAGAAAATGTACTGAGAGGAAAGGAAAGGAAGAAGCAGACAAGGGTAAATTACATTACAGGAAAAGACACAAAAACCTATTACAGCAGAGGGAAAGAAGGGAGGGAAATGAACATTGTTTGAACCTAACTCTCATCAGATTTGGCTCAAGAAGGGAATAACATAATCAGTTAGGTATAGAAATATAACTTGCCCTATAGGCAGGAGGGAAAAGGGGAAAGAAAAGGGAGGGGAGATAGAAGGGGGGGTAAAGGGGAAGAAAAAGGAAGGGGCTAATAGAAGGGAGGTGAAACTGAGGGAGGCTGTGGCCAAAAGCACAACACTAGTGAGGAGGGAAAAGGAGAAAGGAGAAAGAAAAGCGTAAACAGGGGAGAAAAAGGATGGAGAGAAAGACAGAGATAGTAATCATAGCTGTGAATGTGAATGGTATGAACTCTCCCATAAAATGGAAGTGGATAGCAGGCTGGATTAAAAACCATAATCCTACAATATATTGTTTACAGGAAACACATTTGAAAAAGAGCTACACACACAGGGTAAAGGTAAAAGGCTAGAGCAGAATATGTTATGCTTCAGCTGAAGTAAAAAAAAAAAGCAGGGGTAGCAAACCTGATCTCAGACAAAGCAAAAACAAAAATAAATCTTATCAAAATAGATAAGGAAGGAAACTACATCCTGCTAAAAGGCACCATAGACAATGAAGTAATATCATTACTAAACATACATGCACCAAATGGTATAGCATCCAAATTGTTAGAGGAGAAGTTCAGGGAGTTACAGGAAGAAATAGACAGAAAAACTATACTAGTGGGGGACCTCAACCTCCCCCTCTCTGAACTAGATAAATCTAACCACAAAATAAACAAGAAAGAAGGTAAGGAAGTGAATAGAATATTAGAAAAGTTAGGTATAATAGACCTCTGGAGAAAATTGAATGGGAATAGAAAAGAATATACTTTTTTCTCAGTGGTACATGGCATATACTCAAAAATTGACCACGTAATAGGGCATAAAAACATCACATTCCAATGCAGAAAGGCAGAAATACTAAATGCAGCCTTTTCAGATCATGGTGCAATAAAAATTATATGTAATAAAGGGCCATGGAAAGATAGACTAAAAGATAATTGGAAACTAAATAATCTAATCCTAAAAAGTGATTAGGTCAATCAATAAATCATAGAAACAATCGATAACTTCTTTCAAGAGAATGACAATAATGAAACAACATACCAAAACTTAAGGGTTGCAGTGAAAGCAGTTCTTAGGGAGAGTTTTATATCTCCCAATGCTTACATGAATAAAAGAGAAAAAGAGGAGATCAATGAATTGGGCAAAGAACTAAAAAAAACTAGAAAAAGAACAAATTTAAAAATCTCAATTAAACACCAAATTAGAAATATTGAAAACCAATGGAAAAATTAATAAAATTGAAATTAAGAAAACTATTGAACTAATAAATAAAAAGAGCTGGTTTTATGAATAAAAAACAGTAAAATAGATAAATCTTTGGTTAATTTAATTAAAAAAAAGAAGAAAATCAAATTACCAGTATCAAAAATGAAAAAGGTGAACCCACCACCAAGGAAGAGGAAATTAAAAAAATAATTAGGAACTATTTTGCCCAACTGTATGCCAATAAATTAGACAATCTTAGTGAAATAGATAAATATTTACAAAAATATAAATTGCCAAGATTAAAAGAAGAGAAAGTAAAATACTTAAATAACCCCATCTCAGAAAAAGAAATTGAACAAGCCATTGATGAACTCCCAAGGAAAAAATCTCCAGGGCCAGAAGGATATACAAGCAAATTCTATCAAACATTTAATGAACAATTAATTCCAATACTGTATAGACTATTTAGGAAATTAGGTGAAGAAGGAATCTCACCAAATTCTTTTTATGATACAAATATGGTGCTGATACCTAAACTGGGAAGAGTCAAAACAGAGAAAGAAAATTATAGACCAATTTCTCTAATGAATATAGAGGCAAAAAATTTAAATAAAATATTAGCAAATAGATTATAGCAACTTAACACAAGAATAATACACTATGACCAGGTAGTATTTATACCAGGAATTCAGGGCTGGTTCAGTATTAGGAAAACTATCAACATAATTGATCATATCAACACCAAAACTAACAGAAACCACATGATCATCTCAATAAATGCAGAAAAAGCTTTTGACAAAATACAACACCCATTCCTATTAAAAACACTGGAAAGCATAGGAATAAATGGAGTCTTCCTTAAAGAAATAAATAGCATCTACCTAAAACCTTCAGCAAGCATCATATGTAATGCGGATAAGCTAGAAGCATTTCCAATAAGATCAGGGGTGAAATAAGGATGTCCATTACCACCAGTGCTGTTCAATATCCTACTGGAAATGTTAGCTTTAGCAATAAGAGAAGAAAAAGAAATTGAAGGTATTAGAATAGGCAAAGAAGAAACAAAGCTATCACTCTTTGCAGATGACATGATGATATACTTAGAGAATCCTAGAAAATCAAGTAAAAACTACTTGAAATGGTAAACAACTTTAGCAAAGTTGCAGGTTATAAAATAAACCCACTTAAATCATCAGCATTTCTATATATTACCAACAAAGCCCAACAGTAAGAAATAAAAAGAGAAATTCCATTTAAACTTACTGTAAACATAAAATATTTAAGAGTCCACCTGCCGAAACAAACCCAGGAACTCTATGAACACAATTACAAAACACTTTTCACAGTTGCTCATGAGTAGGCTGAGCTAATATAATAAAAATGCCAATTCTACCTAAGCTAATTTACTTATTCAGTGCCATACCAATCAAACTACCAAAAATATTTTATGGAGTTAGAAAAAATAATAAGAAGATTCGTTTGGAATAACAAAAGGTCCAGAATACCAAGGGAACTAAATGAAAAAAAATGTAGGGGAAGGTGGCCTAGCCTTTCCAGATCTTAAATTATATTATAAAGCAGCAATCATCAAAACTGCTTGGTACTGGCTAAGAAATAGAGTGGTGGATCAGCAGAATAGGTTAAGTATGTAAGACATAGTAGTCAATGACTATGATAATCTATTATTTGATAAACCCAAAGACCCCAGCTTCTGGGATAAGAACCCATTCTTTGAAAACAACTGCTGGGAAAACTGGAAAAGAGTATGGCAGAAACTAGGCATAGATCAAAATCTCACATCATATACCAAAATAAAGTAAAAATGGGTTCATGATTTAGATATTAAGGCTGATACTGTAAGCAAACTGGGAGAGCAAGGAATAGTTTACCTATCAGATTCATGGTGAACAAAAGAATTCAGGAGATAGAGAAAATTACAAAAAGCAAAAGGGATAACTTTGATTACATTAAATTGAAAAGTTTTTGCACAAAGTCGATGCAACCAAGATTAGAAGGACAGTAGAAAATTGGGAAAGAATTTTTACAACCAGTCTCTCTGATACAGGCCTCATTTCTAAAATATATAGAGAATTAAGTCAAGTTTATAAGAATACAAGTCATTCCCCAATTGATAAATGGTCAAAGGGTAAGAACAGGCAGTTCTCAGATGAAGAAATTAAAGTCATCTATAGTCATATGTAAAAATGCTCTAAATCACTATTGATTAGAGAAATGCAAATCAAAACAACTCTGAGGTACCACATCACACCTATCAGATTGGCCAACATGACAAAACAGGAAAATGAAAAATGTTGGAGAAGATGTGGGAAAATTGGAACACTAATGCATTGTTGGTGGAGTTGGAAATGATCCAACCATTTTGGAGAGTAATTTGGAACTATGCCCAAAGGGCTATAAAAATGTGCATATCCTTTGACCCAGCAATAGCACTTCTAGGGCTATATCTTAAAGAAATCATACAAATGTGAAAAGGACACACATGTACAAAAATATTCGTAGTAGCTCTTTTTGTGGTGGCAAAGAATTGGAAATTGAGAGGATGCCCATCAATTGGGGAATGGCTGAACAAGTTGTGGTATATAGATGTAATGGAATACTATTGTGCTATAAGGAATGATGAACAGGCTGACTTCAGAAAAACCTGGAAACACTTGTATGGTCTGATGATGAGTGAAGTGATCAGAACCAGGAGAACATTGTACACAATAGCAGTCATGTTGTGCGATGACTAATATTGAGAGACTTAACCCTTCTCAGCAATACACGGATCTAAGACATCTCCAAAGTCCTCATAATGGAAAATGCTGTCCACAAAGAAGAAAGAACTATGGAGTTTGAATGCAGATTGAAGCATACTATTTGCTATTTTCTTCTTCTGTTTTGTTTTGTTTATTCTTTCTGGTGGTTCCTCCTATTCCTACTTACAACATCACTAATGTGAAAATATGTTTAATAGGAAATACTTATGAATTTGGGAGTTATCCTTGGATCAGGTGTCTGTGCATAATAGAGCCATTAACTTGTCTGAGTTATGAGCAAAATTATTATTCTAGCAGAATTATAGAAGGAGGAAAAGGAGAAGGAAAAAAGGAAGAAGAAGAGGAAGAGGAAGAAGAAGAAGAAGAAAAAAATAGTAATAGGAAAAGATACGGAATACAATTAAGATTTAGCTCTAGATTCTTTAAATAAGCCACTGGAAAAAATTTAAATGGGAAATGAAGAACAGAATTTTTTTATTCAGAAGTTGAACCAATGTAAATTAATTGCTACAACAAGGAGAAAAAAAAGCCCAAAAAGCACCTTAGTCAGAAAATATTTGACTTACTTACCAAACTGAAAGAGATGGCTGCTAAACAGAACCCTGAGTAAGAATTTAAATTTAACTGTAACATTTTATGAAAAATGATGGATGATTTGTTCAATATGAATCAGGGAGAAATATGTAGGATAAAACTAGTGTAAGGAAATCTTGGCAAGTTATAGAACTAAGCAAAATCATCTGAAGGACATCCAGAGATTAAAACAGAAAAAGGACTACAGTCAGAAGAAAAATGGAAATGATTTGTAAAAAAACAAAAACAAAAAAACTTATGACAGCAAACTTTTCTCCATCAAGATTAGGGGAACCACCACACTTGGATTCTAATATCACAATCCATTTCATGTTTACAGGAGAAATAGAAATAACACTTCAGAGAGCAAAAATGAGAAAAGAAGCTGAATCAGATAAAAAATATTGAGAAGAGATTCATGTTAGAGGTGACACAATCATTAAGTCACTGATTTACAAGAGAAGGTAACAAAAGCATGGAAAAAATCTCAGGTCTTACTGAATCCTTAAAAAAGGTTACCAGTAAAACATTAATAACTATGAACCTATATATCTATTCTCTATTCTATGTAAAATTATAAAAGGGTTATCTATATACAAATTGAGGGCCTTAATGAGGGTATTAATAAGGAGTAGGGATATGCAATGATAATCACATCTTTATCATTTCACATTTGACAGAAGATTGTAGAAAATTAAAGATCCCATTGTACCTATTGTTTGTCAATTTGGATAAAAAAGTATTTGATTCAGTACAACCTTACAGGCTCTTGCACAAGTAGGTATCTCCCATCCATATAACAAGAAAATTCAAAATTCTTTTGTAGATGTAACAACAGGGATAATGCCATTCCATGGCCCTCTAAGAACAAGCATCAGGCAAGGTATAAAACAGGGAGATATATTCTTGTCTAAAGTATTAGTCACTGTGAAGGAGAAGATCAAGGGAAGAATTGAAGTAGAGGAAGAATTCCCTGTGAATAGAAAGCTCTTTTAGACCTTTCAGTTTGTGGATGATGTTTTGATTGCATCAAGTTCCAAGACATAGTAGAGACTCCTGGAAGAGATCTGTAATAACTCAAAGGAGTTTGACCTTTGCATCTACACAGAAAAGAGAAAAAAGACAAAGAATGTTTATTGCCAAATCTCAGCATGCATCCAATTGGACATCCTATAGAGTTTGTCTAATTGTGTATATCTCAGACAGTACAAATGGACAATGTGTTGACTGATTTGCTTTTTGGAAATTGCAAAATGTTTTTTACTAGCCCTAAGCTTCCCATAACAGTAAAGTTCCATCTTTTTCAAACAAATATTTTGTTGCTGTTGCCATGAAGTGGCAAAACCTGAAATACCATTACTTCTGGAGAGCTGAGGGTGAGTGTCACACAAAGTACCCAGGGCAGTGGGTATGGATAGGCTACAACGTATAACCAATGAAGAACTCCAAAGAGTAAGAATAAAATATGTCATTAAAGAATTGTATGACAGAGAGAAAAATAGCTTGGTTTTATGGCAATAATAAAGGATAGTTGTAAACATTTATATAACACTTTATGGTTTACAAAGTTCCTGACACATGTTATCTCATTTGATCTTCACAACAACCCTCCTGAGGTTATAAAAATGAGAGATTATTCTTATTTTATAGGTGAGAAAATTGAGACTTAGAGAGATTAAGAGATTAAAACTTGCCCATCTGAAGCAGGATTCAAACATAAGTTTCCCAACTCTAAGTTTAATATTCTATTCACTGTGCCACCTTACTGTGGATGGCCAGAATGCTTCACTTATGGGTGGAGCACTTAACTTTGTGAAGTTCAAGAGAGTGAAGAAAACTACAAGTACATAAGGTGGATCCATTGTATTGAAGTTCTGGGAAGACATGGGTGAAAATTGCACAGTATTGGTAGGCAATGGGATGGTTGCAATCTGTATTATTCCAAATTGATGAGATCACTGGTACATTTGAATATTTGAGTAAGGTCTCTCCTTTCTAACCAGGCTGATTTCTACTTGTGAAGAATGTAAAACTCCAAAGGATTTTGAACAATGTAATAGGAGAAAGAAAACTACTTAAATACATTCACTCAAATAATATCAGAGGAAATAGCTGCAATGACTGAAGATCAATAGAACTAAAGCAATTTCTTTATTTAATGTTTTTTGAACTCTTATTTATTTTGTTAAACATTTCCCAATTATTTTTAATATTCATTTTTTAAAAATTGCATTCAAATTTTTTCCAATGAAATATTTCACTCTTTTTTTCATTCTTTTGATTTTGTTTTATTGTTACTTGATGTGTCATAGAGTCATTAGCTTTTACTTACCCAATTCTAATTTTTAAGGAATTATTTTCTTCAGTGAGACTTTGTACTTCTTTTTCCATTTGGCCAATTCTGCATTTTAAGGAATTATTTTCATCAGTGAAGTTTTGTATGTCTTTTACTATTTGGTAAATTTTATTTTTTAAAATGTTCTTTTCTTCAGTATTTTTGTGCCACTTTTATAAAACAGTTCATTGTCTTTTCATAATTTTCTTTCTTCACTCTCCTTTCTTTTCCCCAATTTTCCTCTACCACTCTGATTTTGATAATCAGTTTTTTTTTTAACTCTTCTAGTAATTCTTGTTGGGCTTGTATCCAATTTACTATTTTTGAGGCCTTGCTTGTAATTGCTTTGACATTTTTGTCTCCTTCTGAGTTTGTGTCCTGATCTTCTCTGTCACCACAGTAGCCTTTTATTGTCAGGTTCTTTTTTGTTGTTGTTTCCTCATATTTCCATCATATTTCTTGACTTTGAAATTTATATATAAGTTGGGCTCTGTTCCCAGGGTGGTGTGGGGTTGCGGGGGGGCACTATTCCAAGCTTCAGGCTTTTTTTTTTGCTACTATTTTCAGAGCTAGTTCTGGAGGTTTGGTAGTTTTTGGTGCTTCCAAGCTTTTGGTGTGATCCAGGGAAAGGTGTGGTCATTGCTCTTCTGGTGTGCACTTTGGTTCTTACCCAGGAAGGGCCCCAGATCTCTTGTAGCAACAAGTGAGTCTGTTCCTCAGGGCCCCTGCTCCCTTTGAATCACAAACACTTTTCTCCACTCTGGAACTGCAACCTCGAAGTGGGTATGGGAAATGGAATTACCAAACAGAGCTGATTCTATGCCCAGTGCTACCACAGGAGTCTCCTGGAATTTCTTTTTAATCAGTTGCCAGATACCCTTACCATCACTGGACTGAGAGATCCTGAATCTGCTGCTGCTGCTGCTGCTGCTGTTGCAGCCTTCAAGACCTACAGCTGGTGTTGCCACCATGTTGACTATGAGCCAGCCCCATTCTAGTGTCACAGACTTCTCTTTTAGACCTCCTAAGTAGTCTTGGGCTAGAAAATTGTCTCAATCCAACATTTTCTTGGCTCTGCCACTTTAGAATTCAATTTAAGGCATAATTTTAAATTACATGGAGGGGAATGTTGGGAGAGCTCAACTGTTGTGCTTCCTCTACTGTGCCATCTTGACTCTACCCTTAGAGCAATTTCTAAGGGGAAAATCCAAGGAGGCACCCAGCAATAAAAATCATGGCTTCCGATGTAAATGTTCCAAGAATATAGCAAATGAGGGGAATTAGAGATCCTAATGCAAAGAGAAACATTTGACTTCATAATTTTCACTGAGATTGAGTGAGATGAGAGCAATAACTAAGACATGGCTATGGAAAGTAATACCTTATTCAAAAGAAAAAGGGTTTGTAAAAGGGAACCCCTGACTATTAAGCAGATACACTCATGTGAGAAAATTCAAGAGGGTGATGGTGGAGAACATTTGGATAAGTAGCAACAGAGATAGAATCAAAGTAATATTGTTATCAGATAATTCTAAAGACCACTTTGACAGAAAGAGGACATAGATGAAGAATTTAGCAAATAAATCAAAACTTGATTTTTTTTTGCAAGTTTTGGTTCTGAACATAACTTTAGCCTTTGGAACATTTTAGAAACACCCTTCTTATTTAAACAGTATTTTGATGAGTTAATTGTAAATGGATTATAAACACATGGATTAAATCTTCTACAGAATTTCCACTGGTTCCCAAGTGAAAGGTCCAGGTTTTCTGACAGGGTGGCATGAGTGGGTTAGATTTTGCTATGCATCTTGACTTTGGAAATTAAGTTCAAGCCCTTCTACAGATGCACATAGCAGCTGAGTTTCCCCAACCCCACTTTAATAGTATCAGATAGATGCCAAATGCCTTTCAATAATGATGGAAAGATTAAAGTCTGAAAACCTCATGAAAGCATATCCCTAGGCAAGCTGGTTCTTGGATCATGCCTTTTATTGCTGGTACCTGTTTAAAGGGACAAGCTTGCAATGATAGGAACCATCCTCCCTGGCCCCAAACTTTGCTAGGGTTGTTCTAATGGAGAAATCAGGGAATTTGTGGTTTTCCTGCAACCCCAAATAGCAATTTAAAGGGAAAATAAAAACCTTGTAAATGTTAGTGCTCATGGATACAAGTAGTGAGAGGAATGCTGTTTCTTAACTCATAAGTAAGGCCCTGTGAAAGACAAAGGTTGAGGTAGAACTGTTGTCTTGTAGTAAGAGAAGGGTCTATATATCAGCCAGAATGCTTTTAGTATTTCCCCAATGTTCTAAACCACCTTAATCCCAAAGAGATCCCCAATTCTTCTAAATGACTGTGCAACTCCATGAAAATTGGTCAATTTATTTTCAAAATGTCCTATTCAGTTTGATTATCACAAAGAGACTGGTATATAGTTAAATGCCACCCCCCACACTTCCATTCCTCAATTTGTATAGCATAACAAGTTCAAAAGCTTGCACCCTGATCTGGAATCAAAAATGCTGAATCAGCAAGCTTGGCACCAGAAGAAGATATGAGTAAATATACCCCTCTCCTTTTTTTCCCCTAGTGGTAGGGGACTATGGATATGGAACATTGCATATACTGTCAGGTTTAGTTGATGTGTTGTTTGTTTTGCTGAAATGATTTTTCCCTCCCTTTCTTATTCATTCTTACAAGGGATGGCTATCTGGGCAAGGAACAAGGTGGGATACATTTAGAAATAAAGGTGCTATAAAAATAAGAGATATAAATATTTTTCCACAGAAATATTAAGTTAGGAAACTTATTTTTCATGCTTAGATTATTGATCTGACCTGAACATGATTTTAAATGTAATGTAGTCCAGTCTGTTAATTTTACAGATAATGAGACTGTGGTTCAAAATCACACAAGGAGAGAGTGAACAGAAGTAGGATTTGAATCTGGGTCTGATAATTCCAAGTCCATTGTTCTTTCTCCTATACCACAGATGATCACCAGAGTCATTTTGTTTCCTCTCTAGGGGCCACCATCTTGGTCCAGTCTATTGTTTCTTTCTTTCAACTTCGTGATGCAACTAACATTCATGAACTTTGAAACCATTTTCTAATTGGGTTCAAAATTTCTGCACCACCAAAATTACACAATACCACTTGAGTCTCTTTTGGCAAGAATCATAGCTGATTTTTTTTTCTTCATTGGCCAAATAATTTCAAGATAAATTCTTATGAGTAATGGGGAAGCCTCAAGGGATTTGAAGATGTAGCAAAAACACTATTTGGATACTGCCTTCCAAGATAATAATGATTTAAAAATATATCCACAATGCTGAAAAAAGGTATGAGGGTAATTGGTTAAGTACAAAACAAGTCATAGGATTTGTTCATGGATGGCAGCTTTCCAAAGGAGAATAAAGAGTTTTCTCAGTGAGAGGTCAAGGTTGAACTAGGGTGGGGAAGATGAGTTCTTCTAAAAAGAATACTGATGATTGAAAGTGGCATTTGAAAGAACTCCCCTTTTTATCATTCTGTTTTGTTCTAGGTCCCCATAATTAGCCAGGTACTTTAGGCAAAAACACAGATGAAGGTGGACACATCAAACTTTATTATTGCCTCTTGCCTTGTGCTCCCTTTCATCAAACCAAAACCATCTGTAGCTGAACAACAAAACATACCTTGACAGTTTCTAGATAAAGCCTTGCTTATGAACAAGTCTTGCTTATGGTCAGCTGAGGTCAGATTGTTTTTCTCCTACCAAAACCTGGAAAAGCCTTCTCTGATTACAAGTGTACAAAATTTAGTCTCTTCCCATTATTTTGTGCCATAATGAAAAAGATAAGAAGGAAGTTGGTCAGAAAAAGATACTTCTTTGTTTTTATAACTAGTAGAGGGATAAAAAGCATTCCAATGTTAGAAAATAGGGCATAAACAATCCAGGGATCTCTCTCAAAATCATGATAGAATGTTTTTTGAATATTCTAAAGAAAAATTGTCCTTGTGTAATTTGGCTTTAGGCTACATGAATACAGACAACTGAAGTCTCTGGATCATAGTAAACAATAAATATTTAATTGATTGGTGGGTTTGGGATAAATTATCTTTTTCTGGATGATAATAAAACTGGTCTGTATTCAATCCATGGTATGGTTAACAACCCACATGCACTACTACATAGTGGATAGAGAACTGACCTTGAAACCAAGAAAATATGACTTAAATTCTAGCTTCCATCACATAACAGAATGCATAACTTCTCAATGCTCTAGGCAACTTTTTTAAGACCTCAAGTTGTAGGGAAAATGATAACCTGTATCGGCAGAGAGAGTTTCATCATCAAAGAACTTTCCCTATCCTAAAATTAGAGCTCCAGTTCCAGTCCCTATTCCTATAGTGAACATTGTTTCCTCCCATTAGGTGGAGGATTTTATTTTATTTTATTTTTTTTGGTGGTGAGGAGACGTGATTAACTTATTAAGTGCTATATGAAAATACTTGAGGACTGTGAACTCTTATAGGCTGAAGTCTGCTATGTTTTCTTTTTAAACAAACCAATTAATTGAACACAAAATACAGGAAAGTATGTTGAATGCTTATTGCAGTGTGGTTACCTGGAGAAGGTAAGTAATATTGGATGCTTAGAATAAGAAAGGAGCAGGAGTTCAGGAAGCCAGATCCGTGGACCAGGACATTATGATGGAAACCAAAGGCCATGACTACCAAGTGGGTAGGAAATGTAGAAAGTCAAGTAATTGGAATCAGTTTAGGAGATGTCCAGATAATTCTGGTTAAATTTCTTGTAAGCATTTCTTATTATTTTTATCTTAATAGGTTATTTCCTAATCTACTTTCTTCCCTTATACATGCATGGATTTCCCTTGATTGGTGGTCTTAAAGCACTTGTGTTTCAGGGAGTATAAACGTTCAGATGCAAGTGAGACTGGATGGCCTTCAAGGTCTCTGAATGTCTATCAATCTTGGATTTGAGAATGTGTGGCAGAGAGATTGAAAAGAAGTGAATAGATGTCTGTACCAGTAAGCATCACATAGTGGCAATGGTTTGGAATTCAGAAGGATATAGTTTTTAGAATGTGGCAAAAGACAGCTTCAGTAAGTCAGAGATGGTGATATTTAGAGAATTTAGATGTAGAAGACTTTAACAAATGTCCTACTCCATGATGGTTTGGGAATGACTATGAGTCCTTGAAGGCTATGTCAGTGATGTGCAAAATCTAGAAGGATCTACCAAACTGTGGGTAAGAGACTCTGGGTTAGAATCTGGTAACATTATTGTTGTTGTTCTATTGTTCCAGTTGTGTCTGATTCTTTGTGACCCAATTTGGGTTTTATTGTCAAAGATACTGCAGTGATTTCTCATTTACAGCTCCAGCTCATTTTATCGATGAGGAAATTGAAGCAAGCGGGGTTAAGTGACTTGCCCAGGGTCATACAGCTAGTAAGTGCCTAGACCAGATTTGAAATCAGGAAGATGAGTTTTCCTGACTTCAGGCTAAGTGCTCCATCCACTGTGCCACTTAGCTTTGCATATCTCTTTAGTACCAATATTCTCTCAGTGATTTGTTATAGCTGAAAATAATTGAATACTATGATCTTGGAAAAACAATAAGTAATCCAAAAGGCAATAGAAAGATGCATAATGTAGGCTGTGACATATTTCCAGGAATGCATGAAAGAAGTGACATAAAACGTGCAACTGATAATACAGTTGACTGGTTATAAAGTGTGATAAGAAACAGATGGACAGCTTAAATGGCATATTGATACCCCTTAGATAATAAAAGAACCAAAGGAAGTCCCCCAATACATTAATGGGTATTAAATATGTGAGTGACAGAAATATAGAATGTTAGAACTGGAAGGAACAAGGTTTTATTAGAGGTGAATTCTCCAGCTGAGTATTCACAGATGATGACATTCTCTGAAGAATAGCTATAGTGTTGATTGCAATAGTGTAGGCACAGTCTCATGGAACCTATCTCATAGCTTGTTCTGCCTTGCTTGAGTAAGAAGAAAGCTAGTAGCAAAAAACATTGGCCCTGATTCTCCACACCTGGGTCATTAAAATCATTTCATAAATGAAAATGGTTTGGCTCACCATGGAATGAAGTAGTATTTTGGAGTGTGGCAGTTGTGACTCAGTGAGTGACTCCTTTCAAAGCCTAAAGAGAACTGATTATTTATAGAAAGAGTACTAGTCAAATAAACACTCATTTATCTTATTTCATTTTTAAATTTTTATTTATTTTATTTTTAATTTATAGAATAAAACAAGCATTTCCATAATATAGTATAACAAAAAGAAATGATTACAAATAAAACTGTTACTCTATTATGTACAACTTACCATTCCTTTTAAATATATAATAAAGTTATTATGTTAATTTCTTCTTACTCCCCCAGAGATGGCTATCATTAGACCCAAATATGTGTGTATATCTATATCTATATCTATCTATATCTATATCTATATCTATATCTATATCTATATCTATATCTATATCTATGTCTATGTCTATATCTATATCTATATCATCTATATCTATATCTATATCTATATCTATCTATATCTATCTATCTATAAAATCATTCTATACATACTTCTATTTATCAGTTCTTTTTCTGGATTCAGATATTGTCTTCCTTCACATGTCATTTGTAGTTAATATGGGTATAATAGTCAAAATGATTTATTTACTCAAAGTTGCTCTTAAAACAATATTGCTGTTACAACATTCTCTTGGTTCTGCTCATTTCACTCTTCATTATTCCATGCAAGTCTATCCATGTTTTTCTTTTTCTTTTTTCTTGATTTTTAGTGAGGCAATTGGGATTAAGTGACTTGCCAAGGTTTACACAATTAGTAAGTGTCAAGTGTCTGATGCTGGATTTGAACTCAGGTTATCCATGTTTTTCTAAGATCACTGAACTCATCATTTCTTATAGCACAGTAGAATTCCATCACAATCATGTACTGCAACTTGTTCAGCCATTCCCCAATTAATGGGCATCCTTGCAATTTCCAGCTATTTGCTACCACAAAGAGAGCTTTTGCAAATAGTTTAGAATATATAGATTCTTTCCTTTTTTCTCTAA
Source organism: Vombatus ursinus (assembly GCF_900497805.2). Classification (NCBI taxonomy): domain Eukaryota; kingdom Metazoa; phylum Chordata; class Mammalia; order Diprotodontia; family Vombatidae; genus Vombatus; species Vombatus ursinus. Next base: position 87,030,172 of record NW_020954576.1, read on the forward strand.
TCATCTTTGAAACTGGACCTAGAAGTGGTGTTGCTGGGTCAAAGAGTATAGATGGTTTAATAACTCTTTGGGCATAATTCCAGATTGCTCTCCAAGATAGTTGGATCAGTTAAAAATTCCACCAACAATGAATTCATGTCCCAATTTTTCCACATGCCCTCCAACATTTGTCCCTTTTCTCTTTAACCATTTTAGTCAGTCTGATAGATATAAAATGATATCTTAAGGTTGTTTTAATCTGCATTTCTGTAATCAATAATGATTTAGAGCATTTATTTCATATGACTATGAATTATTTTGACTTCTTATCTAAAAATTGCCTGTTCATATCCTTTGACCACTTTTCAATTGGGGAATGACTCTTTTCTTACAGATTTTACAAAGTTTTTTATATATTTGAGATAAGACCTTTATCCAAGAAACTACACATTTTTCTCTAATTTTATGCTTTTCTTCTCATCTTGGCTATATTTGTTTCATTTGTACAAACCCTTTTAAATTTAATGTAATTGAAATTATCCATTTCATACATCACTCTGTTCTATATCTTTTATTTATTCATAAATTGTTCACCTATCCATAAGTCTGATAAGTAATGTGTTCCATGTTCTTCAGATTTTCCTATAATATCTCTCTTCAAATCCAGGTCATATATCCATTTTGACCTTGTCTTAGTATATGGTATACAATATTTATTAAACACCTAAAGTATTAAACAATTATGTATTTATTAAACACCTACTATATGCCAGGCTTTTTGCTAAGTCTTAGAGATAACAAAGAAATAAAAAAATTGTTCCTGTTCTGTGGGAACTCACAGTCTAATGGAGGATTCACTATGCTAACAACTATATATGATCAAGATATATAGGTATAGGTATATATGTATGTGTATATATATGTATCTATTACATATATGTAGAGATAGAGACACACATACATAATCTAATTTACTATGTATAAACATATCTATAGGTGGTAAATCAGATATAAACTTAGAAGGAAGGCACTAGCATCCAGGGGATAGTAAGAAAGTCTTTTTTTTTTTCAGAAGATGGGCTCTTTTTAGTTAGGATCTGAAGGAATCCAGAAGACAGAGATGAGAAGGAGAATAATTCTAAGACTTTTCAGTGAAAATGCATAGAGTTAAGAGAGAGAGTGTCTTATGCAAGGAATAGCAAGGAGGTCATTTTCCCTATATCTCATAGTACTAAGGCCATTTTTTTCACCCTGAAGAACAATCATGCCTCTTATGCTGTATAATCAACACAAGCAGAGTACAAGCAACCCTCCAAAATAAATTTGTCAGTAAGTAAAAAAAAAACCAGCTCTCATAAAATATACAGCAGTATTAATAACCTTGTAACCTCTCAGGGTCATTCCATTCTTTTGGGGTCCCTGCCTTACATGTGTTTCGAGTCATCCCTTTAATCCGACCTTCTTTTCTTAGAAATTGGCTCAATGCACTGCCTCTTCTGCCTTTCTACTCTCTGCCACCCTCTCTCTCATCTCCTCCCCACCAAACACACTACACATGGCAAATAACATTTGTATATCTTCTGAACACAATAAAACATCTTTGGATGTATTCCCAGAGCCCTCAGGATGAATGAAAGTTTTAGTTAGAAGTGGGGCTGGGGGAAGAAGGAGGAGGATTTATGTTTTATTTTGAAAATTTCCCACAACTAATTTAACACACATTGTATATCCCTGATACACATCATGACATTGCAAAAACAAAACAAAACAAAACACAAAGAGAGTATAGTAGGGTTCGGGGTATATCACAAAGAAGCAAATTCACCCATTCTCAGTCTAATTTCTGTGTGTTTCTCAATCTCTGGCAGGAAAGCATGGCTTACTTTGCTTATTTCAGGGCCTCCTTCTTTTGCTTTATCTGGGTATTATTCAAGTGCCTCACTTGAGCTGAAGAAAGAGAAATAATGACGTGTTGTGAATGCCATTGGGTTGGCAATGTCAAAGAGGGAAGAAGGTGATGTTTATGATCAATGGGCTGACAGAAGGCTTAAACTTCTGGCTAAAAATAGGAAATTAGGAAAGACCAGGAAGGAATGTGATGTCCAAGTTGCTATAGAAACTTACCCATTTACTGGTTCCTGATTCTTCAAATGCCTGATGACTACATGCCCCTACACTGACAACCCTACCTATAGTTACCAAAATAGGTTTTAAATATTATCAGAGAATTTGAGAGTGAGATGGGACTTTAGTGGCTATCTAGTATAATGAAGACTGTAGATTTAGAGACAAAAGAGATCATTTAATCCAACATTCTCATTTTATGGATGAGGAAACTGAGGTCTGAATAGAATATTTTCTATTATATAAGAGAAGAGGTCATTCACTCTTCACTTGAAGAGCTTAAATGAGGGAGAACAGCCAGGGTCAATCCACTTTTGTGAAAAGTAATACACCTTTCAAATTTGGGCATTGATTGAAAGAGCTTGGAAACAAAGACAATTATATGAGAAACACTGAAAAATCAGTTCTACATAGAAAATACACTCAGAGTAAAAATGACCTAAGTGTCCTGTTTCCTAATCTCTATAAAGTTTACATAACACTGATGAGTAATTTAAGATTAAAAGTAGGGAAATCATGATTTTAATATGATTTTGTGACTAAGTCACAATTGTATGTTGACTACTTATTATGGCTTGGCTGAAAAAAAAATAGATTCTGGTTTACTACCTTAAGATAGAGATGAATCATTTCAAATAAGAGACCCTGCTTTGAAACTGTAAAATTGGTTAAGACTAGATCTCTGAGAGGCAAGACAAGACCTCTGCATATTAGAAGAGTCCTCAGAGCTCAGTCATAGGGAGACTTCAGAACTTTCACTTCCACATGATACATGGAAAAGCCAAAAGGAAGAAAAGCTTTGCTTCATGGAAGAGCTTATTGGAGTAGGGACGTCTAATCTTTACATTTCCATGTATTTCCATCTATTGCTTGAGAAGCAGAAACCCCTTAGAACCCAGCCAATGAAGCAGATCTGGAAAATCTCCGTAGTTCCCAGGCTTAGGGTTTCTATTTTGTCTTAAAGGTCATAACACTGAGCCTGTCAGGAATGTGACTCTACTCATCTTCTAGTAACTTGTAGTATAGACTCTCTTGAAGGAGGCCAAGGATACCAAAGCCCACAGTGCAGAGTTGTGAGTTGTCCTAGGCGTATGCATCTACTGCATATGTGGTGCTATGCTATGGTTTTGCAAGTTTCTTCCCACTTTTTCTGGACACTGTGTACACTGGTGAAAGAATGTGTCCTAGGTTTATGGATGGAAAGTTATATTTTAATTATTGTTGTTTTGTTCTATGTTTAGTAAATATTTTTCATTAAGAGTTGATGGTGTCCTATTGGCTGATTTGTTAAGTGGAAAGTTCATACTTAGGGGATTAGGGATTAAAATTCTGAGTAGTAGGAGTGTATTCCCCCTACCAGTTTATCCTTAGGACCTTGAGAGTGAGATATAGAATAATTTACACTCCCTCTGGGAACCTTCCAACTTGCCAGCATGGGTTCAGCTTGGATGAATGACCTAACTCAAAGAGAGAAGAGAGGTGGGTACCAAGACCACACCTTTACTACAGTGGTATAGTTCTAATTCTTATGATTTCCTCACATCAAGATTAATTTGCCTTTTCCACCTTTTATCTTTTGCTCCTAATTCTGCCTTCTGTGGCCACTTAGAATAAGTCTGATCTCTCTTCCACAGGACAGATCTTCAAATTCTTGAAGATAGTTGTCATGTAACTCCTGAGTATTCTCTTGTCCAGAATTGTCCTTAATTCTTTTAACCCCAAATATGTCATTCTTAATTTAAAATTTTCAGTTGTAGGAAACCTATGATAATCAAGCAATGTACTTGGGTTCAAATTCCTCGTCTAATTCAGTTGTTTTTCTACTTTTTGATCAATATGCTCCCTACTCTTTGTAAGTTTTGCCTTTGACCTACCAGAACCTTTTGTTTTCTAAAATGGTTGGTTGGGATAATGACAACAATAATGACAGCAAAAACAATAATCATAATAACTGGTATTTATACAGTGTTTAGCACAATGCCTTGTGCATAGTAGGCACTTAATAAATGCTAGTTAGCTGACTAGGGTTTGCAAACTTTTTTTTTTTTTTACAAATATCATCTTATTTTATCCTTACAACAACCCTTGGAGGGAGGTGCTGTTATTTATTATCCTCATTTTAAAGATCAGGAAACTGAGACAAACAGAGGCTAAGTGACTTTCTTAGGGTCACTAAGTTTGTGATTGTCTGAGGTCAGATTTGAATTCAGGTCTTCCTGAATGCAGCTTCAATGCTCTGTCCACTGTGCTACCTAGATGTCCTGATAATTAAGCAATCTATTTACCTCATCTTAGAAAAGTGATTGACTATACTTTGATTGACTTTGCTGCATTTCCCCATTAACTGGGAACAAGGCCTCTTTTCTAAAATAATAAACAAGATATTCCACTTTACCTCTGGACCTTGAACCAGAACTTGTGTGTTCATGGGATGTGGGGAGGGGAGGTAGAAGTGTTGCCAAAGTTCAGAGGTTTTAAATAAGTTTTATCAGGAAATATTTGGGACCCTTTAAAGTACAACTTATTTAATTCATTACAGAGAAACTTAATCCTTACCAATGATTCACTTATATTTTTTGTTTATCCCTCTTAAAAAAAACTTGTTAAATATTTCGATTCAGATTGTAAGGTACTACTATTTCAAAGACAGAGTTATCAAGACACCAAATAATTGATTTATTGCCCATCATCCCATTTGGGATTTGATCAAAAAGCTCTGAATTTCACCTCCCAGAATGGATCTCCCAATCAAGGGTCCACAGCATGGCTTGTTTAAAGTGGACTTCTTTAATGCTTGATGCATGCTGTAGGTTAAATGCACTCAGATGGAAGAATTGAGACTTCTGAGTGATTTTCAATTGCTCCGGCTTTTTTATTATGCTACATATCTATTTTTATGAAGCCCACCACTCTACCACTCCCTGCCCCCCTTCAAGCCTAGAAACACAGATTGCACTGTAAAAAGGACTTGTGTAGTCAGGAAATAGATGCCAGACTAAGAAAAATATATGATCCTAATTATTCTGCTTTTTTTTATTCCATACTGAGGTGTAAGTGTTTTTCCCTGACAGTTCAATATTTCTTTTACTGATAGTCAGCAATTTTATTGACAATTGGCAACCCCACTCATACACAAAAGGGAAGCAGCCTTACCAAATACTGCAGCAAGAGCATTGGAGAATGAAATATCAGGCCATGGATATGATACACATGGGATTTGCAAAACCACCAAAAGTTTCAAGTCTTTTGAAAATAAATTGTGGATTACAATTTTCAGGGTAGTGGGTGATTTCTCTTTCCAATAACAGCTTCCAATTTGCTTAAGGAACATATGGAAATTGAGACTCTCCTTGCTTTTGCAACACAACATTCATCTTTGCTCTAGATTGTGACAAACCTTAGCATGCAACTGAAGGGCAGTGGGAATCACTTGAATGAATCTCAGCCTGGAAAATTCTGTTCCCAGAGTTGCCTACCCCAAACTGGAACTTTAAATCTAATTCTGACTTATGTGACTTTTAGAATATATCAACTTGGTTGGATTTTCTCCTTTGCCAACTAGGAGTAAATAATTCGTCAGTTTAATTTTTTTTTTTTTGGCACAGACCTATAATTTCTTGGGTGTACTAGAACTCCTGGTAAGAAAACTCCCTCTACCAATGACAATTTATACTTTTTTTTTTTGCAATATATAATCTTAGAGAGCTGTTTGTGGGGCCAGAAGGTTAAATTACTTTCACATTGTCTCAAAGTCAGTATGAGTCACAGTCCGGTCTTAGATGCAAGTCTTTCTAGATCCTTAAAATTTCAGGACTTTAAGGTCCAATTCTTATCAAATAACCTTTTAACTGAACAAAGTAGCCTTTCATCTTTAACATGAGTAGAGTCTAAAAAATGGTAAATTTTGTTTCACAAAATTCTAATCTAATCAGAGGCACCTTTGAGTTTCAATTCTTTCATCTGTAAAATGGGAATAATACTTTCACTGCCTACCTCAAAGAAGAGAGCATATGAAAACTAGGGTACTCACTAGTCACTTCTCCTTCTCCTTTTCCTTCTCACCCTACTTTGCATTTGCTACTTAGCCTGGTTTCAATTTCATGGAAGAAGATGTCCACTGGTATCCACCTCTCCCACCTTTTCCTGCCTCCTTTTGTATATTGTCTTCCCCTTTAGATTTTAAGGTCCTTGAGGGCAGGGACTGGTTTTCTTTTTAATTGTATCTCCATACAGCTCAAGCATGCCAGGGGAGTACTTGGGCTGTTATTCCTCACTTATAGCAGATGACTGTTTCTACTCTTTGTTTAAATGTAAATTTCCTCAATGATATTCCTTTATAGTCAGGGTCACACTAATACTCTGATGGTTCTGTGATCTCATTGATGTGGATATTCCTTCCATTGATGCAAATGACAACCTAGACATTTCTGCTTGTAGTGCAGCTCTTTTTCATGTCTTCTCATAAGTGTCCCACACAAAATAAAGAGGACTTTCCTCATGTTCTCTCTCTCTCTCTCTGTCTCTCCCATGGCAATTGGAGTTAAGTGCCTTGCCCAGGTAGTAAGTGTCAAGTGTCTGAAGTTAGATTTGAACTGAACTCAGGTCTTCCTGACTCCAGGGCCTGTGCTCTATCCAGTGAATTACTAGCTACCTCATGTTCTCTTAACATTACAAACATACAGTAAACCATGTGGGTTGTTCATTGGTTTTCTTTTACTCCACAGGTACTGGAAGTTCAGAATAATATTAACAACATTATTGTTATTAGTCTGGTCTAGTTGATAGCTATCTGGACTCAAAGCCAGGAACACCTAGCTTCAAGCCCTGTCTCTGACAAATACTGACTTTGTGATCCTAGACAAGTGGCTTAACCTATCAATGCTCTAGGCTAATGGTTCTCACACTTTTTGATCTCAGGACCCCTTTACACTCTTAAAAATTGTTGGAACCCAACAATTGAGGACCCCAAGGAACTATTATTTATATGGGTTTTATCTCTTAATATTTACCATTTAAAATATTTTAAAGTCATATTATTATAAAAATGATTTTGACTTCATGGACCCCCTGAAACCCTGGACCATAACTTGAGAACCATTGCCTTAGGCACTTCTCTATGACTATAACTTGTTGAGAAACTGCCAACTTGCATTGGAGGAGGGAGTTTTTCGTGCAGAATTTGCTTATACCAGGGAAAACCGAAGTCTAATTCCTATCAATAATAATAATAATAACTGGCACTTATGTTGATCATTCAGATTTGCAAAGCACTTTACATTTTTTTAATCTAATAGGAAGCGGTCATGGTTAAGGAGTTAGCAGCTTCTAAAAAAAGATATTTTGTGAAGCCTAAGCACTTTTTGAGAGTTAAAAGGGAGCACTGGGAAGCTGAGAAAAATGAAGACCAAATTAAGGAAACAACTTGCCAGGGGTTAGGAGAAGCACAACTAGTATTTGAAAGAGTTATTCAAAAAAAATGTTATTGATCAAAAGAGCTAGGGAGTCTAGCAGTCTAGTCTTTGCCTCTTAGACTAGTCAGGAGGCATTGCAGGAACATTTCAAAGCATAGAACACGCTAATTTGGAAGACGCCCTAGGATACTTCACTTTCACTATATAAATTGACCATACCCTGTAAGGCTCCCTAACTCATTCATGCATTTGTTAACAGAAGGATTGTCAACACATTGGACTGTGTTAGTTTCTCCCTAGTAGGGATGATGGAATGAATATTGCTTGAGTTTAGGCTACCCCATGTTATTAAGCTTGCCTTCTGCTTTACCAAGTTGTTAGTGCTTGGATCTAAAGGTTACTAGGGTTGGAGTGTCTACGGGCATGGGGGAGGTGTTTGAAGAAAAGAAGATAGGAAAAGTTTGGTGAATGCTCTAGTTGTGGAGATATGTTTGCTGAAATTGTGGAACTACAGAATGGCACAGTGGGCAATATGCTGGATTTGGAGACATAGGACCTGGTTGCAAAGTGGGACTCTACTATGTACTGTGTGACCTTGGACAGGTCACTTTACTTCTCAGCCTCAGTCTGTTCATCACTAAAATGAGGAGGTTTGGCTGGCTTCCAGTTCTATATCTATGATTCAAGTTGGAATCAATGCAGTCTAACACTAACCCTGAGGTCTCTGTTGTCTTCATTTACACCATAGACAAACTAGCTTCTGTTGGTCTTTGCTTTAGTTTTTCACAGAGATTCAATGGAATTTTTCAGGTCTCTTTACCTTTTCCTGAGAAACCTTGTATCTGCTACCCATTCATGCCAAGAGTCAACTGATAGCAAAGGACAGACCAGATGTAGCTGTCTGGGTCATACAGTCAAAATGGCTTGTGTTGTGCTAAGGTAAAAGGAGGTATTTGATCTGAATGCCTTAAGTAACTTGGTTTACTTGCTTGTCTAGTCATCAGTGAAGCCTAAGAGAGAATTGCAATCAGATTTAGCCCCAGAAAAAATATGAGGCCAACAAAAATTCACCTTCTCAGGGGCAGCTAGGTGGCGCAGTGGATAGAGCACTGGCCCTGAAGTCAGGAGGACCTGAGTTCAAATCTGGCCTCAGACAAAACATTTGACACTTACTAGCTATATGACCCTGGGCAAATCACTTAACCCCAAATGCCTAAGCAAAAAAAAAAAAAAATTCACCTTCTCCCTTAGAAACCTATGCCCAACCATACCAGGAAAGTGTGCAAGGCTTCTCCTAAGTCCAGGTTCCCTTGATGAGACTTACCTGTCTAGTTTCCCATTCCCTCAGGTCCTTATTCTCCATAAGGCAAATCTGATAAGCTAATTTGCTATGATATTTTGGTATTATGGTATTTTTTTCTTTTTATAAATTTATTTATTTTTAGTTTTCAACATTTACTTCCACAAGATTTTGAGTTCCAAATTTTTACCCCATCTTGCCCTTCTCCCCTGCCCAAGATGGCATGCATTCTGAATACCCCTTCCCCTTGTCTGCCTTCCCTTCTATCTCTCTCCCTCTTCTCTTAACCCCTTCCCCTTTTATTTTCCTTTAGGGCAGGATGGATTTCTGTACCCCATTTCCTGTATTTCTTATTTCCCGGTTGCATGTGAAAACTTTTTTTTAAAACATGTGTTTTTAAAACTTTGGGTTCCAAATTTTCTCCCTTCCTTCCTCCCCACCCACCCTCATTGAAAGGCAAGTAACTCAATATAGGTTATACATGTACAGTTATGCAAAGCACTTCCATAGTAGACATGCTGTGAAAAACTAACTCCATTTCCCTTAATCCTATCCCACCCCCCCATTTATTCTATTCTTTCTTTTGACCCTATCCTTCCTCAGAAGTATTTGCTTCTGATTACCCCCTTTCCCAATCTGCCCTCCTCTCTATCATCCCCCTACTCTCTTGTCCCCTTCCTCCCCCATTTTCCTGTAGGGTAAGACAGATTTCCATACCCAATTGACTGTGTGTGTTATTCCCTCCTTAAGTCAAATCCGATGAGAATAAGATTCATTCATTCCCTCTCACCTTCCCCATTTCCCCTCCATGGTAAGAGCCTTTTCTTTTCTGTTTGTTTTTTTTTGTGAGATAGTTTACTCTGTTCTACCTCTCCCTTTCTCCTTCTTCTAGTATAATCCTCCCTCACCCCTTAATTTTATTCTCCAGATATGACCCCTTCATCTTCAACTCACCCTGTGCCCTCTATCTATCTATCTATACATACATATAATTTTTTTCCCTCCAACTACCCTAATACTGACAAAGGTCTCATGAGTTACAAATATCATCTTTCCATGCAGGAATGTAGACAGTTCAACTTTAATAAGTCTCTTATGATTTCTCTTTCCTGTTTACCTCTTCACGTTCCACTTGAGACTTGTATTTGAACATCAAATTTTCTATTCAGCTCTGATCTTTTCATCAAGAATGCTTGAAAGTCCTCTATTTCACTAAATGACCATAATTTTCCCCTGAAGGATTATATTCAGTTTTGCTGGGTAGGTGATTCTTGGTTGTAATCCTATCTCCTTTGTCCTCTGGAATATTATATTCCATGCCCTCTGGTCCCTTAATGTAGAAGCAGCTAAATCTTGTCTTAACCTGATTGTGTTTCCACAATACTTGAATTGTTTCTTTCTGGCTGCTTGTAACATTTTCTCCTTGACCTGGGGAACTCTGGAATTTGGCTACAATATTCCTAAGAGTTTTCCTTTGGGGATCTCTTTCAGGAGGTGATAGGTGGATTCTTTCAATTTCTATTTTGCCCTCTGGTTCTAAAATATCAGAGCAGTTTTCTTTGATAACTTCTTGAAAGATGATGTCTAGGCTCTTTTTTTGATCATGGCTTTCAGATAGTCCAATAATTTTTAAATTCTCTCTCCTGGATCTATTTTCCAGATCAGTTGTTTTTAAATGAGATATTTCACATTGTTTTCTAATTTTTCATTCTTTTGGGTTTGTTTTGCAGTGTCTTGATTTCTCCTAAAGTCACTAGCTTCCAATTACTCTATTCTAATTTTTAAGGAAGTATTTTCTTCAATAAGCTTTTGGACTTCCTTTTCCATTTGGCCAATTTTACTTTTTAGGGCATTCTTCTCCTCATTGGCTTTTTGGACCTCTTTTGCCATTTGGGCTATTTTTTAAGGTGTTATTTTCTTCAGTGTTTTTTTTGGGTCTCCTTTAGCAAGCTGTTGACTTGTTTTTCATGATTTTCTTACATCACTCTCATTTCTCTTCCCAGTTTTTCCTCTACTTCTTTTACTTGCTTCTCAAAATCCTTTTTGAGCTCTTCCAAGGCCTGGGACTGATTCATGTTTTTCTTGGACGCTTTGGATGTAGAAGCTTTGACTTTGTTGTCTTCTTCTGGTTGTATGTTTTCATCTTCTTTGTCACCAGAGTAAGATAATATAGTCTGACTCTTTTTGTGCTGCTTGCTCTTGATCCCAGCCAATTACTTGAGTTTTAAAGTCTTTGTTAAGATAAGAGTCTGCTTCCAATGTGGAGAATGTACTGTCCCAAGCTTCAGCGGTTTATACAGCTGTTTTCAGAGCTACTTCTAGGGACTTGTAAATTTTCAGTTCTTCCAAGGTGGTATGATAAGGGGCAAGGTGTTTCCTCTTCACCACCACAACAAGCTCCACCAAGCCAGCACTCCTCCTCTCCCCAGGACCACCCCTCAGAATTGTGACCCAGATCAAAGCACGGGCAAAGCAAGAGATTCCTGCCTCAGCACTGGCAAAGAGA
>NW_020954576.1:87041654-87046600 GCF_900497805.2 Vombatus ursinus
GTTCGCTGTGGCCTACATGCCCATACAGAACTGTGCTCCTCTCCCTGTCTGGCACAATATACCTTTCTGATCAACCATCCAGGCTGTGTTTGGCTGGAAATTTGTTTCACTCTGTCTTTTTGTGGGTTCTGCTGCTTTACAATTTGTTTAAAGCCATTTTTTTACAGGTATTTGGAGGGGTTTGGGGGAGAGCTCAAGCAAGTCACTGCTTTCCCTCTGCCATCTTGGCTCCACCCCTCGGTATTATGGTATTTTCTAGGTGTTTTATATAGTCTTTTTCATTCTTTAGATCCCTGCTCACCAGAAATCATGCTCGGGAGAGCTTCACCTTTTTTTTTTTTATTTTTAACTAGGCAATGGAGTTAAGTGACTTGCCCAGGGTCATATAGCTAGTAAGTGTTATGTGTCTGAGACTGGATTTGAACTCAGGTCCTCCTGAATCCAGGGCTGGTGCTCTATCCATTGTGCCACCTAGCTGCCCAGAGAGCTTTACCTTTCACACCTAGAGCTCAGGCCCTGAAGCCCTGATGTCCTGATTGGTGGTAGCCTCAATCTCCCAACTCTATGTAGGCCTCATCCAGCTAGCTTTTAGTTATCTAGTCACCAGCCAATATCTCTGCCTATGTACCCTTTATAGCTTTCCACCATCTTTCAATTTTCAGAAGCACAGTCTAACCAAATTTGTCATGGCTCCACTCCCCATTCCTGTAACATTTCAAATCAATATGCTCTCCCTGGCCATTACTCCCCTATGTGTGTTATCTCCCTGTATTACAATATAAGCCCTTTGATGGCAGGAGCTTCCTTTGGTTTGTATTTGTAACCCCTGATCCTTGGCACAATGCTTCATACATAGTAAGTTTAATAAATACTCTTTTACTGCAAAGAACATTTTAATTTTAGTGGTGGCCTTTTATGTCTAACCCAAAGGTACAAATAACATAAGGGATTTTGAAACTGTGGCAGAGCCAATGGTGATATTTTTGAGAAGGGGGCCCATTCCCAGAGCTCTCCAAGTCATGCAATTTAGACCTGCTATTTTGCCTGAGTCAAATTTGATAAAATATTCCATGGATGGTTAGATTGTCCATTTGCAAGCCCTAAACAGTGTTTTCAATTATTTACTTGAAATAAAAGGGGCCCTCTCTTTTCCCTACTGAAAGATAATATGAGTTATCAGATCCTTAAAGGCCTGATTTTTAAATTCACTGTCCCAAATGGAACTGGTTTGGAAGGTGTTTTGTTTATCTGGCAAAAGTATCAATAGAAGTCAGGAAAGCCAATATGAAAGAAAAATCAGGATCCTTTATCAGGAGAGAATTTAATTAAAGATAAACATGAAAGCTATTGCTATTTCAGGATAAGAAGAACCATTCACTTGAATTTAACTTCAGCAATAAAGGAGATGACATCAAACATTTTCAGTTATAATTTTCTCCTACAGAACATGGATAGAGCTCAAGTTTGGAGATTAAAAAGTAATCTCCAGGTCTTTACATCAGTTAGTCAATAAACATTTATTATGCACCTACTATGTTCCAGACACTATGTTAAGCTTTGTAACATCAAACAATTACTTTTCCATGTGCTCAGCTCTGTTAGGCACCTCAATTTCACCTTGCTTTGTGCACACAATTTGGTTTCATTTTATTTCAATAACACTGAAAGCTAGAACTTGCAACCATAAATACCAAAAATAATTTTGTTGCAAACAAAGATATAATCAACCATTTTGTTTATAATGTCAATTCAATAAAAGGATTGGTTGGGTTGAAAAGTTCTGTGGGAGAGAGAGAGAGAGAGAGAGAGAGAGACAGACGGAGAGAGAGAGAGAGAGAGAGAGAGAGAGAGAGCACTCTTAGAGGTCAGGAACTATGGCTATTGAATTCCTCCAATGTGCCATGAACAGATGAGAGGGAGGGGAATAAACCATCACTAATGGCCTACTATGTGCCAAGCACTGTGCCAAATGGTTTCATTGACTCAAGTCAGAGGATCTAGATTCAAATCTCACCCACTTGCTCATTATCTGTGTGACCTTGGGCAAATCACTTAATTTCTTTGGACTTCAGTGTTCTCATCTGTAAAGTGGGGTTCAGGTAGACTAAATGACCTCTGAGACCCAATCCAATTTTAAATCTATAACTGTCTTTTGTAAGTTCTTATTACAGACATTTCCTGAGTTATGCATATTCACATAATGATCTCTGTATCTTTGCACATTGCGGAATGTGAGTCACTGAATCTGAGTTGAACAAGAATCCCTGAACATGGAACTCTTCTATAACATATCTGACAAGTGGTTATATAGATATTTCCTACAGGACTCTGATGAGAGGGAAACCACTACCTTATAAAGGAGCCCATTCCAGTTTTGGATGGCTCTAATTGTTAGAACGTTTTTCCTTACATAAAGTCAGAACTTATCTCTTTCCAATTTAGATTATGAATTTAGAGATAGAAAGAACCTTGCACATCATTAGTTCCATCTACTAATTTCACAGAGGAAACTGAGGCCAAGGGAAGTTAAGTGATTTTCTTCACATAGTAATAAGTGGTAAAGCCGAGATTTGGACTTTGGACCTCTGATTTCAAATCCAGTATTCTTTCAACTATATCAGGGTGCCTAATTGCTCTTTTATCTGCTTTCTTATACAAAGGAGCCCAAATGTAACCTCTTTTCTACTTGGTAGCTCTTAAGACACTTGGACAATTACTTTATAAGCATTTATTAAATGTCTATAATATGCTCTAAATTTTGATTGACCAAAATTGGTCTTCAAAGGAAGAAAGTTTGTTAAGTTATGAAGGTAAAGAAAGACTCTGGGAGTGACAATGGGGAGAAAGAGGAATGTTACAAAAGGGAGGAGAGAGGAGTCAACCATGTCAAATGGTAAAGAAAAATCAAGAAAGAAGAGGATTGGGAAAAGGCCACCAAATTTGGCAAGTAAGAAATCTTTGATAATTTTGGAGGTTGGGGTTTCTGTTGAGTAATGAGGTCAGAAGCCAGATTTGCAAAAGTTTGGGAAGTGAGAAAACATGGTGCATTGTAAAGTTCTGATCTTTGCACACAGAACTTAGAGTTGTGGAATCTGAATTTGAATCCTGACTCTGCCCCTTGCTACATGACTGACAAGTTATTTGGACAAGCTACTCTCTGATTTTTAGCTTTGTAATCTGTAAAATAAGGGAAATAGATGGAATGGACTCTACAATTCCTTTCAGCTCTAGATCTATTATCCTAATAAATATTTCTTTGCTGATTGATCTGCTAGTGCTAAGAAAAGTGTTTGGCACATAGTACATGCTTAATAAGTGTTTATTAATTTTTTACTGATTGATCTTATGGATAAGCAAGGAGGGTTGCAATTTCTTTATGAGTCAACAGTATGATGTAAGAACCAAGTAAGCTAATAAAATTATAGGTTGCATTAAGGACAGGCACATTATGAAGGACTATTCCATTAGAATGTAAGCTCTTTAAGGACAAGGATTAGTTTTGCAGTTCATTGAATCCTCAGCATTTATCATGCCACCAGGCACATAGTAAGTTTTATTGATTTTATTGATTCATGACTGACTGACTAGGGAGGTACTTTACTCTAGCAAAGCTGTATTTGGAATATCATGTCCAATGGATCACAATTTAGGAAGGAAATTGATAAGTTAAATATGTAACTTGGAAGGATATAACAGGATAGTTTGAAGAACAGAAACTTGTAGAACTTCACTAAAGATCTTCCTATGTATTATCATCGATCTGTTTAGTCTTTCATTCTTGTCTACAAGGAGAGACATATGGACAGAACTCATTATCTTCACCTTGTCTTCCTCCAAATGCATCCCTTAACAAAAATTCCTCCTTTCTGACAAGGATAGCACCATCCTTCCAATCACCCAAGGTCACAACATTGGCACATTGGCATTATCTTCAAATCCTCATTCTTCCACTCTTCAGATATCCAAATCATTTGTCAGATCTTAGTCTCTCCTCCATGACATCTTTTACATTCATCACCCTTTCACTACTTATACAACCAGATCCTTCAGTACAGGATTTCATCACCTCTGACCTTGACTATTGCCATGTCCTCCTAATTGGTTGCCCAAGTTTCTCCTTAATGGTTTCATGGAGAGTCGGGTATGACTGATATGACTGAACAATAACAATAGAAAACTGGGAAAAAGTGTCTACGGCAGCTTTCTCTGATAAAGGCCTAATTCCTTAAATATACAAACATACATGCATACACACACACACACACACAGACACACACACACATATATATGTGTGACTCAGTTCTTTGTATATATATATCTATATATCTATATCTATATCTATATATATACACATACACACACAGAGAACTGAGTCAAAATTATAAGAATTCAAGTCATTCCCCAATTGATCAATAGATAATGAACAGTCAGTTTTCAGATGAAGAAATCAAAGCTCTCTATAGTTACATGAAAAAAATGTTCTAAATTACTTTTGATTAGAGAAATGAAAATTAAAACAACTCTGAGATACCACCTCATACCTAAAAGACTGGCTAATATGACAGAAAAGGAAAATAACAAATGTTGAAGGGGATGTGAGAAAATTGGGATACTAACGAATTGTTGGTGGAGTTGTGAACTGATTCAATCATTCTGAAGAGCAGTTTGAAACCATGCCCAAAGGATGATATAAAACTGTGCATACCATTTGACCCAGAAATATCACTATTAGATCTGTATCCCAACAACATTTTTTTTTTAAAAAGGGGCTTATTTGTACAAAAATATTTATAGCAGCTCTTTTTGTGGTGGCAAAGAATTGGAAATTGAGGGAATGCCCATCAATTGGGAAATGTCTGAACAATTCGTGGTATATGATTGTGCTATGCTATTGTGCTATAAGAAATGATGAGCAGGATGCTTTCAGAAAAATCTGGAAAGACTTA
>NW_020954576.1:87046648-87068201 GCF_900497805.2 Vombatus ursinus
CAAACTGATGCAAAGTGAGCAGAACCAGGAGAACATTGTACACAGCAACAATAATATTTTGTGATGATCAAATGTGAGTGACTTTGCTATTGTCTGAAGGACTTATGATGAAAAATGCTATCCACCTCCAGAGAAAGAACTGATGGAATCTGAATGCAGATTGAAGCATACTATTTTTTATTTTTTTATGTATTTTTGGTCCATGTTTTATTTTACAACATGGCTAATATGGAAATACATTTTGCATGACTGCACATGTATAATGTATATCAAATTGCTTGCCATCTCATGGAGAAAGGAGGAGTGAGGTTAAGAATTTGTAACTCAAAAATTTAAAAAAGGAACATGAAAATTGTTTTTACATGTAATTGGAAAAAATAAAATATTTTTAAGTAATTAATAAATATTTGCTGATTGATTAGCTCAGAAGCTGATTCAGGGATGACTCCCACATCTTTTCTTATCTATTAAAATACAATCAATTACATTTTTGATGTTATTTGGTATTCATCACATCCAATGCCAATTTACCTTTTTAAAAATAAATTATTCTTGTTGTGAAGGTATATTTTCTAAGTAGTTTCTAAGTCTTTGCCTTTTTCCATTCTTTCTTCCTGATCTAAAATTTCTAATTTAATTTTCACCTCTTCCCATCTTTGGTTTGAAATAACCAAGTATCAAAATATTTGGTAATTTAATTGGAAGGGTGAGTATCCAGTTCTATGTAGAATTCCTTCCTCTCTTCATCTTATGCAACCAATGTTGTGCATAAGTTGTAATTATTTTCATGGTAATCTTTTTTGCAAAAACTTACCAGTGCTACAATGTGTGAAACCAAATGTCTCAAGAAATAATATTTTTTTTTGCTATTATTTGGTAACCATTTCTGCCAACATTTCTTAACCTCTCCAAAGAGTTGCCTGTATACTATTTTTCCATTTAGCTGCAACTTCCTTTTTCCTTCTGGTTTCATTTAGAATAATTATAGCTATGGGAATGTTGAGTTAGGGCGATGCTTACCACAAGCATACGAAGACTTCCCCCATCAGAATGAATTGATAAGAACAATTGTTTTAATGGCCAAGGGGACAGCTAAAGTAGGCATTGTGGAGTGCTTAGAGCTTGGTCAGACATCAAAGACATCCACTACATCCTGGGCCATTCCCAGTTGTCCTGACTTGTCTTGCCACTGGACGCTGATGACCCTAGAAGAGAGAATGAGGCTGAAGACTTTGTGCAACTCTGCCTCACTTAAATCCAATTCATGTGTAAGTCAAGACATTAAACATTATGTCACTGGTCCTCTTCAAAAAGGAAGGATAAAAATTCTTTAAGTTAAGAGCCCACTGAGCTCTTAATTACACAGTCCCCCAAAAGCAAATTCAAACTGTTGCCCAGAACATACCTCAAGCCATTGATAAAATGTGAATAGGACCACACTTTCATCAAGTTTTTGATACAAATGTTGAATAACAAGTGGTCAGGGAAAGATCCCTGGGGCACTCTTTTATAGTGGATGAGTCTCTTCTTTCTCCTAGAATCCCTACTTTTCTTCTCTATTCCACTCAAGGGCTACTGTCTACATGAAATTTTTCCTGAGCCCCAAGCTTCTAGAATCTTCCATTCCCCAAATACCTTGTATTCATTTATTTTTAACACACACATACATACACATATATGTATATCTATAGCTTTATCTGTTATTTCTTTCCAATATAAACTTCTTAAGGGTGGGAACTCTTTCAGTTTTTGAAAAATATTGTTAACACGGAGCATAGTGCTTCACAATACTAAGCACAGGAAGAAAGAAAGAAAGCAAAAAAAATGAAGGAAGAAAGGAAGGAAGGCCTTTAAGTAAAGAACTAGAAGAAGAATAAGTAGCTTTAAAAATAAGTGGTAAACCTTACCTAAGTAATGGTTTCTGGAAAACTAGAAAAAGCCAAATAGAAATCAATGACTCCATGATACAGCAAGTAATATTAGAACATTATGTTTTTATAAATTCTAAAGATTCTAAAATGGGGATTTCTCTCTCCTCCTGTCCCCATTGGCTATAACTTTCAGGATATCTTACAGCAGAACTACTCAACCAATAGGAAATATAGTACCCATTCAAGCATGGACAAAAGAGTAAAGGGAGGAGACAGATTTGTTTGACCCTGGTAGTAAATATGAAAATTATCTATGGATTCAAGAACTTTGACAGTTGGGAATCCAGTTATAGACAAGGGTAACCTTAGGAGCCCAGTTGAGTAACCTGAGTAGCAGAGACAATGTAATGGAAGTTGGGGGAGAGGGGAAGAGCAGTATTAGGAAATCTTGAGAAGATAAGGAATATAAGGCCCCTGCAGTGCTTGAGGCATGAGTTGAGTTGGCAATGTGCTTCTCAACCAGTGTACTTTATGTATGTATTTTCCCATTGATGTGGTAACTATGTCATACTGTACACCCTAGGTTTATGGGGGATAGGGAGGAATGCTTTGGTACTATTGTTCTTTTCAGTAAATGACTTTGTTTTGAGCAAATTGTATCTACCAACTGATTATTAAAAGGAAATGCACCAAGGAATTCATGAACTGAAGTTTTGGGGGTCTGGACCCATAGAGTACTTTAAACCTGGAATGATAGTTACCACTTGGGGATATGATCTCCATCTTATAAGTACAAAGCTGGAAAGGTATACTCAGAGAGAGAATTACATATGCATGCCTATATAGACACACAATTCATAGATGTATATTTGTAGATGATTTGTTTTTTTAATATAATATTCATAAACTATGCACATGTTCAATGCACTTAAAGAAATATACCATAAAATATGTCATATCAGCAGTTCAAAATATCATAATATTATAGTATATTAATAATAACAATTAAAAACAAATTAAAGAAATTAAAGAAATTAAATCTTTATGGCTTTGTTCTTTGGTTAATGATCTAGAAAAGTTTGCCATGAAGTAGATGCTCAAAGAATGGAAAATGACTGTGTGAATTGTAATCTATATGAATGTAGTTGACTTTTGTAACAAAAGATGAATCTAAGGGATTTAGAGAATCAATGGAAAATCTGTTCGAACTGATACAGAGCAGCATAAGAAGAAAGAGCAATATACAAAAAACTACATCAAGGTACATGGGGAAAAAAAATTTTTAAAGTAGCTCATCTCAGGTTAAATGTAATGACTAATATGAGTTCCAGATGATGAAATGCACCTCCCTCTTCTTAGTAGGTGTCAGATTACATATGTTGCTGTTGCATATGTCATTTGATTTTGTTTAACTTTTTTTCTTTGTTATATGGAAGGGTTCTTAGGGGAGACAAGATATTGGTAAGTGATCATGATGTACAAAACAAATAATACCAATGAAACTTTCAAAAATATATATATTTTTAAGCTGTTAGAATTGTAATTTATCTTTTTATGGTGAGAGGAGACTTAGTGAGATTAATAGTTTAAAAAAAGAAGCCTAGTGGAGCTCTTCAGAAAGCAGCCAAAGTCAGGCACTGGAGTCTAGTGGCTGGAAATTATTTATCCTGGTTAGTGAAGCGGAAACACCCTTCCCAAATGTAAAGTGGAGTCCTTTGACTCCAACTAGTGCATACCTTAGGATGCGAGATAAACTGGCCTCAGGCCTGTGGACTGTTTTTCTAAGCATTAGGGATATGCTCAAAAGGTCAGATTTCAGTCTCACTTTCAAAGTCTTACTCTCTTGCATAGAAGGCTCACTGTTGTTTTAATTTTTAACAAATTAAAATCAGTTAAGATGGCCTGGCCTTCAGTCACGGAATATAGTTTGCTTAACCACTGGGATTTTTTTTTTATTTGAAAAAAAAAACCCCAAAATGTGCCTTATACCCTGATGTGTACAGGCTTCAATGGAGGTTGATGAGAACATCTTAGATCTCCTGCTTACTGGATTGCAGCTCGCACATGAAGAAGGAGAGGGGTATACTACAGAGCCAGCTAAACCCAATACCAACAAGCCCCTGATAGGCTTGTTGGGAAGAAGTCTTTCAGAGCACAATGCCTCATTGCAACTGGACTTAACAAGACTTTCCAACGTTATTTTTCACAATCTCCAAGCCCTCAAATGCAGTACAATACTTCAAACACACTTTTGCTGAATATTTCCCCATACAGGCATTATTTAAAAGGCCTACAACAGAGGAAGGTCCAGGGCAGGCTCTGAACCTAGTAAGAGGTGCTGTAATAGACTGCCCTGAGAAGGCCTTTGATGTTATTTTGCATACTGTATATGAGCTTTCCACTCTCTCAGTCATTTCCTCTGTGCTTTGGTAGCCCAGCGGGGAAGCCTGCTATTAGAAACAAGGTTTATTGCTGGCTTGCAAACATTTATTGGGTAGTATCTAAACCATGGTGTCAAGTTATAGTAATGTGTTGTTCCAGAGTTTTTTTTTGGAGAATTTTGGCTTTTTAGAGAAGGGTCCTGGGAGAATTCTTCTGTTTCAGAAGCAAAAGGTACTTCTCTATAGGAAAAGAGAGTGACAGTTTTATGCATATTGTATACCTATGCACCCACTCATGCCTTGGGGTTAGGCTCAGTAGAGATGCATCATTTTTTTTTTTCTGGAGACAAAAGTCCTTTCCTTATACAAGTCATTCTGGGGAATTTTAAGCCATGTGTGGCTCAGAAAGTAGGATGTGCACTCACTTTGACAAAACCACAATTTCAACAATGGAGCTCAGGGAAAATTCTCAGATTGGCTGGGAGAAAGTTTTAGTCTGATTTTACACTAGAATAGCGTGTTTTTCTAAGAGCCATTTGTTGACATTCTGCTTATTTTCCATAGAGCCAAGCTGCATATATTTTTTTTTTTGGTGGGGCAATTTGGGTTAAGTGACTTGCCCACAGTCACACAGCTACTGAGTGTTATGTGTGTGAGGCCGCATTTGAACTCAGGTCCTCCTGACTCCAGGGCCAATGCTCTATCCACTGCGCCACCTAGACGCCCCTGCTGCATATTTCTCAATGGTACCTTGGAAACATGCCTGTTTTAACCTCTAGAATTGTAAGAACTCGGTATGGATTATGAGGAAAAAGGATTAGAGGTGATAGTGAAGGAAATACACTCTTTCAATCTGTCTTCTGATCCTCTAAACATTCTGAAAGTGCCCTCTACAAGGTTATCAACCAAGGTGATCTTAACTGCTCAATCCAATGGCCTTTCCTGAGTCTAAACTTTGCTGACCTCTCAGAAGTGTTTGACATTGTTCACCATCCTCTCCTCCCCCTGGATACTTTCTCCTGCCTGGAGTTTCATAACATCGTTCTCTTCCAGCTCTCCATCTGCCTGTCTAACTGATCCTCAGACTCGTTTGCTTGATCACCACCCATGTTCCACTCCCTATGTGTTTGTGCATGTGTGTGTTTGTGTTTTGTACCCCAGAATCTGCCCTGTACTTCCTTGTCTTCTCTTTCTGTGTACTCTCTCAGTGATCTCATCAGTTGATTTATCATCTCAATGCAGATGAACCTTAAACTTATATTTCCTGCCCTCCTCTCTCTGTCTGTTGCTCTTTCTATTTTTCTGCCCCTCTGTCTCTGTTTCTCTCTATCTGTCTCTCTGTCTGTCTCTGTCTCTCTGTCTCTCCAAGCTCATATCATCAACTGCCTCCTAAATATCTCAGCCTAGTTGTCATATATAGACATCTCATACTCAACATTTCTAAAACATATCTTAATAAATTTCTCCTGAAATGTGCCTCTCAGAAAACCTATCTTTCTTCCTAACTTTTCTATTTCTGCTGAGACTACACCCAGAACATCTCTCATACTTGTTTCTGTCTCTTCACTCCTATGGTAACCATGCTAATTCAAGCTCTCATGACTTCTTGTTTAACCTATTGCAATTACCTCCAAATAGATCTCCCAGATAGAAACTTCTAGTCTCCTCCTTTTAGAATCCATACTCCATGCAGTCGCCAAAGTGATATTCTTCAATCACACATTTGACTGTGTCACTCCTCTGCTCCAGAAGCTTCCATGTCTCTTTTGTCTCTAAGATAAAACGCCAATTCTCTTCTTTAGGGGAAGGGAAGGAAAGAGGATGCGCATTAATTAAGAGACTACTATGTGCCAGATACTGTGTTAAATGTTTTACAAATATTATTTCATTTAACATTTAAAGCTCTTCAAAGTCTGGCTCCAACCTGTCTTTCTAGACTAATTCCACATTTCTCCCCCTGACATAATCTAAATTCTAGCCAATAAGCCTACTGTTATTCCCCAGGAAACTCCATCTTCTGCTTCTATTATCTTCACACAATCTGTCCCCATTACCTGGAATACATTCCCTCCTTACCCTTGCCTCATAGAGCATTTCTTTTAATTCAAGATCAGCTAAAGCACAACCTGGATGAAGCCTTTCCTGATCTCCTCAAAGACTAGTGCCCTCAATCTCAGGCTACCTTGTATTAAATTATTTTGTATTTATTCCAAATATATTCTTACTGTGTCCTCTATTAGAATGTATACCGGGGCAGCTAGGTGGCGCAGTGGATAGAGCACCAGACCTGAAGTCAGGAGGACCTGAGTTCAAATCCAGCCACAGACCAAACACTTGACATGTACTAGCTGTGTGACCTTGGGCAAGTCACTTAACCCCAATTGCTTCACTAAAAAAACAAAACAAAACAAAACATGTATACTCTTTTCAAGTAAAGATTGTTTCATTGTCTTTATTTCTCCAGTGCCTAGCACAGTGCTTGGTACATAGTAGGTGAACTTGCTGATTTATTGATGGATTTCAGGGGAGTGAAAAAAATGATGTCTTCTAGAAGAGCTACCTAAGTATTAAGGTTTGTGAAACTTGTACAGTAATGATCCTAAACACAAACCTAGGTATATGTTCTATAGATGTTGTTCCCATTTTATTGTTGTTCATTTGTTTCAATCACTATTGACTCTTCATGACTTGGTTTGACATTTCTTTCTCCAGTGCATTTTGTAGATGAGGAACTAAGGCAAACAGGGGTAAGGGATTTGCTCAAGGTCACACAGCTAGGAAGTGTCTGAGGTGGGATTTGAACTCAGGAAGATAAGTCTTCCTGATTCCAAGTCCACTGCTTTATCCACTGTGCCACCTACCTGCCCAAATGTCAGATCATATGATTTAGGTTTGGAAGGGATGGATAAGGCAACTGTCACCCAGAGTTTTGAAGTGCCTTGTTTGGGGTCACATAGCTAATATCTGAGGCAGGATTTGGACTTGGGTCTTCCTTATTCCAAGTCTAGTGCCCTATCCATTCTATCATGCTGCCTCAGTAAGGGCTTCATGAAAAGGAACAGATTTTATCTGAACTATTAAGGATGGGTTGAATTTGAGTAGGCAGAGAGGAAAATGGAGGACTTTCTAGATATCTAGATAGGAGGAATTGAATGGACAACTGATCTGACTGGCATTTCTACTAGGTTGACTGGATTTACCAGATGATTTGATTTTGTATAGACACAGCAAATCTAAACACAGCTAAGTATTGCATTTCTTTCTCCAACATCTCAAAAAATGCTGAAGGATATTTTTTTCTCCTTTCCCCTCCAAATTCCCTCTGTCTGTTTATAATCCAGGGGTTTTCATTTGAAAGCTTACTCTTGGGAATTCCTTTAAATGAGTGCATTCTGAACCAATTTAGACAGTAAGAAGTTACAGGCATTGAACATACCTACCCCAGCTCTGTTTCACCATGCCTCCACAGAGATAATGGAGATCAGGATAAGGGCAGGTTGGAAGTGAACAAGAAGTTACCTTCAGTCCTAGATGTTTCCATAGAACCTATAACTTGTATGCTTCCATGAGTCAGCCTTTCATACAGCCTTTCATATGACCCCCATGGGTTATCTCATTGGACAGTCCTTTAGGACTGCCTCATTTTGTAACATTTTGATTGAGCCTCAGCTGTATTCAGAACTCACTGGCTCAAAGATTTTTCAAAAGGCTAGTACGTCTTTTTATTGCTGCCTTTGGCAGTGAAGGCCTGATCCCATGACAACTTTGGCATTTCTACAACTGGGTTATATCTAGGATAACAGATTATAGCTTCAGAAGCTAAAGGAACCTTGTCTGGGTTTGGGATAATGGGCAATTTGATCTGTTGGTATCTAGGTTCTGGTTTAGGTACCCAAATTTGTCCTTCTGTTTTCACTAACCAAACTAAAACTCAAAGGCAATTTGTTTAAAGGATGATTTTATAGTGATGACATCATTACATAAAAGGTTATTGTTTCACATTTTCTTTTTTTTTAATTTATTTTATTTTCAATTCATGGAACAAGACAAGCATTTCTATAATACAGTACAATGATTAAGAAAAAGGATGATCACACATAAAACTGCAAATCTACCATGTACAACTTGTTATTCCATCCAAGTATCCAACAAAGTTATCACGTAAATTTGTTTTTTCCCCTTTTTTTCTTCCCTCCACCCCCCACCCAAGAAACGGCTACCATTAGGTAGGTTATATGTATGTAAAATTATTCAATACACATTTCTATTTATCAGTTATTTCTCTGGATGCAGATAGCATCTTTCTTCATATATCTTTTATTTTTAATTTGTGTATTTATGATAGTCAAATGACTTAGTTGCTCAAAGTCATTCTTAAAACAATATTGCTATTACTGTACACAATGTTCTCTTGATTCTGTTCACTCTGCTCTTTTTGTGTTTCACATTTACCAAGAAGGAACTTGTAGAAGGAAATCCCAGATTAAAAGTTTTGCTCAAAGACTTAAAGTCAATTTTTGAAATTTTTCTTTTCATTCCCCCTAATTTTAGTTTTCTAGCCTTAATTTGCATATTGATATGGTGAATTTTTCAAAAACCAGGAATGTATCTTCCTCAGAGTACAGTATATTGTACAATGCTTGTCCAGGGTCACATAAGAATGACTATTCACATTATGTCTGTGCTTTAAGACCCAGCTTATCTTATATCTGCCATGTAGCCTTCTATTCACTCAAAAGAAAGATAGTATTTCTAAGGTACTTTATGCAGTGCCTGGCACATAGAAGGTGTTTAATAAACGTTGCTTATTCCCTTTCCTTCCCTTCCTTGTTCCCTGACATTTGATGATGTCTCCATCACTTTTGAATGTTATATTGTACATGCATGCCACTGGTCCAAAGGGGGACTGAATAAGGCAGTATCTTTACAAATCCATTCTTATGCCTGGGGAGGGGAGAGAAATGGAAACATGCCCCACATATAGCAAAGGGTGTAAAAGATAGTCTCAACTCATTTAATCTATTGTGTGACCTTGGGCAAAACTCTTATCTTTCCTGGGCCTCAGCTTCTACATTTGTAAAATTAGAGGACTGGACTAGGGGACCTCTAAGATCCCTCCTAGCTCTAAGCCTATGGTTTTATTATTCTCTTTGTATGGAGACTTCTTGGTCAAATATAATTTCCCCTGAATATTATTAATCAGAAGAATGTGTAGATGAAAAGAAATGCCATTTTAAATGATTTGGTACAACTTGGTCATGGAAGCATTCACTACAAGTGATCAGGTAGCAAGTCTTAAAGACCTGCTTAATTATAGCTCTTAAAGGTACCTTCTTGAATATTTAGTATTTAGTACCACAAGGAGTATACTAGAGACAGCTCTGACCATATTGCAAGAGCTAGTGGCTAAATTTCTAATGTGAGCATTTATACCTCAGAAATGTGCAAACCCTACAAATCAGGACTTATTTATTGTTTGTGGATTATCTAGACTTAAGGAAGCATTATTAATGCAGATTAAACTTCAAAGTCTGCATACATGCATTTTGTTTTTCAGGGAGCCCAGGTGTTAAACATTGCCCAGCTTTCTCTTGTATAAACATTGCTTGAGCTTAGGAGAAGAGCAGTAGAATGTTCAGGGGATGAAGTCATCAGCAGGCTGGAGGCCTGGGGACTGCAGAACAATGACAATGATGATGCTGATACTGATGATAACTTGACATCCATATAGCACTTCAAGGTTTGCAAAATACATCTATTATCTCATTTGAGCCTCACAATACCCTTGAGTACAACCTCCTCTTCCCAATGCAGAAATTCTCTCTATAGCATCCCTGATGGAATGATCATACAACTTCTGCTGGATTTATCATTATAGAACCTGGGTTCAAATCTTGACCTTGCAAATTCCTAACTGTGCAATATTTGGCAAGGCCCTTAACTTACAGGCTTCAATTTCCTCATTTTTAAAATGAGGGAGGCTAGACCAGATGATCTCTAAGACTCCTTGCAGCTTCCAATTCTATGGAACTTCCAGTGATGGGAGCTTAAAAGGGAGTCTGTTTAGTTTTTGGAAGGCTCTTATTAGAAGGAAAATCTTCCTTAAGTTCACTAAAATCTACCTCTATGATTTCCACATGCCATGCAAGATAGTCCCTCAGGAGCTATATGGAAATAGATTTAATCTTTTTTCCACAGGGCAAGCTTTAAAATATTCTTGAACAATAATTATACTCCCCACCTTAAGCCCTAAGACTCCTCTTCCCTATTTTAAACATCCCTAATTCTTTCAAATATTTCTAGAGGACATGGTATACAGACACATCCAATTCCTGGGTGTCCTCCCACACATACATTTCAGGTTGTCAGTGCCTCTTTTAAAATGTGGTATCCAGATGTGGTCTTACTTATACAGAATGCATTTGGGCAATTACCTTCCTTACTTTGAATGAATACAATAGAGAAAGTTCTACTAATGCAGTCTAAGATCTCATTCACTTTTACAGAAGGCATGAACCACTGTTCACTCATATTGATACTGTATACTTGGATCAATCCATGGTTCATGGATGGAAGTTATAACTTCTCCATACATTCCATCATCCTATATGATTCTTGTTGTTTTCCCCACGAATTTATGGATTTATGAAAAATCCAAATTCACCTGATTCCTCTTGCTCTTTAAATATTTCAGGGCATCCATGTCAAGTCAACAAGCATTTATTAAACTCTTATGATATGTCAGGCACTGTGCTAAACATTGGAGATACAAATTCAAACAGAACAACAGTCCTCGCTCTTAAGGAACTTACTTTCTAATGACAGAAGATGACATATAGAAGGAAAATGAAAAACTTGGGGATGGGCACAGGGAGGGAGCAGTGAGAGAGGAAGACAGCAGTGGAGTCATGGTAGAGAAAATCCAGAGACTCAGGAGTACAGCCTGGAGAAGAATGAAATGGGGAGCCTGTGACCTTAAAGTCATATATGGCCTTAAGTGTGGCCCTTTGACTGAATCCAAATTTTACAGAACAAATACTTAAGGTCTTTATGTGACTTTCTAGGTCCTTAAGTGTGGCCCTTTGACTGAATCCAAATTTTACAGAATGAATCCTTAAGGTCTTTATGTGGCCTTTTAGGTCCTTAAGTCAAATTTTACAAAATTTGGATTCAGTCAAAAGGACACACTTAAGGACCTAGAAGGTCACATGTAGCCTTAAGGCCCAGGTTCCCCACCCCTGGACTAAAGTATCCTCCTTAAACCGAAGGTTCTGGGAAGAACCATATAATCAGAGAGTGAGTTGCAGGGACAGAAGATATTTCCAATGTGAGAAGTTTAGGGGTGGAGTGATATTTTGGGAAGAAGAGGTTTCTGTAGCATGGTAGAGAAAGTCTGAGAGAGTCAGGAGTGCGGCTAAGAAAGAAATGTGTGCACCTTTGACTCATTGTCTCTTCTACCCATTTTCTCTTACCATCATTACATTACTGTCCTGCCTTCTTTTTTTCAGTAGCATATATCCTCTGTGATGTCTTTTACAGTTTCTCACATGCAAGTCATTGTTGCTAAGCATGCTGCTGCCTGTTTATGCCTTGTCTTTTATGCATTGTCTTTTAAGTTAACTGTCACTTTAATCCTTCTTAAATCATGGTGTTTTATGATTTATAGCCATATAGCATCTCTGGGAGAATACTGATGTTCAAGAGGTGGGCTTTTGCAATGGTCAGCAGTTTAGAATTATGAAAAACACTGCAATTTTCTCAGTGCAATTCAGGCTGTTTTTCAATACAACTCTAGGCCCGGTGCATTATTCATCATAGAGCTTGTCCAACACATTCATGTCAACGAACTAATTCAATGGTTTTTCTGTACAGCTGAATACCATAATCTAGTATCAGGGTTGATGAACCTGTGGCCTCGAGGCCACATGTGGCCCTCTAGGTCCTCAAGTGTGGCCCTTTGACTGCCTCCAAACTTCACAGAACAGATCCCCTTAATAAAAGCCTCAAGGCCGCAGGTTCCCCACCCTTGATTCTAGTTTCTTCCAAAGATATCAATTACAACCTATCCATGTCTACTAGTATTGTATGACCCTTGTCCTTGTGCTGCTCTGTGTTTCACCATAAAGGGTTCATTCAATGTACTAGAATCATTCCTTGATTCCTCTTGAGATTACAAGGAAACCAGTGGCACACTCAGGATCCCCATCAGTTATCTCTCACTCTCATTATATGACCAAGTCATCTTTCTTTCCTAACATACATCCCTTGATGACATCATTTTACTATTGTTCTTTAAAGTCCATCATTGGTTACATGTTGTAGCCAGATCACAGCCACTATGTCTCCACTGTGATATTCACGCTCTCTATTATTCAGCAGCACCAGTATAATATTGTTCGTATCAAAGAGATAGGCTTTTGTTTCCACGGGAAGTTTGGAGTCATCAAAAGTGGTTTGCAATTTCCAAAGGATATTCACCTCATTTCTGTGTGACGCTGCTCTGGAAAGTGCTAAAGTAAATGTTGTAACCAGCAGCTTGCAGGAACTTAATACTGTATTTCTACTAGGAGCCATGGGTTCAGTATTCACTAATTCAGCATTCACAGCAGTTTTATAGAATGTGACTATATATTTATCTGAAGTATAGGTATCTATCTAAAACACACTATATATGTGTGCAGATATAAATATGTATTTATATAGCACATGTGTAAAAATGGAAATATACACATATACACATATAGGTACAAACATATAAGAGGTGTTTATATTTGTTGCTGTTTGTCGTTTGTTTTCAAAGAGGATCGGTGACATCGGGGGTGATGTCTTGACTTGTTCATAAATTGGATTTAAGTGAGGCTGAGCTGCACAAAGCTGTCAGCCTCACCTTCTCTTCCAGAGTCATCAGTGTCCAGCAGCAAGACAAAAATCAAGATGATTGGCAATGGTCCACGATGCCGCAGATGACACTTGAGTCTTTGATGTCTGACCAGGCCCTAAGTGCTCCATTGTCCCTTCTTCAGCTGCCTTCTAGGCTGTTGGTTACCCTCAACCTGGTTTAGCCTGTCTGCTGAGATGGTTTTACTTGGGGGTGGCTGCTGTGCATCCTACAGCTTCTTGGAGCCACCGGTGAGAGTTGGGTGACAGGTGGACAGTAAACATGGATGAGCAGGCCTGAAAAGGGCTCAGCAAACCCTCACACCAGAGGCGCTAGTAAACCCTGAGCACCCCATACACCCTATATGTATCTCATCTATATGTATATGTATACACGCATATACAAATAGCTAACAGATTGACTATCTATGCCTATATCTAACATGTATACAGTATTCATTATCTATCATGAATAAATACACGTAATTTACATATGGTACTTTAGACAGCTAGGAGGTTCAGTGGATAGAGGACTAAGCCTGGTTTTAGGAAGAAGTATTGAGTTCAAATCTGGTCTTAAACACTTAATATCTATGTGGCCTTGGGCAAGTCACTTAACCATTGTTTGCCTATTTCTTCATCTCTAAAATGAGAATAACAACAGAACCAACCTCCCAGGATTGTTGTGAGGATCAAATGAAATAATATTTGAAAAATGCTTAACAAAGTGTCTGGCACATAGTAGGTACTATATAAATGCTAGCAATAATAATAATAATTTATGTAATAATTCTTCAGTGTATACATGTATTTCTTTTCCTTTCCAAAGAGATTTCATTTTAAGAGTGCAAACTAGATTTCAGGATAAACTACGTTTTGGCCAGTATAGGATTCTACCTGCCAGTATCTTGTTAAACAAATTGCCTTCCTTGTTTATGTTTGCTTCTGCTTTGTTTCTTAGGCCCTGATGAGACAGCACATTACCCAAGAATCAGAATTAAGTGATAGCTTTCAGTTCTATGTTTGATTAATCTGGTCTCATATGACTTCAAGACCTTGATTTAAAAAAAAATCATTCTGCTGCTCTCTTGAAAATTCTATATATGAAATTGTCCAATAATTATTTACCTATAAGAAACAAAAAAATCTACCTTTGTACTGGGCTTATTACCCTGTTATATTTATGTTGTTGCTGTTGTTCAGTTGTTTCAGCCATGTCCAACTCTTTGTGATCCTAGTTGGGGTTTTCTTGGCAAAAAATACTGGAGTGGCTGACCATTTTCTTTTCCAGCTCATTTGACAAATAAAGAAGCAGAGGCAAGCAAGATTAAGTGACTTGCCCAAGTAACTTCCATAGTTAGGAAGTGTCTGAGGTTGGATCTAAACTCAGATCTTCCTGACTCCAGGCCCAGTGCTCTACCTACTGTGTCATACAGCTGCCCTAGTGGCTAACTAACTACTTGCTGACAATGAGGTAGCAGGAATTCTTTTTCATATATAAAAGCCTCAAAGGCACCTTTAAACCCTGAGATTCTACAATTTTGCAAAACCCTACAAATGGAGGCCTTCCATCTATTTGCCACAGCTTGACCTATGAGCCACAGACCAGAAAAGCAAACTGATTATTTAATATAATTACAGGTTTTGACATTTCCAGGAATGGTTAATGCTTATTTTCCAGATACTGACAGACTGGATTTAACCCTTATGTCTCATACATCAAATATGACAGACATATGACTGTTATAATTCTCCAAATGGGCTTAGGAAAAGTTAGAGAACATCAAAGTCAACGTGAAAACAACCATGCAGGATGTTCCTAGGACCAAAAGCAGGTGATGATTAACACATTTCTGATTGGAGAGTAAAGAAATATCTTGTCAACAGATCTGGAGACACAGACCTTTTCCTTATCTGAATTAAAATTTAGACAATAGGAACTGTTGACATCGCAACCTTTCGATTTTTGTTGGGGTTATCCTTCATTGTTCCAACATCCAATAGCCACGCAAGAAGATGCTCCCATCTGGAAAGAGGAATCTTAGAATTTCAGTGACTGTGTTCTTGGCAGTGACTCCAGTTCTATTCAGAAAGTTGCTAGCTGCCTACATGGCAAGGAACATTTGGTGGCTCGGAGAATTTCATTTGCTTTGTCTTCAAATGCTATTTTAGGGGAAAGCCTTCAGGGTTTATTGACTTTGATAAGATCTTCTGAAAGGGTTGGAAGATCTCTACACCTACTTTACACAGGAGTTATTGGAGCTTAAGAGCTGAGGCTCAGTGATAGCCCTGGAACCAGAAGAGACTTCAGAGACCATCCGGTCCAGCCTCCTCATTTTATAGATGAGTACATTGAGTTCAATGGAGATTAAATGACTTGCCAAAGGTCATGCAGCCATTAGGGACATTTAATATCTGTAAATCAGTAACCTCTATGAAATACTAAATTCTGAGCTGTGCAACAGTCAGTCAGCAAGTACATGTTAAGCACCTGCTATGTGCCAAGCTGTCACACTCTTAAGAAGTTCATGGCCTATCACAAGGAAACATGAAGGAAAGAGAAGTCTTACGGGCTTTTTAATTGAATAGAAAAATCAAGACAAACATACACTAAACCCAAACGCTAGTCCATCCTTTGAAATCAGCTGCAAGAAGGGTCAGTCACTGGGGGCAGCTAGGTGGCGCAGTGGATAGAGCACCGGCCCTGGATTCAGGAGGTTCTGAGTTCAAATCCGACTTCAGACACATAACACTTACTAGCTGTGTGACCTTGGGCAAGTCACTTAACCCCATTGCCTAGCCCTCCTCCCCCCCAAAAAAGAAGTATCAGTCACTGTAGATGTCTTTCAGGTTTAGACATTATTAGTTCTGTCCACGGCTTTGTGAAATAGAGAAAGAAAATATTCTATAGCAGGACAAATGAGAATGTTGGATGATAAAAGGAGATAGGAGGCAGAATCAGAGAATAGGAAAGAAATCAGAAAGCCTAGCTCATTCCTGAATCCCCTCCATGATGTTCCTGACAGGGCATCATGTAGATTCCATTAAATGCATGAGTCTCAAGTCCCCCCGGCCACCACCAGGCCCTAATCACCAGGAAGGTGACAGTTTGTGGAAGAAGTCAGAGGGCCCTGCATCAGCATGTCTCAAAAGCTGTTTCAGCAACACTGTCTGTTTTTTTTTTCCATCCAGTTGGTTCATACAATAGAGTTAGTGTTAGAAAAGCTGACTAGGAAAAAATAGATGAAGTGATTGTATTTCCCTCAGCTGGGAGGTATTTTTCTGAATGCATATAATTTACACAGGTTGGCAACCTAGAAGATCCTCTGGTAACATGTCATAGAGACCATTATTCACTAACTCTATTTCTCTTTGTTTTTTTCTTTTATTTTTACCAGCTCTCTCTCTCTCCTTTGCCTACCACCCCCACTAAGTCACCTCCTATACTTCCATTTTTCTTTCCTTCCCTTACAATGGACAAAGGCAGGGGAACCACCCTAAATCAGAAGATGTTAAGGTCTTTCCTCTCTTTTCTTTCTTCTACCCTTCTTTCCCTTTCCCTTCTTTCCTCTCCCCTCTCTTTTCTTCTCTCCCCTCTGAATTTGTTTTTTTTCTCCAATTTGGCATGAAAATCTTATTCTTGTTGAGGGAACAATAAGCTCTGATCAGTATATTGATATACAAGAGAGAATTGTCTCAGAATTATAAAAACTTCCAAATGGAGATATTGCATCAGGACCTTCCACCATGCCTCATTCCTTTATCCTTTCTCTTTCCTTCCTTCCCCTCCCTTTCTTCCCTTGCCTTCTTTCTTCCTCTTGACTTGCCTTGCCTTCTTCCCTCCTTTTCCCTTCCCTTCTTCTCTTGCCTTGCTTTGCCTTGCCTTCCTTTCCTCTCTCTTTCTTCCTTAGTTTCTTTTTACCAGATAAATGGCCCTTCTAGCATATAAACTTTTTGTTTCTTTTCTTCTTCTTCTTTTTTTTTTTTAGGCAATTGGGGTTAAGTGACTTGCCCAGCAGCACACAGCTAGCAGTAAGTGTCAAGTGTTTGGTCTGAGGCCAAATTTGAACTCAGGTCCTCCTGATTTCAGGGCCAGTGCTCTATCCACTCTGCCACCTAGCTGCCCCAGACTATAAACTTTTTGAAGGCACACTCAAAGTTTCCTTCAGTGTGAGATCAATATAGGGGCTTAAATAGGCTAATCGTCTGAGAACAGACCTAAAAGTACATGTATCTGAAAACACTGCAGTCTGAGGGTTTCCTAATGATCCATATGTTACTCTGATATATTTCTGGAATAGCAGCACACATTTTGCTCAGAAGACTCCTGGGATGGTGTCAAGTCAAACTGACAAGCATTTATTAAGCACTTACTAGGCGCCAGGTACTGCTGTAACCATTGGGAATACAAACACAAGCAGAAAGACTTACTAGCCTAATCTTGAGGCATCTAGGTGGCGTAGTGGATAGAGCACTAGGCCTGGAGACAGAAAGACCTGAGTTTATATCTAGCCCTAGACACTTATTAGTTGTGTGACTACAGGCAAGTCTCTTAACTGCTGTTTGCCTCAGTTTCCTCAGTTGTAAAATGGGGATAATAACAGCACCTACCTCACAGGGTTGTTGTGAGGATCAAATGAGATATTTGTACAGCTTGCAGCACAGTGCTTAGAACATGGTAGGTGCTTAATAAATGTTTGTTCCCTTCTCCCTTCTAATTAATCTGCAAGAGAAAAAAAGACCCTCAAAGGAACCTGGAAACTGGTGGAAATGTTATTGATTTCTTTATAATGTGCCACAGCTTTCTTGAAATTGTAAGAAGTGAGAAGACCTATAAAAAAATAAACAACTGCTAACCATTATTTTGAAGAAAAAAATGTTTATCACGGGTAAAACAGTATAAAGACTAGAAGACTGAGGAGTAGAAAAAAAGTTAATTTTTATTGACGAAATCCACTTTTTCATCCAGGACTAAACCAAAATCTTTGTCAGAAGAAGTCCAGGTGGGCCTGTAAGATATAGGCATTTTCATCAGAATGTTAAGCATTTACCCCACCACTCCAAAAAATGTTTTGAAGATTTTTTTTTCTATTCGGCATGGAAGTCTTGTTCCTATTGAGAGAGTGATAAGCTCTCGTTACTGATATAATGAAAAGAGAATTGTAGCAGAATTATAAAAACTCCCAAATGGAGATGTTGCATCATGGCCTTGCACCATACCGCAAGCCACAAAAGATTAAGACATT
The DNA here is from genome assembly GCF_900497805.2 of Vombatus ursinus. NCBI lineage: Eukaryota > Metazoa > Chordata > Mammalia > Diprotodontia > Vombatidae > Vombatus > Vombatus ursinus. The sequence continues at coordinate 87,065,024 of NW_020954576.1, forward strand.
TATCCAAGAAATGGAGACAAATGTGTTTCAAAGGCTTGCAAACTGACCTAACTTCAACTCCTTTGTAAATCCACAGACTAAAACCAAGGCTAGACATGGAAAAAATGGACTATTTAGTAACAGCACTTTCAATGTCAAAATCTTATAGACTCAGTGCTGAATCACGTAAAACAAATGATTACAGCAAAGTGAGGTCATGTGGCATATTGTTTCTTTTTTTGATATAGAAAACAGTTGTATGGTTTATTGTATGTCTTTCTTTTTTCTTTTTTTTTCCTTCAGTTACTTTGCATACTCTTGTTGATTCATATTGCAACTCATTTACGTCTTTTTATCTTGTGTATATAACATTTCCCATGTCTTCTTATAAATCCTCCACATGGGGTCCACCCAATGTGCTGGGCATCTTCTGTATTTCCTAAAATTGTGTCAATACCAATGGAGGATATGCACTGCAATTATCTTTTGTTTTCTCCACATGACTGAACCACCTCCTTTCCTAGTCATACAGTTCTCTGATGGTATATTTTACTACACTGGAAATGTGTTGAATCCCAGTGATAGACTATATCTGCTTTTCAAGGACCATCCTAACTAAGTAGGAATAGGCTCTTCAACAGTAGTCTGGCCACATAACAAATTCTTTGGCCATAACAACTAATGAAACAAAGTTGTATCATGTACAAAAACACACATACACTTTAAAATGTAAGTCTCTATGTTAATTGGAATAGCTCGGATCCAAATAGTGTCCTACATCCCTTTCTTATTCTTTATCTCTACCAATATTTCTGCACGCTAGTCAAAGTCAGATTTATGTCATTTACATGGGTAAATATCAGCATATCCCTTTAGCCTAATCTGGTTCTTTGTAGTTTTGTTTAGTTTTAAGGAAATAGCTGTACATGCAAAAGATATACAGGCTGCGAAAGTGCTTGTGTGTCTGTATCCATATGTCGGAATTGGATTGGGGTAAAGGAATGAGAGAACTCTTTTTTCCCCCCTCACTTAAAGAATATTCTCTGTTCCTAACAGAAAATGAATCATACGTAAACAGAAATGACATCATAAACCATTTTTCTTTTTTACTAATTTATAAAACCACTATGATTGTATATCACTGTATCTATTCCAAATCAGTTCACAATGATTATTTTACCCTTATGACCATGCCAAAGGATAAGATGGAAACAGATGATAAATACAAATTGATTTGGACAGTGGAACATAGGCTATCACCAGAGATAAAAAGATTGAAAAAGAGAATGAGAACGAGACAATTTGGGGGCAGTAATAAACTGAGGAGTTATATCATTTATAATTCTTAGTGTTTCCATTAAACATTATGCATGGGTCCTTATGTTAGGTCCAATTTTAATGTTATAGTGAACTACTGACTGAACAGATCTGTTTGCCATGTGGGTTGCAGGCATCTGTTGAATATCAGGGAATTTAATCAAATGATTTGCCAAGAGCTCCATCAGAGATGGGTCCTGTGCATTTTTCTGAGTTGAGAACACTACCTTAAAAAATGACCTACAGTATAGTAATGCATCTGAACTGGAAGCACAGTGATCAGCCCAAGCAATTAAAGTGTCATAAACAGGCAGCTAAAATTCTCATTTATCATGACTCTGATTTATCTTTCCATGCCCTAGCCTTCTACTTTGAAAATTCCTTGCTTTGGAACCCCAAACCCAAACTATCTCGGAAACTGTTCTCTTTCACGTCTTAATACCTAAGGAACCATGCTATATTTTCTGTGTAGTAAAGTCATTCCATTCAATTTGACAAATTTTCCTCAATATTTATTATATTTAATAATGACACTGTGCTAGGGACTTTGGGGGATACAGGCCAACAAAAAAGGATATATTTTTTGTCCTGATGGATTTATAGTTTGTTATGGAGTAAGTCAGGTACAAAAATAAGAAATCTGAGTTGAAGAGTCATAAAGATCTGAGATCAAATCCTGCTGAAGATACTTACAATGTATTTAACTCTGCTGAAATCACTTAACCTCTGTGGGACTCAGTTTATTCATCTGTAAAATGAGGGAATTACACTTGACAGTTTCTTCTAAGGTCTCTTACAGCTCCAAACCTATGATCATATGATATAAAGTACAATGTAAATGTGCTAGAGTTTATAGTTTATGCCAAAGTTTTTTTTGAGGAGTTTAGAAGATGGAGAGATTATCCTTTTTTAAAAATAGTATTTTTTCCAATTACATGTAAAGACAATTTTGAACATTAATTAAAATTTTTTTGAGTTCCAAATTCTCTTGTTGTTTCCCTCAACTCCCCCCTCCCTAAGACAGTAAGAATTTTAAATAGGTTGTATATGTGCAACCATGTAAAACATTTCCATATTAGTCATGTTGTAAAAGAAGAAACAGATTAAAAGGAAAAAAATATGAAAACTGTAAAGAAAGTGAAAATAGTATGCTTTGATCTGCATTCAGAGTCCTTCAACTCTTTCTCTGGATGTGGATACCATTTTCCATCATAAGTCCTCTGGAATTGTCTTGGATCATTGTATTACTGAGAAGAGCTAAGTCATTCAGAGTTGATCATTGCACTATATTGCCTTTACTGTGTACAATGTTCTGGTTCTGCTCACTTCATTTTGTATTAGTTCATATAAGTAAGAGACAGGATGAAAGGAGACAAAATTATAAACAGGGGGAAAATAGGATGGAAGGAAATACACAGTTAGTAATCATGACTCTGAATGTGAATGGGATAACCTTTCCCAAAAAATAGAAGTGGATAGTGGATTAAAAACCAGAATCTTATAATATGTTGTCTACAAGAAACACATTGGAAGCAGAGAGATATGCACAGAGTAAAGGTAAAAGGCTGGAGCAGAATATATTATGCTTAAGCTGAAGTAAAAAAAGCCAGGGGCAGCAATCCTGATCTCAGACAAAGGGAAAGCAAAAATAGATCTAATGAAAAGAAATAAGGAAGGAAACTACATCTTATTAAAAGGTACCACAGACTATGAAGTACTATCAATCCTAAATATATATGCACCAAGTGTTATAGCATCCAAATTCTTAGAAGTTAAACTACAGGAAGAGGTAAATAGTAAACTGTATGAGTAGGGGATCTTAACTTCCCCCTCTCAGAACTAGATAAATCTAACCACAAAATAAACAAGAAAGAAGTTAAGG
>NW_020954576.1:87068316-87068410 GCF_900497805.2 Vombatus ursinus
TGAACAGAATTTTAGAAAAGTTAGATATGACAGACCTCTGAAGAAAACTGAATGGGGATAGAAAGGAATATACCTTTTTCTCAGTGGTACATGG
>NW_020954576.1:87068443-87071281 GCF_900497805.2 Vombatus ursinus
CACCTACTCAAAAATTGACCATGTGTTAGGGCATAAAACCTGACAGTCAAATGCAGAAAGGTAGAAATATTAAATGCATCTGTTTCAGATCACGATACAATAAAAATAAAGGGCCCGGGAAAGATAGACTTAAAATTAATTGGACAATCAATTGGAATTAATTGGAAGAAGACTGGAATGAGAGGACGGGGTAAGTTAGTAAGGGCTTTGAATGCCAAAAAGAGGATTTTGTATTTGATCCTGGATATGATAGGAGTCACTAGAATTTATTGAAGGGTGAGTAGTAACATGGTCAGTCTGTTAGGACATCACCTTGGTAACTGAATGGATGTTGAATTGGGGAGACTTGAGATAGGGAGACCAACCAGCAGGCTAATGCAGTAGTCCAAGTGTGAAGTGATAGGGGCCTGCACCAGAGCAGTGGCAGTGGCAGAAAGGAGAAGGGAGGAAATATGTGAGAGATGTTATGAAGGTAAAGTTGGCAAGCCTTGGCAACAGATTGCATATGGGAGGTTGGAGAGAGGACTCAGTGATGCTTTCTAGTTTGCAAGCCTGGGTATCTGGGAGGATAATAATGTCCTTGGTAGTAAGATAGAAGTTATGAAAAAGAGAGGGCTTAGGGCAGGGTTGGGGAACCTGCGGCCAACAGTCCTATGTCCCACTATTGTTCCAAGTTCAGCTCTACCTGCTAATATATTATGAACCTGGCCCAATTCTTCCATATCTTCTCCCTTTCTTCATATGGTTTAGTAGCATCAGGGTTTGTGGCTTCTTGTGGGGTGATGGTGGGGCAATGCTCAAGGAGTGCTATAATAGAACCCCTAGTCAAAAGCCTGAGATTTTGCTTTATTTGCTATGTCAGGCATGCAGTGAATGCTGTGTGAGAAATCTACATATTAAAATTCTCTAGTGTTAACTCAAAGTTTTTACTTTTGGGGTATGGGAGAAGAATCTGTCTTCTTATGGAATAAATTTCAATTACCCCACAATTACTTTCTTTGGAGGTTTAGGATTGAAGGGGATGGCAGAATGCATCTATTCCACCAACTTGGGGGTTAACAGTAAGTTGTTAATGACATCACAAAGTATTATAAAGAGCAGAGTAGAAGGGAATGAAACCCTATATTTATAGTAAGAAATCCTGGTCTTATAGCCTAGCTCTGGTCCTTACTATCTGTGTAACTTTAAGAAAGTCATTTAACATCTCTAGGCTCCAGTTTCTCATATATTTACAAATGGGATAATTAGTATTCTATGGACTAAAATTCTACAAAGGAAGTCAGTTCATGAGAGTTAGGAAGCTCTCAGGAATGAAAATTTCTGAAGGCACAAATAGAAACCATTCCAATGAGTAGGAAAATGGGGTGGTTGTCTAAAGAGACTTAAGGTGATGTGCAAGGAACTAACAGGCCAACTTAGATTTTTAAAAGACACGTAGAGATAATGGAAACAAGGACAAATAATGGAGATGAGTACAAATGGATGGTACCTCCACTTGCAGGCTTCTTTTTTAGACTTAGGTCAAATCCTACTTATTGCAAGAGGCTTTTTCCAGTACTTCTCTCTCTCTCCCCCCACTTTCAGTGCTTTCTTTTTGAAATTACTCCCTTTTACACTGTATATATCTTGCCTTACCATTAGAATATGGAGAAGGGACTATACTTTTGCCTTTCTTTGTATACACAGTATTTAGCACAGTGCTTGGAACATGGTAATTGCTTAATAAACTCTTGTTGATTGTCACAGCACTGGAAGAAGTATTAAGAATATAAAAGGTCAGAATGGACAGAAGATTTCAAGGAAAGTTAAGAACAAAAAGTATTTTTTTTTTGTTTCTATCTTGTAATTATATTGAGGTAAAGCAAAGTCTCAAAGAAGTGTTAGGATCACAACTTGGGACATATGGAACAATGAATTATCATTGTATGAATGAGTGAAGATAGAAAAAAAATCCCAGAGATGCTTGACTTTTATTTTGCTTCTGTTTTCACTGCCAAGGAGAATGACATTTAGACGGGAAGGTGCAGATTGGGGAGCCAAGATGGCAGAGTAAAGGCAGTGACTTGCTTGAGCTCTCCTCCAAACCTCTCCAAATACCTATAAAAATGGCTCTAAACAAATTCTAAAGCAGCAGAACCCACAAAAAATCAAAGTGAAACAAATTCCCAGCCCAAGACCACCTGGATGGTCGAACGGAAATGTATATCACGCCGGGCTGGGAGAGGAACGCAGTTCGGTGTGGGCACACAGGCCTCAGCAAACCTGGAGCAGGCCTTAGAGGACTGAATCATGGGCAGCTGTGGTGGTTTCCAGAACTCTCAACCCTCAAACACCAAAGACAACTTAGAAGGTCAGTAGGAAAGTCTGTCTCTGCTGTGAGAGAGAAGCGCAGTGGTCTCAGCTCCAGTCCCCAAGTTCATCTCTGGGGCGGTGGCTGCCTCCTGAGCTTCTGGCCCACAGACTGAGGAGGAATCGAGTGACTGATCAGAGGGGGACTGCAGGGATCTCTCTGCTGGTACAGGATTCTCTTGCTTTGCCCATGCTTGGATCTGGGTTACAGTTTTGGGTGGTGGTCCTGGGGCAAGGAGGAGTGCTGGCATGGTGGAACTTGTAGTGGTTGTGGAGAGGAAATACTCCTCACAGTTCCAAAACAGAAAAGGGTGCTTGTGGTCACTCATAGACCAGAACACAGGCCAGGAAAGGAGTAAACACCTCACCTTTGATCACAGCACCTTGGAAGAACTGAAAATTGACAGATCCCTAGAAGTATCTCTGAAAACTGCACAAAACCCCTGAAGCTTGGGACAGTACATTCTCCACACTGGAAGAAGACCCTTA
>NW_020954576.1:87071381-87071475 GCF_900497805.2 Vombatus ursinus
CTTTAACAAAGAGTTTATAACTTAGGGAACTGGCTGGGATCATGAGCAAGCAGTGCAAAAAGAGTCAGACTATATTATCTTACTCTGGTGACAA
>NW_020954576.1:87071579-87071673 GCF_900497805.2 Vombatus ursinus
AGACAACAAATCCAAAGCTCCTACATGCAAAGTCTCCAAGAAAAATATGAATTGCTCCCAGGCCATAGAAGAGCTCAAAAAGGATTTTGAGAAG
>NW_020954576.1:87071683-87080123 GCF_900497805.2 Vombatus ursinus
ATAGATAGAGGGCACAGGGTGAGTTGAAGATGAAGGGGTCATATCTAGAAAATAAAATCAAGGGGTGAGAGAGGATTACTGGGAGAAGAAGAGAGGGAGAGGTATAATGGGGTAAATTATCTCACATGAAACAGACAAGAAAAAGCTTTTTCAGTGGAGGGGAAATGGGGGAAGGAGAGAGGGAATAAGTGAATCCTATTCTCATAGAATTTGGCTTAAGAAGGGAATAACATACACAATTGGGTATGGAAATCTATTTTACCCTACAGGAAAATAAGGGGGAAAGGGAACAAGAGAGCAGGGGAATGATAGAGGGTAGGGCAGATTGGGGGAGGGGATAATCAGAAGCAAACACTTCTGAGGAGGGACAAGGTCAAAAGAGAGAATAGAATAAATGGGGGGTAGGATAGGATGAAGGGAAATATACTTAGTTGTTCACAACATGACTACTATGGAAGTGTTTTGTATGACTACACATCTATCACCTGTATTGAGTTGTTCGCCTTTTCAATAAGGGTGGGTGGGGAGGGAGGAAGGGAAAAAAATTGTAACCCGAAGTTTTAAAAACACATGTTAAAAAAATAAATGTAAATAAATAAATTTTTAAAAAATGAAGAAGGTGCAGACTGAAAAAGGGCAAATAGGGATTTGATACTTCAGAGGAGTAAGAAAGTAGAGTACCTGGTGCTAAGTTCAAGATCCCAGCTCTAAATGAACTAGATCCTTGTGTGCTGTAAAACCTTACAGATATTATTAAGATATTGTCCTTGACCTTCAAAAGACTGGGGGAGGGGTGTGGCAAAGGATATAGAACCTGCAAAGTATGGACTAGTGAACTTGACCTCAATTTCTGGGAAGCTTCTAGAACATATCATTCAATTTAATTCAACATTTACTAGGCACACTGTTGGCGTGCAAAGACTAAAACAAAACAATCTTCACTCCCAAGGAGAATCTATTCCATGGGAAGATAGAGCATATATAGGCAAGTAAAATACAATGTAGTTTGAGGAAAAAGAAAACATTAACAATGTCCACTCTTAGCCAGGTCAGGGAAAGTACCAAGAAAAAGATGAGTGTTTTTATTTGTCAATGGTCTTGCGCTCTTTGAGGGATCATCAGAAGGCCTCACTCTAAGACAACCTAAAACACAAAAATCCAGATTCAAAAAACACATATAAATAAGAGCGGGGCTATCATTTGTATTCCAAGTGGATTCTTTGTTTTATAAGGAATGATCTGGAGTTCCCTTTAATAAGTGCAGTTTTAGTGTAATTGAGCTTGATTGGAGGTAGAGATACTACAGAATATAGTTGTTGCTGTTTTTTCCCCAGAACATGTCCTCTGTGTAAAAGCAGGTAACGTATTGGTGAAGCAAAGTTGGTGAATTATCTGTGGATTTCATCTATCCAGACTTATTCATCTTGTACTTGAGCCTGGATAATTGAGAGCTGGCAATTTTCTAAGATGTTACCCAGATGCATTTCTCAAGCCATGATCAATGTGAACCAAAAGCATCTGAATTTCCTTTATTGCAAATGTCTAAACTTGAGATGGATCCTTTGTCCCCCTAGCTTACTGCCTAACCAGAGTAATATATTTCCTAACACCCCACCCCCACTCCTACCCCTTTCACTCTAGTTTATTGTGCTTTGTCTTGTCTAATTTAGTTGACACAAGTGATAGGACTTACGTCACTTTTCCTTGGATAGTTATTACACAGTCTGGTCGATCTCACTCTTTGGAAGCTTTTCCCCATTCTCCATTTAGTTTAGAGACATTGAGGTTCAAACACCATAACATGCTTTCCCACCCCCACTCCCCTACCCCCCATGCTGCCTGGATGGGTCATGAGAAACTCTCACCCACGGCTGATATAAACGCTCCGTGGTGATATGCCTAATAATGATTATGTGTAGTTGGTAGTTACGCAGCTGGAAAACATAAAGATTCAGCATCTCTCTGCCAACTGGATTTTAATGACCAAACCACAGAGGCTTGGACTATTTAAAATAGGACGAATGGAAGAAAAACCCAGTATCACTACAAGAAACCACGTGATTTGTAATCGGCAGCATTGTAAAACCAACATTGTATCTTGAGAAGAAAAAGTAGAAACAGCTCTTGGATAGGCACAGAAGACTCTATTTGTAGTTTGAGTACTTGAACCAATACACTGTATTATTAAAAATTTGCAGGCAGAGTTCTCCTTTTTTTTTCCTTTTGGGGGTTTGTTTGTTTTTTTTTTTAGTTGACTTCCAAAAGAAATTCCAATGTTTTTTGACAATTTTATCATTTCTGCCTTAAGCCAGTTGCAAATCTCTTTGAAACAACTAGACCCAAGGGTGGCTCAGGCAGCTGCCTGAATTCCACGCAAATATAAAAAGCCCATTCCATTTTGAGTGCTATACTTTGTCATGATGGAATCCAGATGCTTAAACCATTCAAAGATTACCTTTTACAGTGTGAACAGAAGCATGAATGTAAGTGTTATGTTAAAATGTAGTTAGAGTCCAATTGTTGCTAAGCTTTTTGAGCATAACTTCTGAAGAAGTACTGAGGCAATGAAGCCCAGGCAACAGAGAAGTAGAAAAATGGGCCTGGGAATGTCTTATCACACCATCACCAGAGAAAGTAATAATTAGATTAGACTGCTGCAGAGTGCAAATAATTAATGGCAAAGAGACCAGTGGACCCCTTCTGAGACTGGTGTAATAACTCAGCAAGCAAGAGCCAGGTTTCCAACCTAATGTAATGCGAAGGGAATTCCCATTGTGATGGAGAATCTAGCCCCCAGCATACAAGACTGTGTCAGTCACTGCAGACAGACTTTTCTTCATAATAGAGTGATGAGGAAGATTTCCCTCTGCTACTCAAATGCTGCACATCTGGCCTTAAAGATCTCTCTATGGGTCAATGGGTATATTTAATCTATTTTTGAATAAATTGATGAACCCCCAGATTTCATTTCTGTGCTCATGATGGCAGCATCTATGTATACAGTCAACCGCATTATAAAATACACAAGTGTCATTGATTCATTTTTCCTCCAACCATCATAGTGATTGATGCTTTTGCACAATGGGCCAATTATTGTAGAATCTAAGGAGTTTGGTTATTTAGATGACACATGTAAGTAATAGGATGTAAGCTCCTTGAGGGAAGGAATTGTTCCCTTTTTGTTTTTATATCTGTAGTATTAGCACAATTCTCAGCACATAACAGATGCTAAATAAATATTTGTAGAAATTTGTGGAATGGAGTTCAGTTATTCCTGCCATTAAAATAATTGTGTTGAATTGTTTGCAAATTCTTAGTTATCAATCTATGCATCATTAAGCCAATTGATCTTTGTAAAGCCAGACATTGCAGAAAAATTCTATTATTTTATTTCTTCAGGCATCATTAAGTAATTCAAATATATCTACAAGGTTCATGGAACCATTCTAGAAATCTTAGGAAGTAAATTCTTTAGAGTTCTAGCCTTTAAGATAGGGCAGATCTATGCAGAGAATATATGCATAGAAACAAAAGGGATCTGTTCACATGCAGTTATATGAAGACCATTAAAAGATTGGTCCACTCTCAAAATAGCATTTCCACTGGTTTGCCAGGTTGCTTGAAATTTCCACCAAATGAGTCATTCCTTTTATCTAAAGCATCATGTCTATAGAAGGTCCCTCTTAAAATACATAAGTAATAGAATGTAAGCTCCTTGATGGAAGGGATTGTTTCCTTTTTTGCTTTTATATCCAAAGCTCTAGCACAATGCCCTGCACTAGTAGATGCTAAATACGTATTTGAAGAAATAGGCCCCTAAAGGAGAGGTAGTATATTAATTCATTTATGTTTAAGAACATGTTACCATAAGTTAGTTTATCACATTAACATAGAGCATAGCCTAATGGCATAGAGTATTGGATAGATACATTTTGATGGAGGTTAAGGGCAGGTGAGAGAAAAATTGAAGTACGAAATACTACTGGAAAGGTCAGATAAGAAGAAATACAGTTGGGTTGGGTGAGTCTCAACTACCAATTGGGAATTTTCTATTGGGAAAGGAGGAAAAGGTAGGAAGAGATGTTGAAAGTGAAGGTAGGGAAGCCACTGAAGAATTACTTTGCTTAGTTGGTTTGCTTTTCATCATATCTTCTTCTTAGGGGAAAGGTGAGGTGGTGGTCTGGTCTTGTGACTTTGCTATGAGGACCTATTGATATATTCTATTAATATATTATACTATATACTACTCAGCGAATAACCTTTATTTTATAGAATGAGTGTTGCTTGGAGCATAGAGAGGTTAAACACTCTCTATCTTTGGCCCTTGGATGATGTAGCCTGCTGCATTAGGCCAAGCAGCTTTCTAGCTTTGCCTATTCCTTTCAAAATGGTCTAGAGAAAGCAAAGATTTGTTTGGATTGTAGGGGAAAAAATACTTGGAATATGATTGTACATGGGAGAAGCATGGTACTCCACCCCCTAAAGCTAAGTGAGTGGAATGTTTCCATATTTCCTGTAACTCCTCCCTCCATCCCCTTCTAAGAAACAAGAACAATCAACCTCCTTCTATCTGAAGAATCTACCCAGTCATGTTTGGTGCCCTTGCATATTTTTATTTCATTTTCTTTATTCTGAAGAGATGAAGGCAAAGTGCTGATGTGGCAAGCTATAACTGAATCTGGTCTCCCAAGAGTTTCTAAGCTTAAATTCCATACACAATTGCATCTACTATGGGTGTGATTACATAAAGAAAACAAAAAGAATTTTGAAATAGTACTATTATATTTGATATAATTGTTTTGAGGGCTTTCTTGCTTATCCTGGTTGCAAGTTCAATTTAAGTGGAACAAACTTTCTACTCTTCTTATAAAACACTTTTGCTTTAAGATCAAGATTGTACCAGCAAAAAGAACTGTTAAATTGAGATAATTCTCTAGATATTTTAAGTCCAAACACCATTATAACATTTACTTCAGGATAGTGTGGAATAAATACACACATCACATATATATGCTGTGTGTATACACACATGTATATATTCATACATGCATATGTACATATACATATATACATAGACATATGCATACACATACACCTACACATACACATACACACATATGAAAGGAATTGAGTTGATTTTGTTTTTTTTTTTGTAATTACTTTGTATCTACCTTTCTCTTTGAATGTAGAAGTTTGGGCCTTACTAACATCTAATAATATGTTCTTGATCAATTAGTCTACAACTTATCAGTGCTTGCTCGTTCGGTACAACTCTTGTTCATGTCCACATAGAAATCCTCTGCATGAGGTTACCTAACATGGGGTGTGGGGGTCTGCTATATCTTCTGACCTATGGATGCTATAACGGAACAGATGAGCTACCCATTGTTTATCTCTTGCTTTCACTACACAACTGACCCATAAAACCTTTTTTGAGGTCATGTGGTAGGATGGAAAATGGTACTCATCTTGTCTGAGAAGAGTTTAATATCCTGTGGGAGATAACAAAGACAATGTGTGAAGAAAAGTTAGAAAGCAATAAATCAAGAACTACAACCTGAAATAGGAAGCTATATGGGATGGTGAAAAGAGTGCTGGATTTGTAATCAGGGGACTTGAATTCAAATCTCAGCATGGCCCTTTCTATGGGTACTATTCTGGACAAGTCACTTAACCATTCTGGACCTCAGTCTGTTATGTGTACAATGAGAAGGTTGAACTCGGTGACATCAAGAACTCCCTTGAGTTATAAATATGCTTGTTTGATTCTGTGAAAAGGTACGAGGTACATAAGCAATGCTAAGGGTGTGGGATGTGGTTTGTCCTTTGTTCTTGAAGAGGACCATAACATCAGGGAGGTGATGCCGTGACATGCAAGTGAATTGGATTTTAGTGTGGGAGGACTGTGTAAAGTCACCAGCCTTACTTTCTCCCCTGCAGCCATCTGGGTCCAGTGGCCAGATACAGGTCAGGACAAATGCAGATGGCCCAGCAATGGTAAGGGTGCTGAGCCAAACAGAGCATTGCCAAGTTTCTTTCCATAAATCAAACCAGCTGATTTGATCTAGTTAAAAGTCTACTGCCTACAGGATGACCACTCAACAAAAATCCAACCCAACCAGTTATTTGTTGCTGTGTGATTATAGAACTACAGTGGGAATGGATTTCAGAAGCCACTTAGTCCCACTTCTCCATTTTACAGATGAGAAAATTGAGACCCAGGAAGACTACATGACTTGTCTAAGGTCACACAGATAGTAAGTGACAGAGAAATAGAATTTGAGCCCAAGTCCCAGGTCATCTGATAGGGTTTTTCCAACAGTACAATTCATCTTGTATCAACAGCTATGCCCCTACTCCCCACAGGAATCGGCCCAATGAATTTTACTCTAAAAAACACCCCCAAACTGACATTAGCTGAGCTGATTGGTGGGCATAAATATAGCCTCAAGCACAAGTTGAGTATTAAGGAACTTGATTCGTTTCTCTTGGGTCTGGAATACAGAGAATCACAGACCACTGTTCTCTGGAGGTCAGGAGAACTGTGTTGCCTCACTCTCTGACCTTGAGGGGGCAGTCTTGTTACTTTACTGAAGAAGATGCTATTTCTGGGTCTCTTGATGTTTTCTTCACACTTATCCTCCCTTCTCTTATCTCTCAACCTTTTTATCATCTTTCTAACTCCTTTCTACAAACAAAATTTATCACTAGCAAAACTACAGCACAGGCCATATGTCTAAAACCTCCCATGTTGCCTGCCTGTTCCTCTGGTTCAACCGTGTTCAAAATGCCCATGCTACTTCACACTGTCTTCTCGTCTTTTTTCTCCTGCATGTGATGCATGATTTGGGATCTAACTTTCACATTTTTGCCATGAGGGTAGTTAACTGTACAAATCAAGCTGCATAATGATTTGGCATAGTAGTGGATAGGAGTCAGTAAGAGCTGGATGAAAGTTCCACTTCTGACACATATTGGCTGTTTGAGCCTGAGAAAATCACTTAACCCAGTGGTTCTCAAAGCATGGCCTAAGGACTTCTGGGCATCCCCAGATCTTTTTAGCTAGCCAGTGAGGTCAAAACTATTTCTTATAATACAGCTAGTTCTTGATTAGTAAGAATAATGAATTCCCCTGGAGTGGATATATATACGCAAATTCACACTATTTGAAATTATACTTATAAAAATATAGTAATTGGTTCTAGCTCAGTGGAAATATGAAGTGAAAATTTGAATAATTCTATCACATCAGAGGATTCATTATTCATACTAATCAGGACTTAGCTATAATATTTGATATTTTAATTTCTAATAGGGTAAATATTGATAAATATAATCCATATAAACAAAAAGCCTTTAGGGGAGGAGGAATTCTCAATAATTTTTAAGAGTATAAATGTGTCCCAGGGCCAAGAAGTTTGAGAACAACTGACTTTACCTGTCAGTTTCCCAGGAACATCTCTAAGATTGTAAGTTGTAGAATAGGTACAATATGCATTGGAAAAGGTAGTTTGCTTATCAGGAGAGCCTTATACTAAAAAAAAAAAAATCATAGTTTAGGTTCCCCAAATGTTTAAAGCATTAGAGAAATGGTTAAGTTTATTCAATTAACCTTCTTGTCATCTTTCTAACTCTTTTCTACAAACAAAATTTATCACTAGCAAAACTACAGCACAGACCTTGTGTCTAAAATTTCCCATATTGCCTGCCCATTACTCTCATGGCATCATATTCATAATGCCCACACTGCTTCAAATTGTCTTTTCATCATTTTTTTTCCTGCACACAGTGCACATTTTGGGATGTGGCTTTCATGTTTTTGCAATGAGTATAGTTAATTCTACAAATTAAGGTACATAAATGATTAAGGTAAATTGGTCTTCACCTGCCCCGCAAATGATTTTCTATGAGTAACGCTCCATTTTCAAGTAAAAGGTTCACTGTTACCCTGGGAAGTTCTGGTCCTGTTCTTGTTTACAATGAGCACATCTGTTCTTCTGACTTGTCTGATTTCCCTTCCCCTGTGGCAGTACAAATGAAAGGCATTCTGATCTTGTGGAATGCTGGGAGGAAAGAGAATTGGGCTCTATCTTGGCCCCATTCCCAACTCTAAGTTTTCCTGAGGTATCCAGGGAGGAGGCATTAGTTACTGACATTACCTGTCAATTCATGATGATCCACCCTCAATCATCCAGGTGGTGTATAATTCAGGCTCCTTAGTTCTCTTTCTACTCTTACCTAAAGCCTGATTTAGGTCTCTTGACTCTTCATTTACACTCCCACCAGAGAAGGGGAGAGAAGAACCTAAATCATGCAATACCGTCCTTGGTCAGTAGCTCCCCTGACTTATTTAGTCATTGAAAGGGACAAGTAATTAGCTTTATCTAATTAGCATTCTATTCACTCATTCAAGTACACAGATAATTGAGGCAACATGGGG
>NW_020954576.1:87080145-87112959 GCF_900497805.2 Vombatus ursinus
ACACACACACACACACACACACACACACACACACACACACACACACGGACAAAGTATGAATTACACTAGGTCACAAACCAAATTACATTAGGTCACAGCTCACACCCTCAAAAGGACTGTGTCCTCCCCTTATCGTCACCTTGATTGCTGAATTAACCTCTATCTGCAAAATGACAGAACTTTACAAGCTAGTCAGTTAATTTGCTACAAGTTTTTCCGTGGAAAAACAGCTCCCTTTAAGCACATTACTTAGAAAAAAAAAAAGACCCAACTACTAGTCTGAATTTTTCAACTTTCAAGACATAAAGTCTCTCTTGATCTCCCTTAGTGTTAATGTCTTCCCTTTAAGATTATTTCAAATTTATGCTGTACATATCTAATTTGTAAATACTTCTTTACATGTTGTCCCCTTCATTAGAGTATAATTTCTTTGAGAGAAGGGACTGGACTTTTTTTCCTTTTTGTTTAACTGCCTTTCTATCTCCAGCACTTAAAACAATGTCTGACACACAGTAGGCACTTGGTATTTCTTGACTTGTTTTGATTTGCATCCTTATAATTGATTGTACTATTTATACAGTTCGGGAGGACACACCCAATGTCAGATTTTAGGGAAGATCATGCAGATAATATCATAGCAACTGCTAAAAGATGTAGATGAAGCACCTTCCTTGAACCACAAAGTCTCCTAAAACCAGCTCTGTGATGGCTCAAAAGGGTTTGATATAACTATCAACATAGGGAAAACCAAATGGATGAAGAATGATTATATAAACTATGATATGCAGTTGGATGGACAACCCATACAGCTCATTCATCATTACTTGTATTTGGGACAATACCGCAAATGGACAACAAGGTGATCCTGAGTAGAAATGGAGAGAAGAGTGTTCTGGATTACATTTGGAGAAGTCCACAATTCTTTTAGTGGCTAAAATTCTTCTGGATATAATCTATGATTTATTTTTAAGATTCACACTATTCTAGTGATGCTGTATAGCTCTGGGTCATAGAATGCTATTGTCTCTGCAGAACTGTAGTTGAAGACTGCTGGAAGAGCTATGGAGAGGCACATGATGTACCCAAGTAGGCTATAGCACAATACAAATAAGAAAACACACAAAAGGGAAATAAAAGATGTCAGCAAAGAATGATATGACTAAAAAAAATGATGAACTGAAAAAATGCCTGAAATTCTCTCCCTCCTCATCTCCATTTCTTAGTTTTTCTGGCTTGCTTCAAGTTTCTACTAAAAGACCACCTTCTATACCAAGTTTATAGGAAATCTTTCCAGGTTCCCTTTAGTGTTAGTGCCTTTTTTTCTGAGATTACCTCCAATTTATCTTGTATTTATCTTGCTTGTACATGCTTGTTGTCTCCCCCATTAGACTGTGAGCTCTTTCAGGGAAGTGACTGTTTTTTGCCTTTCTTTGCATCCCTAGCTTAGCATAGTATACACAGTACATAGTAGGCACTTAATAAATGTTTGCTGACTTGACTTGATTTGGACCAGTAAGGCAGCTCAAATAAAGGACAATTTGAATATTACATATATTTCATTGTTGTCCAGACAATGTGAAGAGAAACTTAAGAATTCCCCCCAGCTCGTTTGGTGAACATCTTGTGATTATTTTCTGGAAGGATATAGAAAAGATTCCACAGGATGACCAAGAAGAGATGAGTTGCAATCTGCACCATAGGAGGGAGTGCTCCATGGATGAGATCACAGAATCTTTGGAGTATTGACATCCCCAGGCCAAGCATAGCACATTGTACATGGCAAGTTTTTAATAAACAACTGTTCATTGAACTGAAATTCAATAGTCCACTAAAGGGATGAGGAAATGAAAAAGAAAGATTGATATGAAAGATATTCCTAAGAAAAATTAATTGGAATATAAATTAGCTGGCCCAAGCCATTAAGATCCAACTTATTTCTGGAATGTCAGTGGTGTCTACATTACATTTTGTTCTCCAGAGTTTCCAAGAACTAAAGCATATATATCCTGAAGGTATAAATTATTTGAATTGTTAAACTCAGCACACTTGCATTACCTTCCTTTCATAGTTAAAGCAAGGAAAGGACTTTGTAGAGTTGAAAGCACCATAAAAATGAGTGCTGCCATGACTACTGAAGTGTCAATATGGACATACAGTAACACCTCATTTGTATGACTTCATTGGGTAATGAAGTTTTTCCCATTCTAATTTTGTAAATAAATGATCCTTGTCCTCCTCATCAAGGCTTTAAAAAAAAAAGAAAAGAAATGACCCTTTTCGTTGATTAAATGGATGATCCAAATGACTATATAAAAATCAGTTACTAAATTATTTGACTGATTCAGGAAGTGCAGTTTATGTGTACACAGGGAGGGAGAAGAGAGACAAAGAGTAAAAGAAAGACAAAAGAAAGACAAAGAGAAGTAAAAGTATGTAGAAGAGAGAAAAGAGACAGAGACAGACAAGAGAAAATTTTGAAGTAGATTAATGTTCCAGATAGATATTATACAGTATGTTACCAGATTGAGAAAACTGGGTAAAACGTAAAATAGAATAACCCACTGTATATGCCCTTAAAGAAGATATTTGATGTTTTAAAAGGATATGGTCTTATTTCTTAAAATGTAAGAATTAAGTTGGGATGATTGTTTTGCCAAAATGGAACTTTGTGGGCCTAGAGGATTCTGCCAAGCTAAACCCCTAAGGTTCAAGTTCTTCTTTTTCCTCATTATTGTAAAAAATAATATGAATAATAATTTGTCCTTAATAACACCTTTTATCTGCAGGAGTCAAAATGTTTTACTATTGGCAAAGCACAGTTTCCTGTTTCTAAGAATAAAAGACTTTACTGAGAAAGCTCATAAGGCTAAGACCCTTTGAATATCAAACCAGCCCATTATTTAAATGGGGGGGGAGGGAAAAAGAGGGGGAGAAAGAGACAGAGAGAGACAGAGAGACAGAGAGAGACAGAGACAGAGAAACAGAGAGAGAGAGAAGAAAGAAACAAAAAAAAAGAAAGCAAATGTTGATAGATCAAAAGAGCCTACAGTTTAAGAAATGAGGAGAAAGTACTTGGAACAAACTTTTGTTCTTGGATTTCCTAACCCCAGACATTTAAAAATACTTTGAGATGTGCAATGAACCTGAAAAACACATAGATTCACTCATCCTCCCCAACAAATAAAGCCTTGCTGTTACAAGGTTTAAAGGAAAAACTTGATCCTGACATGTCCCACAGGTTGGTGGGTGCTCTTAATGATAGAAAAAACACATGACTGATAGATTATATTTCACAGGGCTAGAAGGACTAGAGGTCATCTTATCCATCCTCCTGCCTCTAAGCAAGACTTTTCCTGAACAATCTCAATATATGAAAATGTATCATATTGTTAAAGACCTCCCAAAATGGGGATTATATAATCTTCCTGATTGTACAGATTCTATAGTCTAATTCTTTGTCCCTCTGCCCAGAGGTCTGGCTGTGTTACAGTAAATTTATGGGAGGAAATCCTCCTGAGGATCATGCAGGGATTGAAGAACTATCTTCCTCCTCACTATAATATGGGTGGGAGGTAGGGGAGGGGGCTTCTCTGGAGGATTTGTTGCTATTCTGTAGAGTAGACAGAGTATTAGGCTTTAGGGTTCAAAAATCCTTTTATAGAAATCTATTCTTTTCTAAATTAGTTTTTATTGATGTCTTTTGTTTTTTACCTCATCATAGTTTTCTCCAGTATCCCTCTCCTTCCTTCTCCCAGAGAGCCATCCTAAATAACAAATAATATTTTTAAAAGTGAAAAAGAGGAAAGAATCAGTACAACCAATCAATGTGTTTTAAAAGTCCAAAATTACATGTGATGTACAACACCTATAAACTACAAATCCCATGAAGGTGTGGGTTGGGAGTGTACTCTCAATATTTCTTAGAGTTGTGCTTGATCTTTCTAACTTAGCTATGCTCACTTTTTATTTTTTTCATGTGTGGTTCTTCCATTTACATGGTTGTAGTCATTGTGTGTTGTTCTCTTTGTTCTGCTTGTTTCACTCTCAGTTCATGTAGATCTTTCCATGCTTCTGTCTCCATCACATTCATCGTTTCTTATGGCACAGTAATATTCTATTACATTCATGTACCACAGTGTGTTTAGCTATTCCCCAATCAATGGGCATCTACTTTGTTTCCAATTCTTTGCTATCACAAAAAGTGCTGCAATAAATATTTTTGTGTGTAGAGGATCTTTCTTCCTATCAATGGCTTCCTTAGGGCATAAGCCCAGTAATGGTTCAAAAGGTATGCACATTTTCTTAGGAAGGGGGAAGGTGAGGAAGAGAGGGAGAAAAATTGGAACTCAAAATTTTTTTAGAAAACTAATATTAAAAATTATCTTTACATGTAATTGGGAAAAAATAAAATATTTTAAAAAGGAGAAGAAAGGGTATGGACAGTTTAGTCACTCTATTTGCATGATTCCGTATAGCTTTCTAAAATATTTGTATCATTGCTTAGCTCCACCAACAATCTATGCCTATCATTCCATCACCCCTCCAATGTTGAATACTGTCATTTTTTGGTCATCTTTGCCACTTTTCATGGTATGAAGTGAAAACTCAGGATTGTTTTGATTTGCATGTTTCTTATTATTAGTGGTTTGAAATATTCTTTCATGTGGTTGTGAATATTTTGAAATCTTTTG
The DNA here is from genome assembly GCF_900497805.2 of Vombatus ursinus. NCBI lineage: Eukaryota > Metazoa > Chordata > Mammalia > Diprotodontia > Vombatidae > Vombatus > Vombatus ursinus. Next base: position 87,084,837 of record NW_020954576.1, read on the forward strand.
AGAATTGTTTGTTCATATCCTTTGACCATTTATCTATAGGGAAATGGCTATTGGTCATATACATACGTATATATATGTTAATTGTGTACATATATATAATATATATATCACATGTGTATATATGTGTGTATATATATATATATCTTAGATAGTTAGACCCTTATCAGAGAAATTTGATACAAAGATTTCCCTCCATTTGACCACTTCCCTTCTTATCCTAGGTCCATTAAATTTGTCTATGCAGAAGCTTTTCAGATTCATATGATTCAAGTTGTCTGTTTTATCCTTTGAAATTGCTTCTATATCTTGTTTGGTTAAGAATACATCAAAATATGTTCTTTTAATCCCAAGTCTAGATTTTTAGTTTAATTATCTTTGTCCCTTGGATCCTTTCCAAGTTCTCTAGTCAGTCAATAAGCATTTATTAAACACTTACTATGTGCTAGACTCTGCTGAGTGCTGGGGATAACCTCAAAAAAAGGTAAAAAAAAAATAGTCTCCAACATCAAAGAGCTCACATTTCAATGGAAGAGGTGTAAACAACTATATAGCTACAAGATAGGTACTGAGTAGATGGAAGAACCCACAGTGGAAGGTGCTTGCAGCAGGAGGGCTGGAAAGACCTTTTACAGAAGGTAGGATTTTAGTTCAGTCTTGGAGAAGCCAAAAGGAACTAAAAGGTAGAGGGAAGAAGAGAGAACATTCCAAGTTTGGAGTCCAGTATAGTGAGGGCAAAACCATGGACACAGGAGAGAAAGTGTCACATGTTAGGAACAGTGAGTAGGTCAGTCTAGCTGGATTGTAGAATGTTTGAGAGATAGTAAATTATAAGAAGAATGGAAGTGTAGAAAGGACATAGTCAGTGAATAACAAACAGAGGATTTTATATTTGATCCTAGAAGTTTGTAGAGACCCCCTGGAGTTTATTGAAGAGGGGAATGAGATGATTAGACCTTCATTTTAGGAAAAAAACACTAGCAGCTGCATGAAGGCAGCCATTTTTAATGGGCCTGACATGGATAAACATTTTGCAAGGGAAACTACAGGTTGGTCAGACAGGTGGAAGGAGAACCAGGAGAAAACCTAGAGAGCAAAGAATACCTGAGAAGTTAAGATGATCAAAGGTGTCAGATGCTTTCAATATATTAAGAAGGGTGAGGATTGAAAAAAAGACTATTATATTAGTCAATTAAGAGATCATTGATGAGTTTCAGTTGAATAAAGAGGTCAGAAGCCAGACTGCAGCGAGATTAGAAAAAAGTGGAGAGGAAACGAAGGCACCAATTGTAGATGGCCTTGTTAAGTAATTTAGCTGAGAAGAGAAGGATGATAGCTAGAAGGAATGGTCTGATAGTGAATGAGACAAAATGAATAATTTAAGATACAGTTTACTCCCAGAAAACGAACCAGTAAAATACCACCAAATAAATAAATGCATCTTTGATTTACCTGCTGAGTGTTCCCTACTGGTCTTCATTTTTCCTGGAGACCAAAGAGTGGCTCTATGTTTAAATCAGGGATATGCCATAAGCTCATGGACACATGGAGTGGAGTGAAATGGAAAGTTTCCCCAGGATTAAAATATGCTCATTTCCTCACTTACAAGTTCTCCAAGGGAGTGAAGGACTTTTAAGACTTAGTTGTTTTCTTTTGTTTTTTTTTTTTGAAACTTGAAAAATCTGATTTGAAAGTGTTTAATCATTTACTTTCCATTATCTACCTTCTTTCATGGACTTGAAAGAAGTCTGGGGAGGAATTTGATAGCATTTTACATGCATGCACGCGCGCGTGCACACACACACACAGAGGATGCTTTATTTATAGAAAAATATAGTTGAGATATATATATATACACAAATATACATTTGTTGTTTTATTCATATAGCAATATAATTGATGACATATATGTGTATATATGTCATATGTATGTAGTGCCATAAGAATTATAAGAAACTTTCCCCATAATAACTCTGAGTCCAAAAATTATCAATCCATTTTACAAGATAATTAACTGAAGTTCAGAAAGGCTCTACAACCTGATAAGTAGTGGGAAATTTCTGAATTTGTACTCATTGTGGTCTACCATTCTCCCTCACTCTGCAAAAGTTTGGCTAATAGTCATCTACTTGAAATACCATCTTAACATCCCACAGGGGTATTGTTGAAGACTGTTGATTTAACCATATCTCCTCGTTTCTGGTGGCTGTTATTTTCCTTATGGTAAAATCCTCAGTTCAGACTGATCTTACCCCCTGAGAGGAGCCAATGGCACCAAAGCTCTATGTGCAGCGTCTCTGAATCAATTCACCCACAAACTCCTGCTTCCCCACCCCGTGCATTATGTAACAGAACGCCTTCCCCATGTCCAGACATTAAAACTTTTCATAACTGGTCCTTTTATATATTGTGAGAGGCTTGAGTTTCTAATAAAGCACTCTTTGACTTCTATACCATAGAAAAAAAAGTTTGCTTTCCAGTTGTGTTTGGCAATCGAAGATTCCGGACTTGCATTTTTTTTCTTTACAATCCGTTTATGTCCCTTCAGTGACATTTTCATTGCCTTTGTGTGTGTGGATTTTTCTCACCCATGAACACGGCACATTCTTTGTTATGCACTCAATGTTTATATTAAGAAACCGGATCATTAAACCTCCATCCTATGTTATTAATCGAATGACCTTCAGGTAGAAAATGAGGTGAATGCTGTTATTTTTAAGAAGAAAGGAAAGCTTTGTGAAGGGGCATGCTGTGGGACTCTGGCAGGAGATGTGGTGTCTGCTCCTGTTCTCTGCATTGTTCACCAGAAAGTGACTTGTCTGTTCTCAGAAGGATTAGCCATTTTATGCTCTATAGAAGCTCAAGCCCCCTATTAATGAAGTCGATGTAACATCAGGCATAATCAAAAGGGGCTAAACGCTTTATATTTAAGAACACAGGTAGTACTGTGTATCTTCCAAAAGTTTAAGTCTGCTGTGATCCTTGGAGGTATTTTCTTCCCTGCTGAGGTTAGCGAGGCATTTTAGAGTGTGTCTGTGGTACGCCCAGGGTGATTAGTAATTAGCCAGAAATGAAATTGGTAGCTCAGCAAATCTCTTTATTATATTAAGAGCCCCATGTAATTGCTAGGATTTGGTTCTGTTTTTTTGCTAGCTTAGGTATGACGTAAGGCTTCTCTGCCTGGAAAATCCCTTATTTACTGACTTCTCTGGATTTTGTAATAGTGTCAGAGCTTTGGATTTATTCTCCTGGGGACTTCTGTCTGTGATGAATTCACTTTATAAATATAGTCCTCATCTTGTGACTGTGGGGGTGACACAGCACAGTCCCCTCCCTCACTCCCTCCATCACTTGTGAACAAACTGCCCTGATTTGCTGAGTTCATGAGCAACCTACAGCATCCTGGATTTGATGCTGAGCAGAGCCCCCAGCCGGCAGACTCTTTCAAAAGAACAAAGAGAATCTGGCCTCTAATGATTATGTTCTCTACTCCTTTCTCCAGAAACTGAAACATGCTACACAATTGACTGTCCTCGGCAGGTGATGAAGATGAATGTGAAAGCTCTGTCCATACACCTCAAAAACTGGCATTGGCATGAGAACTAGGATTTTTCAGACCAAGGAAAAAAGATAACAGCCAGTCAAATGTCGAATCTAGCATCCTGAGACTTCAGGGTTGGGTGGAACTGTAGAGATGGCCTAGTACACTACCTCTCCAATTTTATAGATGTGGAAACTGAGGCCCAGAAAAGTCATGTGATTTGCCCATGATCACACAGATAGTAAATAGTATGGAAAAAAATTCTATTCTTAAAATTCAAAATAAAGTATTTTATACAGATTTGTGGAGAGGTTCCTTTCTCTTTATTTGGCAATTCTTTGAGTCTACTGTGCTTGTTAAGACATGAAGGGGGAAAGTAACATGTCTTCCCAGAGAAGATAAAATACAACTTTCTGATCTTTGCCCATTTTCTAGATTCAAATTGGTTGAAGATTCCATACCCCAGGGAGCACCAGAAAAGTCCAAGCCATTATTATCATTTAACCAAACATTCCTGGCGGCATCATGAACATTTTCCAATAAATTTAAGTTAGGGAAAATCAGCCAGGCAATCCAATTCAATTCAACAGACACTTATTAAGTTCATAATATCAGTCAATAAACATTTATTAAGCACCTACTATATGCCAAGTACTGTAATAAGCACTGGCAAAAGACAATTCCTGATCTCAAGTAACCCACAGTCTAATGAGGGAAGTGGCATACAAACAACTATGTACAAATAAGCTGTATACAGCATAAGTTGGAGATAATCAATAAGAGGGGAGGCATTTGAATTGAAGGGTTGTAAGAAAGGCTTCTTGTCAAACCTGGGATTTTAGCTGGTACCTGAAAAAAAGCTAGAGAAGCCAAGAGATGAAGAGAAACAGAATTATAATCACAGGGGAAAATTATAGGCACAGAATTATAGACATACAGTGAAAATGTCTGGAGTCAGTCAATAGAGCATCATGTGTGGGGGAACTGCAGAGAGGACAAATTACTGGATCAGACTATATGGTAGGGGTAAGATATAAGACCTGTGTATGTAGAACACTGTGCTAGACACTAGGGGGAGATTATAAATTTTAGACAAGAATTGATGCGTGAGTGTCCACTTGGTGAGAAGCCCTGTACGTACATCACAGTTCAGGAAAGGAGGCATTACATGATTTAGAATCAAGAGATCAGAGCTTAGAGCTTAGAGCTCATGTCATCCAATGCCCTTGTTTTCAGATGAGGAAACTAATGTCCAGGGAGTTGACTTGATCCAACTAAGGTCACAAATATAGCAAGCGACAGTTGAGATTCAAACCCAAAACTTATGATTACAAATCCAGCGCCCTTTTCTAGAAGGTTCTAGTCCTATTAATGAAGGGCTTCCAATCTATTTGAGATTAAATAGCAAGTAATTGTTAGGCTAGGTTTTTTTTTAAACAAATGATAGACATAGATTACATAAATGCACAAACCATGTACCTAACGTGCATAATAGAATTATAATTCATCTATCTGTTACATTTATGTGTATATGCATACACATATGAATATGATAATTATGATATCACAATAACTACCTTAACAAATATAATAGTAAAGATTTTGGGGACTTGATGAAGAAAAATATTTGCTAACCAAGAGACACATTTTAATAATTAAGGGCCTATGTAGTTTTTTCTTCTACCTGTAGCTTCTTGTGATGTTTCTGAATGACATGAACTCATAGTACCGAAATGACTCTTGACCCACTGGGCACCTTACCTTTCTACAAGACCTCTGCCAGATGTCAGTTTCCAGTACAAAAGCCAGGAGATGGGTCAGCCTCTTCTTTTTCATCCCTGAGTAGCAAAGCTACAGATGTTATTCATATTAATCACAGTGTCCAGTCCTTTGACAGATGTTACAGAGTCCTTTGGCTCAATAAAAAAAACAAAAATCATGTGTCATTGAGTTCCCTGGGTTAAGTGCATGCTACTTAAAAAACATTTCCTTTTGTCCATTTGTTTCCTGTTTGATGAGACATTTGGGGACCTCCAACATCTGCACTGAGGTCACAGTGCATCTTTGCCAAATGCCCTTTTGTTATTATTTTTTCTTTCTTTGGTGACATTCACTCATTGATCATCATTCCCCTCTTCTAACTTCTGGCAGCTAAGGATTACTTCCAGGGGCCTGGTAGATCATGGATGCTCTCTGACACCAGGGTGTAGGATGCTAGGAGGTAAAGGAGGAGGTTTCACATGGCTTTATGATTTCCTGTTCTGATCCCATCTCAAAAGCTGAAGATTGTTTCCAAATGTTTTCCAAAGCCAATTTCATCATTACATGGGTATTAGGCATTACAGCTAAGTATTGTGGCTAAAACATCTCCCTCCCTCCTGAGACTGTGCCTTTGGGTTAGATTTTGACTTTGAGGGAGAAAAAGTGACAACTTCTTAGTTTTGATCAAAAACATGGACAGTGTTACATGACATGCAAGATGAGTTTAGTCCATGGCTCCAACCATGTGAACAGAAAACAACAAGAGTATTATGGGCTAAAAACATTTAGAATCATCAGAATACGAGATTTGAAGGTTGATGTTCATAGCCTCTTAATTCTTCTGAGGCATAGGATCATAGGCCTAGAGACAGAAGGGACTTTGAAGTTAATAAGGCCAGACACATTTTACAGATGAAGAAACTAAGACAGAGAGAGAGACTAACTGTTTTGCTGAAAGCCACACAGGTAGTATGAGGCAGAGTTGCTATGTGACCCTGAGTCTTCTGATTCCAAAATACTAAGAGACAAAGTGAGGCTGGATTTAATTAACCATCAGGTTTGTCCATTTAGACATGATTAAGGAAAGCCCTAAATCATTTTCATTGGGTAATAAGACCTCCCTATCACGCTGGTCAAAAGTTCCACGTAGTTTCCCAGTCAGGCTTCATTGGTTACTGTAATGCCACATTCCACTAAAGGAAAACCTAATTGTGGACTAAATTGGGTCAGGCAAGGGCACTTTTAGGATTGTATTTATCTTCATTTCTTTGGAAATTCAAGGAAAGCAGCAAAAGTGATGCTGTTGGCTATGATCAAAGGCAATAAGCAGAATGACCGTATGTCTTAAGGTCTCTCCCCTCCCAGCTCTAGGAAGCTATGAAACTTTGGTCATCTTCCAAATCATTAATCTTATAACTGTGCCAGAGATCTGGATTTGGAGAATCAGTCAGTCAGTCAATCAACAAACATTTATAAATCGCTTATTATGTTGCTGGCTCTATGTTATGTGCTAGCAACAGACAGAAAATTGAAAGCATTTTCTCTGCCCCCAAGGCATTCATCTTCGAATGGGGGAGACAACATTCAAATAACTAGGTGCATATGAGATGTATACAGAGTAGACAGAAAATAATCTTGGAGGGTAAGAAACTACATCTGGAGGAAAGGTATAATTTGAGTTGAATTATGAAGGAGATGAAAGAAAATAAGAGGTAGAAGTTAGAAATTAAGAGGTAGAAGAAGAGTATTCCAGTTGTGGTGTGTGTATGTGTGTGTGTGTGAGAGAGAGAGAGACAGAGACAGAGACAGAGAGACAGACAGAGAGACACAGAGAGAGTCAGAGAGAGACAGTACAAAGAAACAGAAACACAATAGGGACTGTGTAATAAACAGCTAATAAGTAAGAGCTAATAAGTAAGAATAGCTGGATCATAGTATGAGTGGAGAGGAGTAAAATGGAAGAAGACTGGAAGGGTAGGAAAGGGCCAAGTTGTGAAGAGCTTTCAATGCCAACAGGTGATTTCATATTTTATCATGGAGGTAATAGGGAGCCATTAGAGCTCGATGAGAAATTTGTTGAGGATATCACGGCTATATCTGAACTTTAAGGAAATCACATTGGCAGCTGAATGGAAAATGGCTTTGAGTGGAGAGAGACTTCAGGCAAGCAGACCAATTAGACACCAACTAGACTATTGCAATAATCTAGGAGCGAATTGATAGGGGCTTTTACTAGGGTGTTGACTATTTGAATGGAGTGGGGGAGCAGCATATAAAAGGTGTTGTGAAGGTATAAATAACAAGATACAGCAACAAATTGTATATATGGGGAACATAAGAGGGGTGAATCAAGGATGAAACTGGAGGATGATGAAGCTCTTAACAGCAATAGGAGGAGTGAATATTCAAGGGAGTAGAGTGGTTTTCGTCCAATGCTATTAATATGAATTAACCTCACAATTAATATGAATAAACCTTGTTTTCAAAGGTGATGCTAGCAAAGTATATGCTTTCTTAGCTATTTTTTTTAGTAGTAGTGAGAGTTAGTTTAGTTATATATACACTCTTGCATTTGTAAAACAACAGGATGGGATTCAGTTTGTGACCAGAGAACATGTAGACTCAAAGTCCATATCATTGCCTAATTTTCTAAACTGTCCCATGAGTTAATTGTGCATCTTTGTCTAGAAAAGAACAAGGGAGATAATTTAGTAGGCAATGTTGAAGGATATAAAGTGACCTCCCCTAGAGGTCTTTCAGAGCAGGCTGTGTCCCTGTGTCTTTGCACTGACCTTGATGACACCTACCTTGAAGTCAGGGAATGTCCTAGATACTATCTTGGGGTTCCTTCCATCCTTACATTCTAAGGAGTAAACCATATGACTACTAAAGTCTTATTGCTTCATTGTGGTGTAAACGTCACCTTAGGTTCTCAAAGGCTCTGATAATAGAACACAAGCTTGGACAAATCCCACCAACCTGGAAGAAAAATCTCAAAAATTTCAAGAACAGGCACAGGGATAGTCTGAGATCTAGACTAGCTAAGTTTGGAGAATTAGATCAAGAGACATGAAGATGATGGCTTCGATGTATGCAATGAGATATATATTTTTGACTATGGCCAATGTGGGAGTTTATTTGTTTAATTATGCATGTTTGTTAGAAGGGTTTTTCCCCCCAGTAAAGTGGGAGGTAGGAAGGAAAGAAAATATGCTTGTTATTAAAAAATTTCATTTAAAAAGAGAGAAGATTGACCACTATGTGATGATTTTAAGGGAAAATGGGGGGAATGCCCAGCCACTCATGTAGATCATATAGTAAGGCTTTGGAAGTTTGTTTTCTGGCACCAAAGAAGAAAATATTCATGCTATCAAAGTCATATATCTAGAGTATTAAAAAAGTGTATTCTATCTGGCCAACACTAAGTATCTTGATAATAGTGCCTTCCCTCTGATTATTATCTCCAATTTATTTTATATAGAGCTTGTTCATACACAGTTGTTCATGTATTGTCTCCCACGTTAGATTTCAAGGTCCCTGAGAACAGGGACTACCTTTTGCCCTTCTTTGTATTCTCAGCACTCATCTCAGTGTCTGGCATATAGTAGACGATGTTTGTAGGTAAATATTTGTTTGATTGGTCTCAAATTCCAATTTTTAAGACTTCAATAAATTTTCCCCATCCAATCAGATCTAACAAGCAATTCTTAAGTACGTACTATACCCAAACGCAACTAGATGACTCTGTGAATAGAGTTCTGGGACTGAAGTCAAGAAGACGCTTTTCTGAGTTCAACTCTGGCCTCAGATACTTCCTAGCTACATGACCCTGAAGTCACTTAACTCTGTTTGCCTCAGTTCCTCATCTGTAAAATGAGCTGGAGAAGGAAATGGCAAAGCATTCTAGTATCTTTACCAAGAAAACCCCTAATGGAGTCAGGGAGATATGACTGAGAAATGATTAAACAACAAGGATATAGAAGACATCAGGTACACAAAGATACAATGAAAACTAGTCCTTGCTTTTGAGGAATTTACATTCTGTTGGGGCAATCCAACACGTAAATAGATGCAAACACACATGATCATCTGAGAAGGGAGAGAAATAATAACTGGAGGATCATGTAAAACTTCTGCTAAGTGGCTATACCTGATCTGACCTGTTGAAAGGAGTTAGAAATTCTAAGAAGCGCAGGGAACCATCTGGGCAAAAGTACAGAGGTGAAAGATGAATCACTGATTTCTAGAAAGACCAAGTAGACCACTTTGACCAGAAAAGAGAACATCACTAAGGAGAATAATGTGTGATAATCTTGGAACGAGGTGACTGAAGGCAGATAGTGAAGGCCTTTCAGTGCCAAGCTGACGACTGTGTGTTCCTCACCGCAGTGTTTACTTAACAAGACTCATTCACCGCAGTAATTTTTTCTCAGTTCATTTTCCGCAGCTCTCTGTAATGCTTGGTTCTACCAGGCATTAACTGGAATACATGAGGAACTACAAACCAGCAGGTGCAGCCTGCCTGGATCATGCAAGAAGGCAACAGTCAGAGAGAGTGTTGCCGAGCTTTCTTTATGGGCTGGTCTCTCATGTGAAGTTTGACTTTCTCCTCTTTGCTGACACTGCCTGTTTAAAGGTGGTTGCCACTGAATCATGTGAAGCACACACTTCTCCAAATGTCTCTCCAGAGACCCACATGGCCCTCCACTGAGCAATAATCCAGATTCCTTATTTTCCCCCCTCTGGGAAGGAGAAGGACTTTCTGCCAAAGGACATATTTCAGACTATTCTTTCAGCTGTTCCCAGGGGAAACTTTAAGGGCCTGGTGATTTTTCATTAAACACTAGTGGCAAGACTAAGCCTTGTGCAAAAAAAACAAAAAAAAAAACCCAAACTTATAGAGGAGGGGTACATGTGCCTCATGTACCTAATCACCTTGTCTTCTCTAGTGAACTAGGCCTCAGGGATGATGCTGCCTCCATTAGCTGACTTCAGAGAAGACAGCAGGACATCTGAGAAGAGAGGGTAATGGGGTCCTTGAATCATTCTAGCCACACCTCTGATTAGGAAAAAAAATAAATTTTGCTGTGCAAATACTTGATAGATCATCACATCTACTGGCAGTCAGACTCTGTTATTCATTGTGTACAAAAGAAATAAAATCTGGCAAGGCTTCTGGGGGTGGATATGTATGTCAGCTCTAATGAGGAGAAAAGCCTGAATATCAGTCAGTGTCTCAGAGATATAGCCGAGGTGATTTTGTAAGCAAAGAGCTGAAATCCATAATGCTTTCCCCATCTTTAAAGACACCAGTGGTGGGGCAAAGAGAGAAAGGGAACAGGAAGTCTGGTTTATAGCATGTAGATTTGTATAACATTTTTGTACAGTTAAGGAAAAACATAAAAAGTAAGCTTTTTTTTTAAATGAGATTCAAAATTAAGAGCATCTAAAAGGGAAAAAATGTTAGATGGTATAAGGTGAGGAATAAAAGATAAAGGACTCATGATAGAAAGTGCTATCCATATCTAGAGAAAAAAACCCAAAGGAATCTGAATGCAGATCACAGCACACTATCTTCACTTGTTTTATCCTTTTTTTTCTTTTGGTCTGTTTCTTCTTTCACAACATGACCAATATGTAAATATGTTTTATATGATCGCACATATATAACCTATATCAAATTGCTTACCATGTTAGGGAGAGGGGAGTGGAGGAAGGGAGAAAATTAAGAACTCAGAATTTTTTAAAATAAATGTTAAAAATTGTCTTTGTATGTAATTGGAAAGAATAAAACACTGTTTAAAAATAAAAATTAAAACAGAATAAAAGCTATTACCATAGACAGGAGTGAAAGCAAGAAGGTAAAGTGATATATAGAAGACAAAGAAATAGAAATATATTGAGGACTTAGCACTGAGAAGAGGAGAAGGATAATAGATATTGGGGAAAGGAGATCAGGAAGGCAAAAGAAAGGATGGATGATTGAAAACAAGGGAGGAGAAAAGAGAATATATTGTAGTTAGGAGACTAGAGTAGCTGAACCAGAAAAAGAAAGAAGGGAGGCAGAACAGTATGGCAAGATATGTCAGATCGAGAACAAGACTGAGAAGACTATGGACATATTAAATGACATCAATGCAGAATCATTTATTAAGTGCTGATCAAGTGCCAGGTACTTTTAGGTGTTGGTGGTACAAAACCAAAGGCCAGAATAGTCCCTGACCTCAAGGAGAATACATTCTATTGGGAAAGACAACATCTTACACATTTGTTGATACAAAAGGGATGCAAAATAGATATATGGTGACTTTTGTAGGAAGAGCTTTAGCTCTTTTGGAAGGATGAATTACCTAGATAAATGCTACAATTCTGACTTCAGCTGGTTGGTATTGACCAACCATCAATATTCATCAATCAATGTGTGAACATATTTTTGTTGTTGTTTAGTCATTTTTAGTCATGTCTGAATCTTTATGACCCCATTTTGGTGTCTAGGACATTTCCTTCTCCAGCTCAGTTTACAAATGAGGAAACTGAGGCAAATGGGTTAAGTGACTTTTCCAGGGTCACACAGCTAATAAGTGTCTGAGACTGTATTTGAACTCATGAAGATGAGTCTTCCTGATTCCCAGCCCAGTGCTCTGTCCACTGTGCCACTTAGCTGCCTAGGTAAACAGGTATATGCTTCCTGCCCCCCCTCCAAAAGCTCATACATAAGATAAGTCTGTTGATTAAGGAAAAGAAAACAAAGCATCAATGTTTAAGGAATAAACTGTAGTTTGGAATATAAACATGGTACCCAGTTGCTGAGATGACCCTATGCTTTCATCAGTGTCCTTCCAGCATTTTCTCTTTCCTCTGCTATGTGTGTTGGTGGGTGTATGTAGAGAGTAGATATTTAGCTTCAACTTGACTTGATATTTAGTTACAACTTGACTTCCCTCTCAGGTTTGCCTGGCTATGGTGAGTGCTGAAGTGCTTGCTCTGCATAAAGAGGGAAAAAGAGAGTTTTAGCAGGAGCAGTAAAATGGGGAATTTGCTCATTTGGGGTTAGTTGATCTGTGCCCTTTTCCTTGAAATACCTAGGCTTAATTAACTAGAGTTGGCAAAATTCACCTTCGCTTTTGAAGTTTTCACTGCATACTCATTGTGTGGATTGGGCTGAATACACTGTATGTGTGAGTAATTATTTCAGGATGGTATTTGATTTGGACCTTTCTCTATTTCTGTTAGGGGCATTATTATCCTTCAAACGACCCAGATTCACAACTTTGGAGTCATCACAACTTTTTTCCTACCTCCCAAAACCAATCAACTGATTCTATCTCCACCATACATCTCATATTTCATTCCCTTTTATTCTCCCACATGGCCACAACTCTAGTTCAGGACTCCATCTCCTCTTGCCTTGATTACTGCAATAGTCTGTCTCCTAAGTGGTTTTCCTGTCTTTAGTCTCTCCCCTCTCCAATTTATTTTCAGATAGCTGCCAATGTAATAATCCTGAACACAGGTCTGACCGTGACATTCTCCTGCCGAAGCCGCCAGTGTCTTTCTCTTGCTTCTAGGATCAAATTCAGAATCCTTTGTTTGACATTTAAAGGTCTTCACAGTCTGACTCCAATATCTACCTTTCCTGCTTCATTCCACATCATTCTTTTTCACACATTCTATTTTCCAGTCTAATCTCTCTGCTTGCCCTTTTCTACACATAAAAATTTCACCTCTCACCTCTGTGCCTTTGCATAGGCAGTAATAGTTCTGCATGGTTAGTGTGCTCTCTCTCTTCCCCTTTGCATCATATAAATCTGAGCTTCCTTCAAAACTCAGGTCAAGTTCTGCCTCTTTTAGGAAGGCAGTCTTAAGGTCTATTGATCTCACCTGGCTTCAGATATTTACTAGTTGTGTGACCTCGAGCAAGTCACCTTGCTAACTATTTTGTATTTATTTTGTATATATTTCACATTTATTTGTCTTTGCACATATTTCCATGCTCAATAGAACATAAACTTCTTGAAGTCAGGGATTGTTTTGGTCTTTATATTTCAAGCTCCTAGCAAAATGTGTGCCAAATGATAGGTATGTATTAAATGCTCATGAAGTTGAATTTGAAGAATACAAGAAGTACAAGAAGACATATGAAGTGATGGAGAATGAAGCAAGCAGAACCATGAGAAGAATACAGAGGATGGTGATCACAATAGTAATGAAGAAAATGAAACAATGCTATCTACTTATATTGACCAAGTTGGGCTCAAAGCAGAGCTATAAAAATGTAACTCCTTTCCTTCTTTGTGGAAGGGAGAGGCACAATTGATGTGGAACACCATATAGAATAGTGGATTTGGTCGATAGATTGGTTGGTTTGGCTGAATGTTACTGTTTTCTTTTTCTTTTTTTATTCTTTGTTATATGGAATGATTCAAGATAGGTAGGAAGGTAGAACCTTGAGGTAGCTAGGTGGCAGAATGGGTAGAGTGCTGAACCTGGAGTCAGGAAGATCTAGGTTTAGATACTTACTACCTGTGTGATCCCGAGGAGGTCACAGTTCCCTCATCTGTAAAATGGGGATAATAGCACCTACCTTTCAGAGTTCTTATGAGGATCAAATGAAATAATATTTGTGCAGGGCCTGGAACATAGTAGGCATTATATAAATGCTAGCTATTATTAATCAATCAAATATTTACTAGATATCCATTATTATTGTTGTTATTATTATACTGAGAAGTGAAAGTATTGTTAAAAAAGATATGAACAGAAATTTTAAAGAATGCTTATTGAATTGAATAAATAAAAGTTGGACAAAAGGTAAAGACCTAAGCAAAACCAGAAAATATAATACATCTTTAGGGGTTGGAAAGCAGTCCATATTCAGTGGGATTTGGGGTACCTGAAGTGGAATAATAGAATGTAAAGCTAAAAAAAATAAGTCAAGAAAAGACTTGATTTTTAAGATAAGCAATCTAGATTTAATTCAGCAAGTGAAGAGAAGACTTTAAAGATAACCAAGCAGCAACTCATTTGCTTTTAAATACTCACAAAGCATTCTCTTAATAAGACATTATAGAGGTTTTCCAGTAATAGAAGTCACATGCTTTGGTCTATAATTTGCAGATTCAACTCTCTTCCCTTAAAAAAATGGAACGATCTTTATTCAGTCCTGGGGCAGCTTTCACCTTCTCCACAATCCCTCAGAGATGATTGAGGCTCAGCAATCAACCCAGTGCCCTAGGATGGAATTCTTGCAGACCTCCTGATAGATCATAGATTCTGAGCTTGAAGGGACCATAGAGGTCATCTAATCCAACTCACTCATTTAACTTATGATGAAACAAAGGACCACAGCAGTGAAATAATTTGCCCATGCTCACACAGACATTAAGCTGCACATCTGGAATTTGAATGCTTATCTTCTTGACTCCAAGTCTAGGGCTCACTCCACTACACAGAACTAGTGATCTGAACTTATTGAGGGCAATTAGCTATTCCTTTGTCATCTCATTTATCACTAGTTTCATTTGGTTTATCATTTTCATTTTATCTAGAACTATCTGAACAAAAGAGTTAAGAGAAACCCAATTCTTCTCCCAGTCAGATCTTTATCTGACTGGGTTATACCAAAAACATCCAGCTCCAGAATCTAATCAACATTTTATTGCCTCAGCTTATGAACTCATTTAAGTTGGATTAGGATTCTGAGATAAATGCTCAGATTCCTTTTTATTATAAATTTTACATAAAACTAAAGCAAGCAGATCATCATTCACACACAGCCCTATAATAACAAGCTCTTATGAATCCACCCAACAGGACCAAAAAAAAAAGTATGATAAGTGTATTCTCAAACAATGGCTCTTTGTGAGCTTTGTTTTCATTAGGTTTTTTAATAATAAAGAGGTCACTTGGTTCAGGATAGAGGAGTATAATAAATGTAGTACATTAAAACAAAATAAAGCATCCGTTATCCAACTGTCTCATACTGAATCTCACCATTTATCAAGCTGACCCACAGTAACAAACCTTGAGAAGCTAGGTAGTACAATGGATAGGAGGCTGAATCTAGAGCCAGGAAGCCCTGGACTCAAATTGTACCTCAGAGATTTTAGCTAGATGATTCTAGGCAAGTCATCTGACCCCTAAGCCTCAGTTTCCTCATCTGTAAAATGGAGAAAATAACAGGACCTGCCCCCCAGGATTAGTTGTGAGGGTCAAGTGAAATAATACACGTAAAACACTTTGCAAACCTTACTGTGTAAAATGATATATGAATGCTAATTTTTATTATTATTAAAAGAGTTGTTCATTCAGTTCAATCATGTTTGACTTTTCATGTCCTCATTTGGAGTTTTCTTGGCAAAGATACTGGAGTGGTTTGCCATTTCCTTCTCCAGTTCATTTTACAGATGAGGGACTGAAGTAAACAGGGTTTAGTGACTTGCCCAGGGTGATACTAATAGTAAGTGTCTGAGACCTGATTTGAACTCATGAAGATGGGTTTTCCTCACTCCAGGCTCCACTGTGCCACCTAACTGCACATTATTAGAATAGAGTAGGCATCAAATCAGAGCAGCCCTGAAGGAATAGAAGTGTTCCTTTGCAGGACATCACTTCCATTCTACTCTTTAAAATATGTAATATCTAATATTTTTATATTTTATTGGAATACATATTTACATATATATGATGAAAGAAAATTGAATAGCAATTCAGAATAAAGGCAAGAAACATTTGTAGCAAGTATTGCCTACTTCTCAAAGGCTTGCTTTAATAGTAGTTGACATTTATATAGTACCCTTAGAGTTTGCAAAATGTTTTTTGAATATCATCATCTCATTTGACCCCCTCAATAGCCTTCTGAAGGAGGCAAATACTACAAGTATTATTGTTCTCATTTTATAGATGAGGAAACTGAAGTTCGGGGAGGTTTAAGTGACATATACATGATCATACAGCTAGTAATTAGGAAAGATGGGATTTAAACTCATTTCCCCTAACTCCAAGTTCAGAAGTCTTTCTGCTATACCATACTTTCCTGTTAGGAAAATGGTACAATTAACTATAGGCTTGGAGGTTGTGTCTATGAAATGCCCAAAGCTAAAACTATTGTTTAATTAATTTCATTTTATTCAGTGAAAGATGACTCAGCAAAAGTTACATCAAACTGATCGTCATTGTACAACTTGGATCAACCAAATGTTCAGTACTTATTAAGTAGCTACTATGTGCAAGACATTGTGCTAAGCACTAGGAATATTTAGATAGATACAACAGAAGTGTTGGTTTTAAGAAGTTCATAATCCAAAGGGGAAAGGGGGAAACGTATACAAATAACTATGATTTGAGGGAAAGTGGGGGGAAGTGTGATGAGTGTGGTGAAGCAGGCCAGACAAAGCCATTGGAAAA
Organism: Vombatus ursinus; assembly: GCF_900497805.2. NCBI lineage: Eukaryota > Metazoa > Chordata > Mammalia > Diprotodontia > Vombatidae > Vombatus > Vombatus ursinus. Next base: position 87,101,542 of record NW_020954576.1, read on the forward strand.
ACTTGAGTAGGAGAGAGATCATTTTCACCTGGCTGTAAAGTGGGGTAGGGAGAACAGTAGTGGGCTTCATAGTGGTGACATCTACGTTTGGCTTTAAAGGAAGAACTATAACAAACAGAGGCATGGGAGTTGTAGGGGGATGTTAATTCCAAATATGGGAAATGGTATGAACAAAAGCACGAGAGTGAGAGAGTGTAAAATGAGAAAGGAGAACAGATTGGTATAGCTTGACTGAAATGAGTGTTGGGTAGACAGCTGGATAGCACAGTGGATAGAGCATCAGGCCTGGCGTCAGGAAGACCTGAGTTCAAATCTGGTCTCAGACACTTTCTAGCTGTGTGACCCTGGGCAAGTCATTTAAACCTTATTTATCTCAGTTTCCTCATCTGTAAAATGTTCTGGAGAAGGAAATGGCAAACCACTCCTATATCTTTACCAAGAAAACTCCCACAGGCGTCATGAAGACTGAAACAACTTAACAATAGCAATGAACAATATCTTTTCTAGAATACACTATAAACTCTTCTGCTTCACATTTAAAGTCCTTCCTAATCTGTTTGGAGGTTAGGGAGAAGGAAAGAGAGCAAGCATTTATTAAGTGCCTACTATGTACCAGATATTGTGCTAAGAAGTTTATTATCTTGTTCGATTTGGCATTTCAAATTCTTTACAAGTGGCTCTTGGTTATATTTCCAGAAATGCCACACTACTTCCCTTTATACTAGGATGTCCAGTCCAGCCAAAGTTGCATATTTGTGATTCCTCTAATGTGATTTTCAGTCTCCTGCTTTCCTTCCTTTTCTCTGTCTTCCTCATTTCTGGAATGTACTCTCTTCTCACCTCCACCTCTGAGTACAGCTTAGATCAGGGGCCATCTCCTACAGGAAGCCTTCACTGATCTCCCTTATTGATGTTCTCATACTCCTCAAATTATCTTGCATTGATTGATATGTTTTCATAACTTATACCCCAGTAGAATGTAAGTTCCTTGAGGTCACAGACTACTTTTCATCTTTGTATTCCCAGCACCTAGCCCATCACCTTACTTACAGCATACACTTAACATATATATGAAGAATCGAACTGAATGTAGAATAAAGGAAGTGGAGTGGTAGAAAACAAGGCTGGAAAAATAGGCTGAAGCCCTATTATGATGGGCTTTGAATGTCAGGTTCAGGAGTTTATACTTTATTTGGTATCATATCAATCCAAAAAAGCCACACACTTTTATTGAGAACCCCTGTGTGCCTGGCTCACACAAACTCAAAAGGAGAAACATTTGCTGCCCTCAAGGAGGTTGCATTCTATCTTAATAGATGACATATACACATATAAATATAGACAGAATATATCTGTTCACACTTAATACAGGCAAATAACAAAAATAATAAACATAAGGTGATTTGAGAGTTAAGTGAACAAATATTTAAGTGATTACTATATGCTAGTTGTTGTTAAGTTGTTTTTCTGTCATGTCTGACTATCACCTCATTTGGAGTTTTCTTGGCAGAGATACTTGGAGTGGTTTGAAATTTCCTTCTCCAGCTCATTTGAGGACAGATGAGGAAACTGAGGCAGAGTTAAGTGACTTGCTCAGGGTCATACAACTAGTAAGTATCTGAGGTTAGATTTGAACTCAGATCTTCCTGATTCCAGGTGCTCCATCCACTGTGCCACCTAGCTGCCTGCCCAATACTCATTTCACCCAAACTGTACTATTCTCTGCTCTCTTTCCTCATTTTAGATTTGAATTCACAAAGATAAGTCTTTCTGATTCCAGGCTGTTGTTGTTTGTTCTTCCTTCTGGAAGAGGACCAATGGCATCATAAGGGTGATGTCTTGACTCACGTGTGACTATATACTAGACAAAGTGCTAAATAGAGAGGAAAATAGCAATGGGGGAGGAGGAAAATCAAGGCTTCAGGTAGAAGGTCATATTTAGTTGAAGGAAGTAAAGTATTCTTTGAGTTGAGGTAGAGGAAGGAGGGCCTTCCAGGCACCAGTGATAGATGGAGGATATGTGTGAGGAACAGTGAGAAGGCCAGTTTGGCTGAACTATAGATTGCTGGAAAGGGGGTTAATGCATAACAAAGATGGAAAGTTATTCTTGGGCCAGGATGAGTAGAATTTAAAAAGACAAACAGAGGAGTTTATATTCGATCCTACAGGCAACAGGGACCCACTAGAGTTTATTGAGGGGGACTGAGAGGGCCGTATACACACTTGAGAAAAATCATTTTGACAGGCGTTTGTCAGATGAATTGGAGAGATCTGAGACAGAAAGACCAAGGAGTAGACCATTGCCATAATTGAGGTGAGAAGCTATGAGGATCTGAACTAAGGCTGTAGTTGTATATGTAAGGGATTAGATAGAAGAGATACAGTGAAGGTAAAAAACCAGCAAGATTCAGCAACTGATCATAGACAGCATTCCAAAAGTCTTAAGGAAATTTTAAACTTACGATTGCACTAGGATTTTTGGAATGTTCTATGTATCTGGGGTGCAGAGGAGTGAAGAATCCAGTATAATACTGAGGATAAACCTGGGAAACTAAAAGAATGATGGTATCCCTAATATAGAAACGAGGAAATTTGGCAGAAGGCTAGAATGGATAAAGTTGTTGTTGACCCAATCAGCATGATTTCTCTATTTCTTTTAGAAATATTTCAATACTAACGAGTAAGAAGGGCTTACAGGTTGAGTATTTGTTGTTGTTGTTGAGTGGTTTCAGTCACTTCCAACTTTCCATAATCCCATTTGGGGTTTTCTTGACAAAGATACTGGAGTGTACAGGATTAGGTGTCTTGCCCAGTGTCACACAGCTAGTAGATCTGAACTCAGGAAGAGTCTTTCTGATTCCAAGGCCAGTGTTCTTTCCAGTGTACCGTGGCAGGGCAGAGTTATGGGAAGATCAAGGGAGCAAAGAAGCCAATGGTGGAAGAAAGTACACTATTAAAATGTCTAACTATGTGGTGAAGATGGGGTAAGGAGAAGAGTCAGCCAAGATTATGGTTGCTAGACTAGAAAAGAAGGAAGGATCACAAAGTTAAATGTCACAATGAGGATAAACAAGTACCGAAGAAGAAGGGCTTGGGGAGGGGAAGACAGCATTGGCTCTGTAGTCAAATGATCCAAATTCAGATCCCATCTCTGATGCTTATTCCCTATGTCAAATCACTTAAATTCCCTAAGATTCAGTTTCCTCATCAGTAAAATGAGAGGGTTGATTAGATGACCTCTGAAGTCCTACCCCTCCTTCCCCAGCTTTAGATCTCTCTGAGGCTATAACAGAAGATTGTGGTGAGTGAGGAGAATTTCAGAGTTCAGTATTCTGGAGGTAGAACAATTTAAAGTGATCATTAGGCCTTGAGTGCAACCATCAGGTCTGTGACTGAAAAAGAGTAGAAATTGTAGTCATAGGAACTACATAGTTTTATATACTGCAAGGATGATGTTAGCAAGGTCATCAATATTCATTAAGCGACTATTGAAGTCTTTGGGATGTGATAGGAATCAATGGAAGGATGTTGAGAAAGACTTTATTAAGCATCAAATTTATGGATATAAATGGGAGAGTGTCCAATAGGTTGATAGACGACAACAGGCACCAGAAGAGGGAAGAAGAGTTAAATGTTCTGAGGTGAAGAAGGAGAGGTTGTTAAATAACAATGGCAGACTAAAGGTCCAGAAGTGATAGCGGCTAGGTGGTGCAATGGCTAGGCCTGGAGCCAGTAAGATCTGTGTTCAAATCCAGCCTCAGGTATTTATTAGTTGTATGACCCTAGGCAAGCCACTTAACCTATTTGCCTCAGTTTCCTTATCTGTAAATTAGGGATAATAATACCACCTATCTTTCAGGGTTGCTGTGAGTATCAAATGACATAATAATTGTAAAGCACTTAGCACAGTGCCTGGCACATAGTGAGTGCTATATAAATGTTGGCTGTTATTATTATTATCGTCATTCTGGGTAATATGAGATGGGAATAGTGGAAAATTGGAGCAATTTGTACAAGAGGGCTGTTAGAAATGTGGACTTCTCAGGGAAAAGCCAGATTTTTGTTTATTCCAATTGGTTAGAAGGGGTGTAAGAGGATGAAATCAAGAATATGGGGGATGTTTTAACAAGGAAATGGAAATTCCTAAGAAAAAGTATCTTTCCAAATACAGAGATTTATTGTTTACCTACCACGTGCCAGGCATTGTGGTGGATATAACAAGAAAAAAAGAAATGAAGTCTTTGTTGTCAAAAAGCTTAAAATCTAGCCGAAGGGACATACCTGAAAAGTTAAATAACAGTTTTGGCTAGCATGATGTTAGTGATAAAGGAATAGAAAGTCATATGTTACATTAGTTCTGAGTCAAATGGAATCATTGTGGGTTTTAATCATTGGGAAGACTGTGAAAATGGTATCAGATGAATAAATGATTTTTAAAAATTTATTCAAATGGCTCTTTCTAGGTTTTCAGTAGGTCAGTCAATAAACATTTATTAAACACCAACTATGTGCCAGCACTGAAGATGCAAAAAAACCCCAACAACAACAACAACAACAACAACAACAACAACAGAGAACAGTCCTTATTCCCAAGGAATTTATGGTCTAATGGTGGAAACAACAAACAACTACGTATGAATAAGCTGTATGAAGGACAAATTGGAAATAATCAACAGAGGGAAAGTACTATGATTAAGGTAATTAATTTTATATTTATTTAATTCAATTTAATAATTTTACTAATAATAATTTAATTTAATAAATTTATATTTATTAACATATTTAATTAAGAAATATATTCAACTTACTATTTAATTAATTAAATAATTCTAGAGAGCGATGGACTTGGAAAGATGTGAAACCAGTCCCATCGTTGATTGACTGGCTCATGATGATCCTCTCTATGATCTTTTAACTAAAATATAGATCATCAAGTCAGAAGAAATAAGTTTGTCAGGTTGAATGAAATAGAAGTGGAAAAACCAAGAGGAGCTATTGATCTGCTGGCAATTTGAAATTATATGTCTAAATTGATTTTTGCTTTAACCTCTAGAAAAAAGAGTTTAGTTAGACACAAGGAAGATGCTCTTGATAATAAGCATGATTCCACTTTTGTTACAGACTGTGCAATCTCCCCTGCTCTCTGGACAATCAGTTGGTTGATCCTTCATTTGGGATATTCTCTCAATCAATGCATTCTCTATACCTGTAAGTTGCTATCTTGCTCAATTCTTCATTTCATCTATTATTCCTCCTCACTCTCCTATCTTCCCTAATTTTTCTGGACTACTCTAGCCTCTACCTACTCTTCAACGAATAGAATATGGATTTGGGAAGGGGCAATTTGAGGCTAAATGGTCTTGAGTATATTTAGCTCAGACTTTAGAAATAAAATAATCAAGATTTGTGACATTGAAAATTATTTCACATTAACTTTTTGATGTTAATTCCTTATGGAATCAATTGCTGAAGGTTAGAAGAAGCCTAGAAGCCTTATCCTCTTGATACTTTTGAATCCTAACCTCCAGCTCAGCAAGACTTAAAAGGATTCCTGTTATCTCTAGGCTAGTGTTAAATGTAAATTTATCAACCAGAAATTTAAGGAACTCCATCTACCTGGCTCTTCCTTATCCTCCCAGCATTATATGACCTTACCCCACACACTCTCTTCCAGCTAAATCTGCTCATTAGTTATCCCATCTTTTGCTAATGTGCATTTATTTATACATGCTTGTCCCAGGTACTTTGCATTCTAAACCCTCTCCATCTCAGTGTCTCAGAATCTTTATGTTCCTTTAAAATCAGCTCAGATGATTTTTCCTCTATGAAGTCTCTCCTGATTCCCATAGTGGTTAGTGTTTTTTCTTCTATTAAAATTACACTTATTTATGTAAAAAAAAATGGAATGTTCAGTTTCCAGTTGACTTGAGGCAGGGATCATCTTAGGTGACCTGCTAGCAACATAAATCTCTATTTCCAGGATGAAACACTAAAAATAAACTAACATTTAAGATGGCTTTATAATTTTAGTGGCTTAAAATATGGACACATCAGAGGTCAAGATGGCATAATCTGACCTACAGCTCTGGGTTATGATTAAAGTTAGACCTTTCCTTCTCTCAGAGAAAGTCAATTCCTGACTTCCTTTTCAACATGGGAGGATTTGTGATTAACTATGATTAACTCTTGTGAGAAAAATAAAACTTTTTAGAGAAATAATCTGGTAGCTTTTAAAATTATCTTTCTGGGGAACATTTTTTTTTTAATGCAAAGTGGTCAATGCTTTCTTTATGTGACTTTGAGTTGTTCTAAATTGACCCAAATTACTTTGGTCACAGAAAACTTATTGCCTTGAAATGTGTTGATAGAACCCATAAAAGCTGATTCTGGGTTGCTGGGTGTCTAGGACTAGGAAATATACTAGTGTACTAGCTATAGCTGATAAGCCAGGGCCATTGGAATTGGACATGTGCCAAGGTATACTAGGTGTATGTATGTCAGTAAAGTTTAACCACCAGGTGGTGCTGATAATCCCTAACCTGATCCTATTCAATGGGCAAGTTCAAGGAATTGGAGTTCTGTGCTCTCTCCCTGGCACTTATGGTGTCCTATCCCATGGAGGAGAATTGCTAGAGAAGTGCCAATCTCACTGTGGATCTTAGAGAGTGGGTAACCTTTTAACCTTCTTTCTGGGTGGCCTAATACACTTTTCTAGGGCATGTGGTTCTATGGATTTTACCAGCAAAAATCAACTCTGAGTTCCCATCCTTACCAAATATTAAAGGACTACTATGCTTATTTGCAGCTGATAAGCATCAGTTGGTTACTAAATTTCATCATGCAAAAAACAATCACTTAAGGCCAAAGAATGGTATTATCTTTTTTGGCTTTTTGTTTTGCAACTTCCAGTCTTGCTAGGGATCTTCAAATCAAACCCTTCTTAATTCCAGATAAGCAAAGACTCTGCACATTTGGAGTTATAAGTCAGAAGCTGATAACTTTCCCTATTTTTAACCACCTGAGATCATAAGATCATACATTTAGAGTTGGAAGGGACATGATAAGTCATCTAGTGTCCAACCTCTTCATTCCAGAGATGGAGAAACTGAGTCTCAGAAAGATTTACTGAATTTCTAAAAATTATACAGACAGTTAGTGGCAAAATAGGGACTTGAATGTAGGTCTTCTGCATGGAGACTCAGCATTCTTTCCACTGTACTATGCTGACTTCCTTTCAGGTTCCTCAACTTTAGATTCTCTTTACTCCCCTCAAAATACAAACTTCATTACTGTGTTCTGTCTCCATTAAAATTTGCTCAGATGTTTTCTACTGCATTTCCCACTCCTTCCTGAATTTCTTCATATGAAAATATCTTTTCCAATCCAATTCCTTTTAAAATTATAATAATTCTTTTGAATAAGTTTCATCCTTCCAGATCCATATTACAATCAACAGGTCTCACCAAGTCTAGGTGATACCTACAAAGTTTCATCTTATATGTTACTTACACTTTAAGCATGTGGGTATAAACATTCAAGGTCATGAATTTTATTTAAGCAGCTCAGTGTCACAGTTGATAGAGGACTGGACCTGAAGTCAGGAAGACCTGAAATCTGAATCTACTCTCAAGTACTTAGTACAGTTATCCTTTCCACATTGTGGGTAGTTAATGCTGTTCAATTTGGAGAATCTGTGTAAAATGTTTTGGCCCTCCTTTCATACCAAAAAGAAGTTTGAATTATTATGGTATTAAAAGATAAAATATATTGATATGATACAGTACTATAAATATATTTTATGCATTTCTGAGTTTCTAAACTTTTTTATGTCATCTGCTGACCTTTGTATGTCATATGCAGCTTCTGCAAAATTCCCCTAAAATTTCCATTTAATTTCTTATGCCAACCCTGTTGCAATGGAGAGTGTCATGATGTGGAAGGGATGACTGTAGTTGTGTGAAGTTAAGTGTAAAGGCATTTAACTTCTACTGTTACAGCTTTCCTCATTGGTGAAATGGGGGGTAATAATAGCACCAACCTTCCAGGGTTCTTGTGAGGATAAGATAACATTCACAAAGCATTTTATGAACCTTAGAGAACTATAGAAGTGCTAGCTAGCAGCATCATCGTCGTCATCATCATCATCATCATCATCATCATCATCATCATCACTAACTTCTTTCTTGGTTTTTGTCTCCTGAGGATTTCTGAGGGTCTCTGCTGCTATTCTTTTCTAGTCTCCTTGTATATTAACTCCCCTTTCTTCACTCTAAAATCCAGTCAAACTGTCCTTATTCCTCATACACAACATTTCTTCTCCTATCATCATATTTTTACATTGGTTGCCCCTAGTGCCTGGATGGCACTCCCTTCTAACCTCTGCATGATAGAATCTCTGCCTTCCTTCTAGACACAGCTCAAATAACACCCTTTCCAGTGAAACCTTTCCTGATCCCTTTAACTATTAGTGTCCTATCTTTCAAACTTTCTTAATTTAACTTTCTACCTTTTGATTTATTCTGTGTATGTTCATACATGCCCTTGTTATTTCTCCTATTAAAATATAAGTTCCTTGCAATGACAGATTGTTTCATTCTTTTTATTTGCATCCCCAGCATATAGCATGGCACATAATAGATATTTAATTCTTTTTGATTGACTAATTTTAGCTACCCTGGTATCTAGTGTGGTGGATATCCATAGGCAATTTTCTCACTACCCATTCTGACATTTGGATTGACACTTCTCCTGGGGCATCTACAACTAGGGTCTGAATGCCCCTATTGTCCATCCCTCACCCTCCTCTCCACCTCTTACTCTTTTTCTGGATTCATTATTGCCAGACACATTACCTTTATTCATCTCGGCCCACTTTAAAAGTTTTTCTCCTGTTTCTTCATTATTATCTTCCTTTGATGATTTATAATGGTGTGTATGTGAAGGGGTGGAAAGGTTACCACAGGATCTAAGATGAAAGGAATCCCTGAGGTCATCTAGTCAAACCTAAACCTAAATATGAATCCCTGCTCCTCAAAGGAGGGGTCATTAAACCTTTATTTAAAAGACTTCCAGAGGGGGAACTCACTTTCTCTTGAGGTACCTCATTCCATTTTGTGATTGATCTAATTGTTAGGAAGTTTTCCTTATCTGAAACTTAAACCTCTCTTTCTGTAACTGTAATACAGTTCATTGGGAAGGCAGTGTGGTATGGTGGATAGAACAGAAAACACGAAGTCAAAAAGACATGGCTTCAAATCCTCCCTCTGACTCTTACAGGATATGTGTGAATTACTTGAAATAAGTAATTTTGACATGGTTTCATGTGGTGAGAGGCAGGGTTTCATAGTGGATAGAGAGTCAACCTCAACACCAGAAAGACCAGGGACCGAGTCCTGACTCTGACGTCTACTAGCTATGTGACCTTGGCAAGTCACTTAACATCTTAGTGCCTTAGGAAGCTCTCCAAGACCACAAATTACAAAGATGCTGATCTATATTGGCAGGGAGAACTTCTCCATTCAATAGTCACTATAATTTAAAAAAAAAATCACAGATCCAGTCCCCATTCCCAGGATTTCAATTTGTACAGCAATGGTCATGCATGTATGGTTGAATTTATACTAAATTGACTAAGAAAAACTGATTCTGACCACAAGAAATCAATTGAGTTGGCCTTCCTATCTTTAGTTAGTTCTCTGTCAGATGAGTGCTGGACATTGTGCTGTACACATGTGATTCATTGCTCTCTTTGGTTGTCTTTAATTCTGTGGTTTTTAAGTGTGGCTATTACTCCTAGGAAACATTCAAAATTTGTAGTACTTTAAAAGCACACTTCAATGACTATTAGAGATATTGCAATAGCAGTTGGCATAGGAAAGACAAGTATTTCAAGGACATTCAAGCCCATAATGAAACAAGATCACTTGTACTGTAGAGCAACATAATTAATCTTCAGAAAACAAAGACCTTCAGAAAAACCTGGTAGAAAGGATTGTTATAGATTCCTCTACAGATTTCCCAATTCCAAAGTCAATGCTACCTCTCAGTCTTCAAGAACTATGTCTTGCAACCCTTTCCAATTAATATAATTAATAATTATAGTTTTAGACATTCAAAAGAGTGGTAAAAGACATTAATAACTCTTAGAACTACTGAGTTTCTTTGTAATGGATAAATCTATTCACTTGTTCCCTAAAGTGTAGCAACCAAAGATTTTTTTGTCTCTCCAGGTGTCAAAGTTGTCAAAGAATTTAACTCCAGGTTCCTCCCATTCTAGGCAGCATGGAAATCTCCCATCTCCAAAACAGGAATTTTCTTCTAATTTGGTTATACCTATTGGGAGGTGGAGTACCACCCATGAACATCTAGGGACAACCCAATCAAACTCTCAAATGGAGTTCATGTGTTTATGGTGGCAGAGGATTTATAATGTAAACAATGTGAATTGCTGATTATAAAGAGGAAATGTTCTCCAACATACTTTTTTTCTTCCTTACCCCTTTATCTTCTGGACTCTTCCCCTTGTTCAGAGCCTTGGGACTGCAGCAACTGACAGTACTGGTATTGTTAATTTTTTCCATCTCTAATAAAACCCTAGGTGTACCACATACTAGGACTATAAAGAGTCTGATCACCCTCCCCAGCCCTAACATCCCCCACCCCTACCCCAGAGTGCTTCTCTAATCACAAAAGGGGAAAGGAATTATAATTCTTTCCCTAAATTGCACATCCTTCCAGTTCAGCCTGAATTAATCTTTAATCAATCTGCTTAACCCTTCTGTCCCTGGGGAGTTCAGGAGCTACTTCTTGTCTTGTTTTATATCTGCCAAATTTAGCAGAGTGCCTTGTACATAGTAGACAATAAATACTTGCTGAATGAAAGAAATGCTTGATTCCCCACCCCCACCTCCTTGGTAGAAGTCCATGGGAAAGAAAGCACTGGATTTGTCTCAAAAAAAAAAATGAACCTGATTCTCCTCAGCTCTTCTTATAGCCCATTGCATGTTCAGCTCCTCCTGGCTATATGGCCAAACATCTTTAACACAATCCTTCAGTCACTGGGCACCCTGGAGACCAGTCAGAAATTTCTGTTTCAGACACAGGGCAGAGCCAAGATGGCAGAGGGAAAGCAGTGACTGTCTTGAGCTCTCTCCCAAAGACCTCCAAATATCTAAAAAAAATGGCTCCAAACAAATTCTAAAGCAGCAGAACCCACAAAAAGACAGAGTGAAACAAATTTCCAGCCAAAGACAGCCTGGATGGTTGATCTGAAAGGTATATCGCGCCAGGCTGGGAGAGGAGCGCAGTTCGGCGTAGGCGCGTGGCCTGCAGCGACCCTGCAGCAGGCCTCAGAGGACTGAATCGCAGGCAGCCCTGGTGGTTTCCAGACTTTTCAACCCCTGAACACCAAAGACAACT
>NW_020954576.1:87112969-87145303 GCF_900497805.2 Vombatus ursinus
TTCCCACTGACCTTCTAATTTGTCTTTGGCATTTGTGGGTTGAGAAGTCTGGAAACCACCAGGGCTGCCAGTGATTCAGCCCTCTGAGGCCTGCTCCAGGGTCACTACAGCCTGCATGCCCACGCCAAACTGCGTTCCTCTCCTTGCCTGTTGTGATATACCTTTCAGATCAACCATCCAGGCTGTCTTTGGCTGGAAATTTGTTTCACTCTGTCTTTTTGTGGGTTCTGCTGCTTTAGAATTTGTTTAGAGCCATTTTTTATAGGTATTTGGAGGGGTTTGGAGGGGAGAGCTCAAGCAGGTCACTATTTTCCCTCTGCCATCTTGGCTCTGCCCCACTATTTGATACTTTTATTAAGCAAGCACAGTGGAAAAAAGCCTTTGCTAGGTCCTTGACTCTGACGGGTTGCAACTGGTTTGGCCTCTAGGACTCTGTCTTAAGGAAGTAGTGGTTTTTCAGAGTATTTGGGACACTTTCTGATTGGTTGAGGGACAATCTGCAAGATCTTGGAAGTCCCCCTCAGAATTCCCTTGTTCTGCTGTGGAAGCCTAACTTCTAAATCTTTCCCACAATTTTCTTATAAAGAAACATAATTGTTTCTTACCTCTCACAGGTATAGATCCTGCTCTATTGGAAGTTTTACAGACCAGGAAATCAGGAATTCCCTTGATCATCCTGCCTACAAATACATTGATTAATTTATTTTGTCACTTGCTAGCTTTTGACATTGGACAAATCATTTAATCTCTCACCTTGAGATCAGTTGCTTAGTCAATAAACATTTATTGAGCACCTACTATGTGCCAGGCCCTGTGCTAAGCTCTGGGCATACAAAGAAAGGCAAAAGATAGTCTCTGAACTTGAGGGGCTCACAGTTTAATGGGTATGGTGATATGAAAACAACTACATATAAACAAGATATGTACAGGTCAAAATGGATCATTAACAGTGGGAAGACATTAGCATTAAGGGAGATTGGGAAAGGCTTCTCATGGAAGGTGGAGTTCCAGGCATGAAAGACAATCAATAAAAATTCCTGGTGTCTGGAGATGGAGGGTCATTGAATAATAGCAAGGAGGCCAATGTTACTGGATTATAGAGTATATGGGGGAAGAGAAGGGGAATGAGGTGTAAAAAGACTGGAAAGGTTGGAGGGGGCCAGATTCCTCATCTATTCTTGACTTAACATTGTATTTAAAACACTTATTAATCTCAGATTGGGAAATAAATGAGAATTTCTATGTTATATGTGTGCAGTTTGCGAGTACTAAAATATACATCTATATGTATGTATACATATATGTATATACACATATACATATGTGTGTATGTGTATGTAAACATGCATATACATATGGGTTTGTGTATATATGTGCCATGGGGATGTTTGTGTGTGGGTTTTTTCCTATTTACCAGATAAGCTTTGGTCTCTGAGAACCCTGCCAAGTGCGAGGCTATACTTGTATCCTCCTGGAAGAGAAGAAGAGAAAGGAACTGATTAAAGGCTGGAGTCTCATGTTTTACCAATGGCCCCTGGAAAGGAGTGATCAGACTGCAGACTTTGCCAAATACATACTGTGAAACTTAGCCTTGTGTTGGGTTAGTCAAATTTCCCTAGCTAACCTTCAAAAGTACTGGGTAGAGCCATGTGCTCTTTCTTCCTTAATTTTTCAACCCTAGTGTATTTTCAAGAAAATTTGATCCACATGTTTCTAATTCATTTACTTGAACTCATCAAATGTTGTTTTGTAAGAGCTAGTCTCTGCCCAAGAAGCTTCTAAGTTTCTTAAGAAAGCCTTTAAATTACACATGGGAAGCAAAGCAAGCAATGACCCATTGCCAACTCTAAATTTCCTGACCCCTCAGAGAAGACCAAAATCTATTTTTATACTTGGTGAGGCATATTCAACAAGTGAGCTGTTGAATCAAACAAAGGAAAGAATAATTAGTTGTTGGCTATGCTAATTAGACATTAAATTATAACACTCCTCTTAGCTACACCCAGGTTCACCATGTTGTTTTGCAGTGATAATTATTGTAGCCTCAGTCCAAACTCTCACCCAGGATATCACCCTATTGCTAGGCATACCAGAGACACAGCAATCCAACTGGGAAAAATGTTTAATTCAAACATAAAATAATAATAATGAAGTGAATCAAATGGGAAAACATTCTTCACAGATGCACACACACACACACACACACATACTCATGGGTACAAATCTCCTTCACCTCTAGGAAAATGATTATTTAATCCACCTTCAGTTCCTTTAACTTGCCAAAATAACGAGAGATTGCAGTCACTTTGAACTCACAGGTCAAAGGGTAGAGACTTGGTATGAATTGTGGTTTATATCTTGAAGTCTTTCCCTTGAGTAAGAGTGAGAAATACTTATAGCTTTCATCTCAGTTACATATTCATTGACATGGTCCAGACACAAAATTCAGAATATCGTGGCCGCCATGCATGTGGCCATTTCTTCCAGTTACCTCTCTGTGATTATTGGTTCTATCCATACAAATCTGACAGCTCTCACATCTCCCCTCCCCCTCTTTGAATCTCCTATTCTTATGCCTCTTCACCCAAATAAAGTCTTCATGTTCAAATTCATTATGATTCAGCCTTATGCATTGCCTTCTGGGAAATGCAATCCAGAGAATTTCCCCCAGTAAGCAAAGATCTCTTTGTCCAAAGCATCATGGGAAATGGAATAGATGAACATATATTTTAAAAACAAAGTGGCTATAAGACTTTTTGGTCTGAGAAAGGGTGTTGGGAGGATGGTGGGGCAATCAATCAATAAGCATTTATTAAGAAATGATTTTGTGTCTGACACAATGCTAGGCACTTAGGATTCAATGGTAAAAAGGAAAAAAATCACTGCCTTTGAGTTTACATTCTATTAGAATAAACAAAATGCAAATATTTAAGTTGTTATAACATACACACAAGAAAATATAAGGTAATGGAGGGAGCTACAACTAGTGGGATCATGAAAGAGGTGACACATGGATTGATCATTGAAAAAGACTAAGGATTATATTTTTAAAAATTTAAATGTTTTTTCAATGATCAAACATTTATTTTTTGCTCTCTCTTCCTTCTTTCCCCTTGGAGTGAGGGGAATACTTGTAACAAATGTGCATAATCAAAAAGAAACATTGGCCATATCCAAATATGTGTCTCATTCTCCATATTTAGTCCATCACTTCTCTGGCAGGAGATGGGTAACATGCTTCATCATCAGTCTCTGGAATCATGATTAAGCATTGCAGTAGTTAGAACTCTTATTCAAAATTATTTGTTTTTTTTTGTCAGAATATAAATTACTCTTCTGTTTCTGCTCATTTCACTCTGCATCGGTTTTCCCAGGTTTCTCTGAAACCATCCCTTTTATCATTCTTATAACACAATAGTATTCTTTTATAGTCATAAACCATAATTTGTCTATCCATTCCCCAATTGATGGGTATCCACTTAATTTCCAGTTTGGCTATGTAAAAAGAACTACTACAAATATTTTTGTGCTCATTAATAAATCAAAGCAGCAAACATTTATTAAGTGCTTACTATGTGCTAGGCACTGTGCCAAGTGCTGAGGATACAAAGGTAAAAAGAAATCACTATTCTCATGGAGCTCATAGTTTAAAGGGTCCATTTTCACTATATTTGCTTTCTTTGAGATATCAGCCTAGTAGTGGAATTGTTAGATCAAAGGGTACATACAGTGTAGTAACTTTGGGGACATAGTTCCAAATTACTTTCCAAAATGGCTTTATCTGAAATGTATTCCCTCTTCATTTCTACCTTTTAGAATTCCTCGTCTCTTCAAGTTACAATTCAAATAATTCAAAAACTGTTTGAAAAAATAGGAAAATAAGGGATTCTACCAAATTCCTTCTATGATACAAATATGATCCTGATACCCAAGCCAGACAGATCCAAAACAGAGAAAGAAAACTATAGACCAACATTTCTAATGAATATTATTTCAAAAATTTGAAATTGAATATTAGTGAAAAAAAAGCTACAGAAACACATTATAATAATTATACATGATTACAAGATTGGACTTATACAAGGAATGCAAGATTGATTTAATATTAGCAAAAGTCTAAACATAATAACAAGAATAACAAAAATCATATAATTATATCTGTGATTATACCAATAGACAAAAAAAACAAACTCTAACGCCCATTCCTGTTCAAATATATAGAAAACATAAGAAAGAACAGATCTTTCCCTAATATGATATGTTCTATTCATCTAGAACAATTATATATTATAAAGATAAATTAGAGCTTTTCTAATAATATTAGGGGTAAAACAAGAATATCTATTATCACTACTATTCAGTGATAGTAATGCTAGTTGCAGCAATAGGAGAACAAAGAAATTGAGGGAATAAACAGGCAGAGAAGAAACAAAATTATTGCTTTTTGTACATGATGGTGTACCCAGAGAATTGTAAAGAGCGAACTAAAAATCAATTGAAACAATAACTCCAGCAAAGCTGAAGGATAGAAAACAAACCCATATAAATCATAAGTATTTCCATATATTACTAGCAAGACCCAATAGGAAGAGAAGTCTTCCTGCTAAGATATATGTAGAAACTATTTGAAAGCAACTACAAAGTGCTATTATATAGAAATAAAGACAGACCTAAATAATTGGAGAACTATCACCTGCTCATGGGAAGACTGAGCTAATGTCGTAAAAATGACAATATTACCTAAATTAACTTACTCATTCAGTGTCATACCAATTAAACTACCAAAAGATCACTTATTGAACTAGAAATAATAATAATGAAATAGGAATATGGAGGGATAGAAGATCAAGAATCTCAAGGGAAAAGTGGATCTTAGCAGTACCAAATGCCAAACTATTCTTTAAAAAAAAATTAATCATCAAAATGATTTGGCATTGATTAAAAATGGAGAGTTCTGTGATTTCGTGGACTTTGATGTGATCATCACAATATCATCAAGAAATAAAAGCAACTGGAAGGCCTCATCATAAACAGATTCATTAAGCACATTACAGCTTCAGACACTGTGCGAAGTGCTGAGAAGTTGTATGCAGGCTAACAAGACAGTCTTTTCCCTGAAGGAGTTTATATTCTAATAGGGGAAGACATAAAGAGGAACTAGGAAGGGAAAGAGGGAAGGAGTGGATGAGCACAGCAGTGTACTTTGAAAATGGCAGCTGGGAAGAGTTGTGGAAGCCTGGCAAAAGCTCACCTATAAGAGTCCAGAGTGGTTCCATGGCAATGGATTCCTTTGTTCCTCTCGACTCTACACTGGATCTCCTCCATCACAGTAGCACATACGTTTCTTTGTTTTATGCCTCCTCTGATGTTGTTATCAGAATGTCATCAAAAAGGATTGTTTTGGTTCTTACATTTTCAAAGGAATCTTGGATGATCTTGACATATGGATGGGAGGCATCTTACTGTAGAGTCTAATGTAAGTCAGAATTTCTTCTAATTTGTCAAATGGTTTTACATAGTTAACAAATGAACAAGATGTGATCTTATAATTTCTTCATCTTTCAGTCAATTAAGAGATATTAAAGATATGGCCAATTGTTTAAAATGGTTTGAGAAAGCCTGATTCTTCTCTACTAATGTCCTCATCAAGAGATGCTTTTCCCATCCTTAGTACCATTTCTAGTTCATTAAGCACATCAATGACTGTGATTTTATGATACAAATGTGATGGTTTCACATTTTTGACGAAGAAAAAAATCAGTTTGTTGTACTTATTTTTGCAAATCCTCTCCACTTCCCTACTATTTGTAATCCTCTTCCATTTTCATCCTTAAATGACCTTGAGATGCCTGTTGAGATAGGACCACTACTCACCATGGTTCCTTCTACCCCCTGTAACATGGATTATACTAGCTTTTCCCTGAAAGATGACAATGCTGTATTCAGGATTTGATTGATCCATGGGACTAAAGCTCAAACTAATTTTCCCTTGGTTTAGCTTCTTGGTAGCCTTTGTCCATATTGATAAGACTTTCTGGTCATCCTTGGGCATAAAAAGGGCTCACCAATATGGAATCAGGACACTTCAGATTTGGTGGTTGTTCTAAGACCAGAGTCATCCCACACTTTGTAACCACACATCTCCACACAGAAATTCTACACCATTTCTATATGGAAGTGGGGGGAGGGGGCATGTCTACCCAAGCTGTGTTAGACTATGCTTGTTAAATATCCTTTCTATACTGTGCCAAAACAGGAGAAAAAAAAACCCTCCTTTTCTTAGCTGTGAAATAACCTACAAGTGCCTTATTTGTTCTGACATCAAACCTGAACTGATAGGGTTCTGGCCTGAGTCAGGCCAACCCACAACACATGGCAAAGCAAGATCACAAGTACATAAGAAGCCTTCTAAAATCAAAATAACATATTTCCCTGGAAAAGGGCATTCGTATTCAAGAAGGGCAGAAGAAGCTCAGAAGATATGCAGGGGAGTCTGCAGAGGGCTGACATTACAGATGGTGGAATTTGGTCAATAACGTAGAAAGTCAAAAGGCTCCCATTACCTTAGATTTTTCTCATGTGGGTCTGCCTACCTAAAATTCCCCATCAGAACAGGAGTTTCTATCAAATCAACAATCATTTATTAAGTTCCTACAACTCTTGTCAGGACTTCCATGCTAAGACCACCCTTCTTTTTCTACTCCTCTCTTTTACTATTAGGAGACACCCTGTTTTCCAGAGCTAAGGCCCAGCAAGCAAGCTGTGCCTTGAGCTTGGCATAACAACAACCCTTTGTACTCACCCTCTGAATGAACTCTGCTGCAACTAAATCACAGAACTGATGGTCCCTGAGCTCAGGCAAACACCAACAGGCTCAGAACTGAAACCCTGCTACTAATGGACTTTTTGTCACTAGGCAGCCTTGCCTCACTGTTGCTGTTGTGCCTAACTGCTACTGCTATACCTCACTGTTGATTCTTGGTCTAGCCACAACTACATGCGTGAGTGAGGCTCAGCCATGGGCCTCCTACTAGAGGAGACCCTGGCACATGTGTCTAGCTCCTCTTCACCAAAGAAATAAGGAAAGCTTTTTGCCTATAATCTCTGTGAGCTCTTTGGCTTTATTTATTTTGTTCTATTTTATTTTTCAAAGTTAATAGTTGAGGCATTACTTCTGTGAGCTCTTTGGTATTTTTCAGAATTAACAGCAGTTGTGTAAGCTCTGTGACTGGTAATTTATTTTCAGAGTTGACATTCTCTAGGCACTGTGTTAAGTGCTAGAGATATAAAGGAAGGCACAAGCAGTTCCTGCCCTCAGGCAGCTCAGAATCTTGTTGGGGGTGGGTGGGAGACAACATGCAAACAACTATATACAAACAAGATGTATACAAGATAAATTGGAGATGATAATCTCAGTGAGAAGGCATTATCATTAAGTGGGACTGGGAAAAACTTCCTAAGGATGGTGGGATTTTAGCTAACACTGGAAGGAAGCCAGGAAAGCTAGGAGGTGAAGGTGAGGAGACAGAGAATTCCAGGCTTTGGGGACAGCTAGTGAAAATGCCTAGAGTCAGGAGATGGAGTGTTTTGTGCAAGAAACAGCAAACAGGCCCCTGGATCTTAGAGTACGTAGAGGGGAATAAGAAGCCCTGAAAGATAGGAAGGGACTAGGTTATGTAGGCCTTTAAGAGCCAAACACAGAATTTTATATTTCATCCTGGAGGTAACAGGGAAACAACTCGAGATTTAAGACATGATATGGTCAGACTTGTGTTTTAGGAAGATCACTTTGATAACTAAGGGGGAGTATGGAGAGACCAAGCAGGGAGGCCATCCAAAAGTCTATTGTGATAGTCTAGGTGTGAAATAATGGATGAGTGCCTGAACCAGGGTGGTAGTAATGTCAGAGGAGAGAAGGGGTATATATATATGAGATATTACAAAGGTCAAAATGGCAGGGCTTGGCAATTGATTGGATATGAGAGGGAAGAGAATCAAATATGTTTGAAATATCTATATCTATATATTTGAAAATCACCAGCATAGAGATAATCATTAAATCCATAGAAGCTGATGGAATCATCCAGCGAAATTGTGTAGAAGCAGAAGAGAAGACTCAGCCCAGACTCAGCCTGTGGAACATCCTTGGTTAGTGGGAATGACATGGATGAAGATCTAACAAAGGAGATTGATTAGGAACAAAAAGGGAGGTAGAAGGAGAGCCAGAAGAGAACAGTGTCACAAAAAACCTAGAGAGAATAGAATTTGAAGAAGAAAGTGCTCTGAAGTACCAGAGGCTATGGAGAGGTCAAGTAGGATATGGATTGAGAGAACACTATTAGATGTGTCAATTAAGAGGTCATTTGGTAATTTTAGAGAGATTGAATGATGAGTCTGGAAGTCAGACTTCAAAGAGTTTAAGAAGGGAGGAAGAGAAAAAAGATTATCATACAAAGTGGTAAAGAAACTACAGTATTATCCACCCCATCCTGACTCCCATCACTTGGAAATGTACTTTCAAGGAGCTTCGATGGCCAAGAATTAGAGACTAAAAACAAAACAGTGACTGGTCTATAAATCGTTGCTATGGAATTGATCACCACCCTCATACATACATGGATAGAACAGTGACCAGTAATGATGTCCTCTAATACTAAGGAAAAGAAAACACAGCTTTTGTGTGAATAAATAAAAAAGATGCCAGTGACCAAAGCAATCATTTTTCTTGTCCTTGATTGAAGCATGTGTTATAAACGCAAGTCTATGTCTATCTACTTGTGCATCTACTTGGTTAAGGATTTTAAGTGTACACATATCTGTGAAATCACTGGCCTGAACCAAATATATACATATATATTCAAATATATACACACACGTATACATATATAAAACAAATATATTCATACAAACACATGTGTGTGTATCTTTGCCCATGTGTTAACAGATTTTTACCATTTATCATTATTTGGATACATATCCCAAGGGAAATATCAGTCACTATGTATGCTGTGTTTGACTGGAGACATAATTGAGAATTGTTTGAGATTTCTTTTATTAATCAACATGGAGTATATGAACACATTCTACCATTCCATTTTTATGCTGTCATCAGCTAAAACTCAGCATTTAAATGGTTGATAAGAAAAATTACAATTGCAATCCTTGTCATATAGAACGTGCTTATCTCCCCAAGCTGGGTCTTCACTCTGGTGTATAACCTCTTTGGTTTGTGCAGCCACCTTAAAGATATTGTCTGTAGTATCTCACCCTTTCTTAATAGGTTATGTCAAAATGAAAATTCTGAAAGTGATGTCAACAAAACATGAAATTAATTTTGTATGGCTTACTAATTTTGCCAAAACAGCAGTCATGTCTTAAAAGTGGTTACTGAAAATTCAGCTGTGTTCTGTTGATGGAAAGTTTAATTTTTCTCCTATGATTTAGGGTTTTTTTTTTTTTTTGCTATGACCCCCTCAGACAACTGAAGGATATCAAAACTCACATGCTTTCATGGCATTTTGTGCCCAAGAGACTGGTTAGCCTATTCCCAGGTGGGAGCCTACAGTAAATCTAACCATTTATCTGCTTGCCTCTGATGTATAAATAGCAACTTAATGCTTTTTATGGAGAGAGAAAGGAGATAGAAAGATATAGTAATAAATCAATAGAACAGGAGGGGTAAGTGATTACAGGAATGCTTCTTGGGAGTTGGAGGTGGGGTGGGGAGGAGGACTTTTAACCCACTCCAACATTACAAGTTCTGAAATTAGAAAGGAAAGGGGAAAATGAAGGGGAAGGGGGAAGAAGGGGAAAAAAAGGAAAACAGAGAAATCCCTCAGCTTTTCACTTAACTACTCTTCTGAGATCTATTGATCAAAGTGCAACAACTAATTGGAATTGGTTGAGGGAGAAGATGTAATTTATTAGGGAAGAAGACCAAATAATAAGAGAATAAGGTTCAAGTCCCTGCACTGATACTGATTATGGGTCACCATTGGATAAGGTGGTCTCATAGGTCCCTTCCAGCTTTAATAATCTCTGAGTCTTCCCACCTATGAGATTGGTGTCTCCTCTCCTCCCCCTGCACTTCACCATTAGACAATGCCTTTTATGCTGTTTGATCCAGGCAGTTTGTGGTATTGATTCCTAGTTACAACTCTAATAACAATTGGCATTTTCATAGTATCTTACAGTTTACAAAGTGTTTTCCTCACACGAGCCTTTGAAGGGGCAGTAGAAATAAGATTACCCCAATTTTCATTTAAGGAAACTAGGAGTCAGGGAGGATACCAGACTTTCCTGAGCTAATAGGTTCCAGAGTTATGATTTGAATTCAGGTCTTCTTCCTCCATCTTCACCATACTACAATTCCCTTCACTAGAGATTTTCTCTCTGACCTAAACTATACCCAGTTGCTAATAGTTCATAATGTGTAATACACTACTCCTTCATTTTAACAGAGGTTTTCTAAACCTTAACCAGAAGGACTAAAATTTGCAGGAATTACACCTGCCACTATAGCCTAGTGACAGATTTGGAGGACAAACCTAACATCATCACACTAAGGCCATTTCCCACTTCACTTTCATGCAAGGTCAGTAATGCAGAGAATCATGATCACAAATGGACCAAAACAGTCACTTTTCCTACTTGCTTCAGTGATACCAAAAATATGCTTCAAAGACTCATATAACCATTGAGGGGAAGGCATTCCTCTGTCAACACAGATCATAACCTCTCTATGCCTTGGTTAATGAGCTTTGAGAGCTTCTGTGACCTGAACATTCATCATGCTATAAACTAACAACCAGTGATGAGTCTCTCCAAATTTAGCTCAGCATCAGCCATTAAGCATCTACTTTATCAGATCCTAATCACCATTTGTCTGGATTGTTGCAATAATCTTTTTTTGTCTCTTTTGGAGGCAAATAAGGTTAAGTGATTTGCTCAGGGTCACACAGCTAGTATGTGTCTCAGGCTGGATTTGAACTCAGATCCTCCTGACTCAAGGACTGGTTCTCTATCCACTGTGCCTCCTAGCTGCCCCTGCAATAGTCTTCTGATGGTTCTTATTGGTCTCCCTGTCTAGCAGTAAAGAGAACACCTGGTCTGGAGTCAGAAAGAGTTGAGTTCAAATTCTGCCTCAGACACTTACTAGTCATGTCACCCTAGGCAAGTCATTTAACCTCTGCCTCAGTTTCTTCATCTGTAAAATGGGGATAATAATACCTATGTCCCAGGGCTGTTGTGAGGAACAAATGAAATAATATTTGTAAAGCACTTAGCACAGTGCCTGGCACATAGTGTTATTTAAATGTTAGCCATTATATTATTATTACTATTATTATATCCTCTCCCCATGGAGAGTTTCAAATCTCTCACTAGATAATTGGTGGCTCTCATTACATCTTTAATCAATTGTGTCCTTGCTTTTGGCATATAAAGCTCTTCACAACTGGTTTTTTTCTTTCCCTTCCAGCTTTCTTAAATTCTCTTCCTTTCCTTATACCCTAAGATCCATCCATACTGGACAATTTGCTGTTCTTTGTTTCATCTGCTGTCTCTGTGCCTTGAATGTTCTCTCTCCTCACTTCCTCCTTTTAGAATCCTTCAACAATCCTTCCTTCAACAAATGGCTCAAATATCACCTTTTTTCCTGATCCCTCCAGCTTCTTCTCTAAATTTACTTTCAGTTACTCTGCATGTATGTTGCATGTGCCTATTTATTTACATGCTATTTCCTCTATTAGAAGGTAAGCTCCTTGAGGGCAGAGACTGTTTTTGCCTTTTGGGGGTGCAGGATATGTATGTGGAAGAAGGCTATCTATGTGTGTACATACACACAAAGTTAGAATTTGTCTTGGAAAGATATGACCTAAGTTCTAGCCCATGTATCATAGTAGATGAAGGCTATGCCTGTACCACCAGCAGTTTACCTGGAGTGAGTGGCAGGCAGAGTCCAGTACCTTCAAGACTGGATATTATTCCCTACAGTCTCTAAGAGGGTTATTGGGCTAAGACTAATAATTATCTGCCACATCTCAAATATCTAGGTTCAGAACAAAAGCCACTTCCTTGATTGCTTTTAAGGGGGAGGGTGTTATTAAGTTTATAATCACAATTCTTTGCCCTTGCTCCCCAAAAACTGGCCACCCAAAAATCATCCTAATAGCAATAGTGAATAAATCCATTTATCCAAGCAAAAGACCAAACTGAAATTGGAGAAACCCTATAAATTAGAATATAGCAAGGAATACACAAGAGCTCTTTAGCTGGGAATGAGATAGCATCTTAGCTCAAACCTGGAGAGAATGATCTCATCTAGAAGACCATTTTCAGTAGTCTCTAGAATTTCAAGACTTGAAAGTCAAAGAACATGATGTCACTATCTCCCATACATGTCTACAGCTCTAGCGGTTACAGTTCTCCATCCAAAAGTTTGAGTCATTCAAAAGTCTTAGTCTTTATGTCTATCTTTGTCTATGTCTGTCTCTCTCATTCTCTCTCTCCAGTCTCCTTAGAGATTCTCTCTCAAAGTGTGTCTGTAACCAACTCAAGTAAGTTTTGTATGGTCAATGAGCAATATAACATTGAGTTTTCTCTCAGTCAATCAATAATCATGTCTCCCTTCATGTATAAAGCACAGGGCTGTTCCTTCACAAAAACAAGGCCAGGCTTGGTTCAAATCCCATATCTGAAGTTTACTATGTGACCATGAGTAAGTCTCTTGACCTCCCTGAGTCTTTATTTCCTTATCTGCAAAATGATGAGGTTAGAAAAGTTAGACCCTGATGAGCTTTCGGGTTGTAAATCCATGATCCTATATAGGAGAATCCTCTTGAGTTTAGACTTTATGCTACTCATCTTCCATGATGGTGACAAATACTTTCAGTGAGCATAGGACTCCCTGTTTTATACCTCAATATTAATAATTAGGTTTAAACTAAATTATCTCTGTTGTTAAATTGTGCAAGGCAGCTTGAATAATTTAGACATATGAACAAGAAACAACTTATTGGAAGAGGCTCTTTAGGGTGGCCTTTTGCTATACTAAATCAAAAACTTTTATATAGTCAACAAAAAAATATAGCTATTGGGGCAGGTAGATGGCTTGGTGGATAGAGCACTGGGCCAAGAGTCAGGATGGCTCGAGTTAAAATCCAGTGTCAAACACTGTGTGTTTGCATGACCCTGGGCAAGTCATTTAACTTCTGTTTACTTCAATCCATTGGAGAAGGAAATGGCAAACCACTCCAATAACTTTGCCAAGACAACCCTAAGGACGATACGGCCCACTAGATCATGAAGAATCAGACATAATTGAACAATAGTAAGTGGTAGAGGCAGGATTAGAATCCATGTGTTCTGATTCCAAATCCAGTGTCCCAACATACTGTAAAACAATACTTTAAAAATAAAAAAGCTTGCTCTTCCCTCCATTACTCCTTGCTACTTTATGAGGTGAAATTCTTTATACCGTCCCTCTATTATCCTGTATATAATTTTACAATCTGGTTGTCCTGTCTCTTCTCTTGGTAAAGAGATTGTTTGTTCACTTAAGTCATTTCTAATGTATTTTGGTCTGGTGGTAGTAATTAACATGGGTTTAAATTCTTCAGGAAATAATAATAGTTTATGTTGATGTTCTTTGGTTAATTTCCCATTTTTTAAACATGGTTCATTTAAATTGGTCAGGATGGAGCTGCCTTAGTTTCTTGTCATCTTTTATTACATTTGTCATTCTTAATTGTAATTTATTTTGATCACTCTAATAATTGAGTGGTCTGATTATACTAATCAATTGCTAATTCAATTGCTTCCATAAGCAGATAAGTATCTATTAGAATAAAATGAATTTCCTTTTGTGTTATTTAGTGTTCAATATGTCAAGCATTTCTTGATTGTCTTCACAAAGAACATAATTATGTTATGTAGGTGTGGATTTGCTATGTAGTCTACAAACCTTTAGTCTGTCTCATGTCTTACTCCTGAAACATGAGTTAATAGTGTTTCATGACTTTCTTAGCAGAGAAACCTTCAAAAGCTGCTACCAAAGATCAAGAAGGACTTTTCTAAGCAATCTCTCAAAATTTCTTTTTCAGAAGCCAAGACTTCACAGTGCTATAGCAGAAAGAAAAAAATATGAAATGAAAGTTTAAAAATGAATCTATATGACAAATCTTGTAGTATAATTTTTGTGGTTAACCGAGAAACACGTTATGAGTCAAGTCTTTGGACAGAGGTTAGTAATTAAAGACAAATGCTATGACATAATCATTTACATGCAGCAGAAAGATTTTAGATTAAATCTGGCCTGACCCACGGCTCAGCAAGTGTTATCGTGGATTCTTGAAAGTCATTCATTTATTTACATTCTAATTTGGCCCACATGTTTTATTAAAAACAAAGAAAAAAGCTTACATTTCTCATAGGAACTAGTTGGACTCCAGCACTGGTTAATGAGACTGGTGGATTTGGGAATAGATCTCTAGTGTGTATGGACATAGCCCACTGAACAACATTTCAGCTTTAAAACACCTCATCTGAAAAAGAAAAGAAAAAGACTTGGTACTCTCTGACAAATGCTTTAAGGGAATAAGTTTTCTTGAATTTTGTCAGTTCACTGTCTAGGTCTAGGCAATGCCAAAAGAGCTGGTCAATTCAGTTGAGACAAAAAAGGGTGTTAAATAAGTTGCTTTTTCTTATCATTCAGAATTTTAGAGCAAGGACAAAAAAAATAAGTTGTTAAATTGAAGTGTTTAACTTTTCAAGACATTTTCTTTTCTTTTGCATCATATAGCTATAACCTCCATCACTATTCAAAGCAGCTTGACCTAAAGAGACCAGCTCTTGGAGGGAGAAGCTGTTCTCCAGTCTCCATACTTTGCTCTGTAATATGAAACATGCCATACAAGCCCAAGAGAAGGCCCCTTGGTTTTCCAAATGCTATTAAATTTTAGATGCTGCCTTTATTAAAAGCATGAAACAGTGGGGGAATAATAGAGATGGTCCCATCATCCACTTTTGTTCTGGAGAGTGGTAGAATTGTTAAGGTAAGACAAGAGAGGATTTTAAAGAAGAAGCACATAATGAAATAATGGTAGCTGCAATTTGATTAGTTAGCTGAGTCTCTACCATTCTGCCAAGGAATTATTTACTTGTCTTCTGAAAGATGAGTTCAAGGTTCCTTCCAGCTAAAATATTCTATGATTTCAATGAAATACAGATTTCAAATGAGGGTTCCAGAATAAAGTCTAGGGATCTGAACCCACAAATCCCCTAGTCAAAGTAAAGAAAAGTACCAACAACTATAATACAAAAATGGTGAAATGGAGAAGTGGTAATGAGCAGACAGGTTCAAGCCCCAGTCTTACCATTTATTACTCACTGTGTGAACATGGACAAGTCAGTCTCCATTAGTTTCTTCATCAATAAAATAACAGTTAGACTGGAAGATCCCAAAGGTCCCTTCTAGCTATGAGTCTAATACATTTCTTAAACTGGATGAGTGTCACCTTGTAACAATAACAGAGGCACCTTCAGTTTTCTCTCAGGGTTGAAGAATACAAGTACAGCAGGAGAAGCAGGGGGGTAAGTGAGTAAGAGGGGTGGGTAATATGCCAGAGTCAAGAGAGATGGAGAGCAAGGGAAATATAACTTAAGAGACCAGTTCATTGCCTTCTTGGAAATGCTTCTGATTTTTCATAGCATCACAGATGTTCAGAGCCAGGGAGGTTTAAGTCACAGTCTTCTTAATGCTTCTTTTATTTTTTGTCTTTCGAACTTGAAAATATATTTCCATCAGTATTATTGGAATTGCGAAGTAATAGCAATTGCGCGAACCTCTACTGTACCTTAACCTAAGGTGGTTATTATTACTGAGGGTTTTCCCCCTCTTTTCTCATCCTCTCAAAATTGCTTCCATTATTATTTGGGCTCATACTCAACATTGTTGAATGAATGCCAACTCAGCTGGAACCACCATTCTCCCCATCCACAGGTTAGGTTTGGTACATGTTGTGTTTGGAGCAGGAGTGATTCCAGAGGCAAGTTAGAAAAATAACAACTAAGTTCAGTAAAAATTTAATTACATCATGGGTGGGGGAGGGGTGAGGCTCACTGACTATTGCAAAAATCACCCCTTTCCTTTGTGCTACACCTCCCAACTGTCATTTCTTCCCACCCACACTCCCTAAACCCCCCTCCAAAATAGCCTTTAATAAGGCATCCAATAGCAATGAACCTTACCCTGGAGTACTAATTTTCACAGCTGACCAGAAGGCAAGTCATAACACTGTTGTTACTAGCAGCCTTTTAAACCCAATTTTTTGACCTTTTATGAATATGACTGTATCTCTGGGAAGAACAATTAGCTGTCAGATTCCCTTGGCTATCCTTCTGTTTACACTTCAAACAAACAAGCTAATTGTTTTTGTTTGTTTTGTTAAGCATCTGGGCCTGGTTATAAGACAATTAATGAATGAATCTAAGTTTGGATTTCATGAGTATATTTGAATTTCATGTCTTGCATTTAAGCCCAGAAGACCAAACCTAGGCACTCCTAGGATCAGGGAATAACACAACATTTAAATGAACTAACATTTAGTATTTGGAATTAAAACATAAACAGGAAGATAATTCAATACTTTTCTAATTATTCTTTCTTGCCATTGATACTAGGTGTTGCTAAGGTTTTGTAGCTTAATACAGGTACTCAAAGTTGGAGCCAATTGTATTAACCTTTAACTCCAGAGAAGCAGATTCCAGTTTTGCCACAAACTAGATGTGTGACAAAGGAGGCATCATTTAACTTCTCGAAGACTATTCCTTCATCTATAAAATCACTGAACTGCCCTAGGTGGTCCTGGGATTTTAGAGGTAGAAGGAATATTTAAAAATCATTTAACCTAATTCCCTTATTTTACAGATGAGGAAAGTGAGACCCAGAGAAGGAAGTGAGGTCACACTAAGTCTTGAGGTCACACAACTACCAATCTGAAACCCATTGCAATTGTAACATTCTATGTGTTCTTCCAATTTATAATTTTGTCTAGGAAAAGCTCTGCTTAGAAACTCTTGTCAGAATACATAAACATGATGGGCATATTTTATTGTGCTCTCAAAATTTGGTGTTGTATTACAGGAGAGTCCATTGGCATAGCCACTTAATTCTGTCAGTGACCACAATCCACTACCCACTATCCACCTGTTGTTATATTTCTGTTGTTGAAGGAGCAGGAGATAGGTCATGAAATCATCCATATTTTCTTACCCTAACAAAATGGAGCTCCAGGCTGGCAGCTTAGAATTGTAATCATTCTCAAGGATACAAGAATCAGCACACAAGGTCAGACTTGTATTCTTTCCAGCTCAGTACTCTATCTTTGCTCCTGACCCCAGACAACTTAATTATCCACCTTGACATCATTCTCAAAGGGTGAAAACATTCTCCCCAACATCCTAATTCCATTAACAACATTATTATTATTATGGTACTTATTATACATATATAAAGGTATTAATATATAGCACACCTCCAGGCTAACTCACCCAATCCCCATTTGCACTGATAGATGAAGTCCTCAGAAAGGGAAATGATTACTTTCCCCCTAAGGATTTTGGGGGCAATGCTGAAGGGTTGTGACTTCTAATGCTATCACTCAAGAATTCCTATCCTATGTACTCCCCAATATCAAACAGTTAATAACAATTAGCTTTTATAGCAACATATTTACTGAGAAAAATCTATAAGATCAGAAGTTTCTAAAATATCTTCCAAATTGGGGGATGTACTCTCTCCTTGTTCACACAAGGTCTTTGGGTAGAGTGTACTCATGCTTAAAGTCCTAAAATAGTTTAGTCCCACATATGGATAATACATGTGATAGAGGAATACCTCATGATTTCTGGCCCTGGAAAACATTTCCTTCCTATGTGGAGTGCTCATGTAGTTTGCTGCTAGGTATGGTGTCATTAATGGATGAATGACTCCCTCATTCATCTGGCCTAGTGTGGTATCTCAGCTGAAGTGCCAATCCACAGCTGCTATGTGGCAAGTAGGCTGCTCAGCTGCTTGTTAGGCTCCTCACAATGCCAGGCTGATGCTGTTACTGGCTCCACTCATCAGTGGGACCTCTCTGATGGCTTCATTTTTACCTGACACATTGGTTACCTGAGTGGGCATTCCTCTATCATGAGATAAGCAACTGGATGGCCTAGTGAGTAGAGTGTTAGATTTGGAGTCAGGAAGAACTGAATTCAAATCCTGCCTCATCCACTAGCTGTATGACCCTGAGGAAGTTCCTTAAACTCTCTGTCTCAATTTCTTTATTTTTAAAATGGAAATAATAGCACCTACCTCAGAAGGTTGTTGTGAAAATCAAATAAGATAGCATTTTTAAAGTGATTTGTAAACCTTAAGGCTCTACATATACACACCAACCATCAACCATCATCATCATCACTATTATTGCAATTAACATGAATTATTATTACTAATTTAGCTAAGATCATAAAAAATCATGAAAGGAACAGAGACACCATGCACTTAGAGACTTATGAAAGCCAGCAGAAAAAAGGGAAGTCACAGTGAGAGTTAAATGGGTTAGGGTACGGTAAGTATTTTATAAACTTTTGATAGAGAATGGGATAGGACCTCATTTCAATGATACGGGAAACTCCCAAGTGAGCTCCTTCTGCTAATGCAGATCAGATCAGTAACTTCTCTATAATTTAGTCTTAGAAAATTACCTAGAGTATTGAGAGGTTAAACGATTTGGCCAAAGTCATATAGCCACCATGTGTTTAAGATGGGACTTGAACCCAGCTCTTCTTGGTTCTAAGGCCAACTCTTTACTTGCCCTGCCAAACTGTTTCTCATAAACTTCTTAATACTATATAAATGTTATTATGCCATGTTCCTTCTCATAAATGTTTAAAAACAAATAAAAACCATCATTATTATTGTCATCAATCAATGCTTTCCCATATTGTGACAGCATTCAGACTTGAAGCCCTTGTAACTGACATGACCTGATGGTGATTGGGTCCAGCTGTTTGTGTCCACTTTGTTGGGGCTGGTTATTTACTATTGAACTAAATAAATTGGGTTCAACCTTTGAGATGCTCAA
The DNA here is from genome assembly GCF_900497805.2 of Vombatus ursinus. Classification (NCBI taxonomy): domain Eukaryota; kingdom Metazoa; phylum Chordata; class Mammalia; order Diprotodontia; family Vombatidae; genus Vombatus; species Vombatus ursinus. Next base: position 87,132,100 of record NW_020954576.1, read on the forward strand.
AGGGCAATATGATCCGGGCAGTTCCTCACAAGAGGTGTTGGAATAACATCCCCCATTTTCAGTTTCAGTGACTTGGAGTATTTCAATTATCCCCCCCCCATTTGTTTTGAATTCCAGGGAGCAGGGAAATGTCAGTATGTTGTTGAGAGAACAAGGATCTCATAGACGTCTACTTTTAACATGTGTCTATCCATGTGTCCTAGGAGGAAACTAGGGAGCTGACCTCAACTGAGTTCTTATTTCATCAGCAGAAACTGATCACTTAGTGATCAGTTCTCCCTGATGAACTCTGGCTCCATACTAGGCCAAATTCACTCTTGTCTGAGAGGTAGCTCTACAACTACTGTTATTCTACTCTTGTGTTAATACCAGAAGGCAGCAAAGTGGATGAGACAGCCACTGCATGACAGATGGCCATAATCTGGCCATATTGTCTCCTTAAAAACCTTGGTCCCTGCAATAACCCAGATTTCCTGGATAGTAGTCTTTCATCAACTAAATTCCCTCCTCCAACAGAAACATGTCTTTCTGTGTCATGTTAATATTATTAGGTAATTAAGAATAAGGTCTTCTTCGTGGTTTCGGGGAAAATGTATTTGTTAATATTTGTCTTTTAACTCCTCATTCAGGAACTTTTAAGGATTCCAGTGGTATTGAGTGGTCAGTGCCATTATTATATTTTCAAAGATTGGTACCCTACTTTTAAATTTTCTTGTACCTAAATCTTTTCTGTTTCCTTATTTCTCCCTGAAATTTTGCCAGTATCTATCAATGCTTTTGTAATATTTGTTACTAATTCCCAGAACCCCCAACAGTTCATATCATGCACCCAGGGATGGTTGGAACCATCTGGATTGGGGGCTTGATTGAACATATTGAACTGTTTTTTGGATTGTGTTTGGGGTTCAAGGAAACCCAAAACATATTTCCCAAAGAACTCTTTCTTTCCCTCAATTTAAAAATCATGTCTATTTTAAGGGAAATTTAATCCATATGTTACTAAATTCCTTACACTTACCTCATCAAAAATTTGGTTTTGTAAGAGTTATTTGATGTGCAACAAGCCTTGGGAATTGTTTTATGAGATTTTTTCAGAAGACTTTTTGCTTGGAAACAGGAAGTCAAATTTTGCTAGGTGTAGATTGACTCAAGTACACACTTTGCCAAGTGTAAATTTACTGATATGCCCAAAGACCTAAATTTTATTCAGAATTTAGTCCTGGTAAAGTTCAAGTGCATTCTAAACTTGGAAAAATTAGAATGTGATGATATTCATTACATGTTCATTTATAATTCGCTGTTACCTCAAGATTTGGAAAAAAAGACACACCTAGACACTACGAATATAATATTTTAAAAACCAAGAAATGTCTTCTTATTGTATCTTAATCCTACTTAAGAATCCATTCAAATTGCTCATCTAATATTCCCAATGATGATCTAAATATGTATTGTATTTCTCATTACAGAACATTTACTTCTATAATTTATGAGATTCCTAATCCTTTTCCCCTCCTACCTGCTACCCCCAGCCAATAAAAACAAGAAAATAAAAATATGTATATTAATGATTCTTTTAAATATTCAGATCCCCTCAGAGATACCATTGGAATAATTTGAAACCATGACTAAACTGATTATATATATATATATATATGTATATGTTATATATACACATATACATACACAAGAATATACATATATGTGTGTGTATGTATATATGTATATATAAATATAAACATATGTATATATATTTGGCTAATGTTTAAGTGAACAGACACAAGTAATTTTGATCATATATAAATAATCAAATACCTGGTAATATTAAATGTGTGATATAAAATCTAAAGAAGTAAATATTACATATGTAAAATTCAATTGTAAAATAGACCACAAAAGAACAGTACAGTACATTGTACATAAATTGGCAAAAAGATACAATTGCTTCTCACTTATTCTTGTATTGAATTCTTACTAGTCCTTGGCCAATAATGGAAACATTTAAATACAGTGAAGGCTTTCAGTCATTTACACTTTAGTTATTATTCATCTAATCAGATTCTTTTCCTAACATCTAGCTAAGATACTGTAAGAGAACAGGAATTTGTATATTCTCACTGTAGTCTTCTCAAGAGCTCATTCCAAGTATTGCATAATTCCTGTTATGAGTTTTATGTGTATCTCATGGTGTTCCTATACTATCAACTTCTTCATCAGGTTAGCATACCTTGGAATGATTTTTTATTTAGACAACACAATGTTATTAGTTGGATTCCATCTTTTGAGGGTCCCCACTATCAGCATGTTGTACGATACTCTATAGCCTTCCTAAGCCAGATGCTAATACAGTATCTGATATTTCTCAATCTTTCCAGCCCTAGCCAATTGGGATGCAGAATATATATTTTCAGAGGGTGTGCTAACATCTTAATTTGATCTTGGTCTTTAATAGGTAACACATTTAATAGGTAATACAGATTAGAAACTCCCAGCTTGATTCTTCCTTCATTCTTGGAAGGGTAACACACATGGAGACCTTGAAAAAGAAAAATTATATCTCTGTACCTATTATAACTTCTCCACTCCATCCAGGGAATGGGCTAAACTGGGTCCATAAGGTTAATACCATAATTTTTGCCAGGTGATTGCATGAAAACCAGTGACAGACTTCCAAATTAAAATTACAAGCTAAATTTATGCCAGAATAATCCACAAGAAGATACAAATTCCTGTTCTCTCATAGTATCTTAGCTAGATGTTAGGGAAAAGATCTGATTAGCTGAATAATGACTAAAGTGTAAATAACTGAAAGCCTTCACTGTATTTAAATGTTCCTATTATTGGCCAAGGACTAGCAAGAATTCAATATAAGAAGTATTTACTAAGCACCTATTTTGTACAGACTTTGTTCTAGAGACTCTAGAAGAGATAAAAAACTTGGACAAGACGTGGCTCCTGCCTTCAAGGAGCTTATAATCTAATGATAATGACTATGTCTTACTTTAAATTTTATTAAGCTTTTCCCTCATGATCCAGTGAAATAAGTGATGCAAGCAATATTCTCTCCATTTTATAAATAAAGAAACTGAGGTTGAGAGGTTAAGGTCATATAGCTAGAAAATGTTAGAGCCAGGTTTCAAACCCAGGGCTTTTCTTGTTCCAAGTCTGATATTCTTTCTATGATGTCATATGGTTTTTTAAAACACTGTTATTAACCCAAATAAACTTCCCAATGGTTAAATATTAGGCAATGCATGGGTTGCTTTGGTTTGGTTTTAGAGTGGGAAAAGAACCTTACCTTAAATCCACCTACTTATCTCATTCTACCTACATGCAAAGGCAGCTAGGTGGCACAGAGGATAGAATGCCAGGCCTGGAATCAAGAAAACTTGAGTTCAGATCTGACCTCAGACACACTAGCTATGTGATCCTGGGCAGGTCACTTAATCTCTGTCTCAGTTTCCCCATCTGTAAAATAGGGATAATAACATCACCTACCTCCCACATTGTTGTGAAGATTCAATGAGATAATAGTAAACACATGGTAGGTATTGTTGTTGTTATTGTTGTTATTATAATGTAAACCTCACCTCTGACAGAAGTAGGGGCAGGTAGAAGTCAGCCCCTTCTTCACTTGTCCCTCCTCTACCAGCTTCCTATGAGCAACCTATAATGACCAGCTTGGTATCCTGCACCTGCAGTCTTCCAGTACCAACAGCTGAGGCCAATTAACCCCTATTGGTAGCTGATCCAGACACTAACATCAATCCAGCCCCTATTCAGGAAAATATCAAAACTACTAGAGCCATAGCAACCAAGCCCCCACCTTATTCCTTTTATGAAACCCTTCCCCTTTTTCCTACTTCCAGTAACTGACTCTCTGCCTTGTCCTTCCATGCCAAATTACTCCCCTATTTTCCTGCCTGTGTATTCTTAATTGTTCCAAGACTAAGTGTCTGTTATGATCTCCCCAGACCTCCAAGCACCTGGAGTCCCACTCACCAGCACCATTCACTAAGACTGAGTCATCCATACATTCTTCCTTAGACTGCCTAATGCCCATTGACTGCTTGCTTGGACTTCTGTATATCACCTGCTGCCATCCTGCTTTGATGATGTGCTTTGCTCAAAAGTCCATATTTCCTTTTACTGACTTTTAGGACAGGGGTTCTTAACTTGGGATGTATTGGGTGGGTTTCCATGGATAGATTTCAAGGGGTCCATGAACTTGGATGGGGGAAACATGTTCAATGTTCAGCCATTTCAGTTATGTCAAAAAATCTTTATTATCACTAACCGCTAATAGAAATTTAGCATTTAATTCAATTATTTAAAACTATGATTCTGTGAAGAGGGTCCATTGCTTAATTAAACTGAGAAAGGGGTCCATGGCACCAAAAAAGGCTAAAAACCTCTATTCTAGGACCTTCTCTGATTCAAGTCAACTCATCAAACACTTATCAAATGTTGACTCTGTGTACTGTGCTAGGCTTTGGAAATACAAAAACAAGATGGAAATAGTCCCTACCTTTAAGAAGCTTACATTCTACTGATTGCTTTTCCCAAATAGTAAGTTTGGTTTCTGGTTCTCAACAACCTTTTGTCAAGGATATCTTGCCCTTGACTAAGCCCTAACTCTGATAGAGCACGGAGTCTGAGCTGGCCCAATCAGACTTATAGCAGTCAATAAAGTAATGATGATTCTTCTTGCCACCTCCCAGGAAGGAGGGAGATTTTAAGAACTGTTACAGGACCAAGAAGCATAGGCAGGATCACGCAAATGTGCATGAGTGACTCAGGGCCCAGTCATATCCGGCAGTAAAGGAGATATTTAAGCCAGCTTTGTATTACTTTCTGGGCTAGAATAGTCCATTCTTTTCAAGAATTGCACTGTGGTGTGTCAGAGTAGGGAATAAGATCATGAGATCAAAGTCCTTAGAGGCTATTGAGTCCAGACCTCTCCTTTTTACAAACAATGCAACTGAATGGTGCTGGTTGACTTATCCTTTGTTCTTGAAGAAGACCAAAATTACATCATTTTGTCTCCCTCTGTAATCTCTAATTATGATAAGGTTCAGAGAGAACATAGGTCTCATCTTCCCATATTTGAATGTATGCAGTTTATTCTTGTTTATTCCCTTATGATTAGTAATTTGCATTTACCTTTTAATGTTTCTCTTAATGCCCACATTTGGACTTCAGAGTTTCCATGAAGCTCTGATCTTTTCATCAGGAATGCTTGAAAGTTTACTATTTTGTTAAAGGTACTATTTTCCCCTTTAGCATTATACTAAATTTGGCTGGGTAAGTTAATTCTTGGTTATAAATCAATATCATTTGCCTTCTGGGAATATCATATTTAAAACTTTCTGCTTTTTTACTATGGTGGCTGCTAAATCATGTGTGATCTTGACTGTGGCTTCCTGGTATTTGAATTCCTTCATTCTGACTGTGTGCAAGATTTTCTTTTTGATCTGAGAGCTCTGAAATTTGTACCTGGGAGTTTTCATTTTGGAGTTTTTCAGGAAGTGGCTGGTGGATTCTTTTTATTCCCACTTTGCCCCCTGGTTCTAAAAGATCTGGGCAGTTTTCTTTTAAGATTTCTTGAAATATGATGTGTAGGCTTTTTTGTCACAGCTTTTAGGTAATTCAGTGATTCTTAAAGAATTTTTCCTTAATCTATTTTCTAGATCAATTATTTTTGCTAGGAGATACCTTATACTTTCTTTTACTTTTTTTAAAAAAGTGTTTTAACTTTCTTCTACAATTTCTTATTGTCTTATGGAGATATTGGTTTCTATTTGGTCCATTCAGAGAGTTTTTTTGCTTGGGCAAGATTTTGTACCTCTTATGCCAAGCTATTAATTCCCTTTCCAATTCTTTTTTCCATAGCTCTCATTCTCTGTAGAATATTTTCCTCTAGCATTTTCGTTTCATAAATAAAAACATTTTTTAAACTCTTGCTCCATCTATTCCAGGGATTCCAGCTGAATCTGTGTCCAAGCTATGTTTTTCTTTGAGGCTTTGATTATAGATGTTTTAAAGTTATGCCCTTCTTCTGGGTTTGTGTCTTGAGTATTCCTGTCACCAGAATAGCTTTTTAAGGTGAGATTCTTTTTTATGTTTTCCTATTCTTCCAACCTACTTCCTGACTTCAGACTTTAAGTTAGGGCTAGGCTCTGCTCACTTCTATAAGGAAGGCCCTGTTGCTGCTTTCTTGGGGTATTGAATGTTGCATTGTTCCAGGCTCTTAGGGTCATCTCTGGTTGGGGACTTGGAAGTTTCCATTGCTCCCAAAGTTGTCTAATCAAAGTCTGAGCTCTGCAAGTTCTTGACTTGAATTTGGGTCTGTGAAGCAATAGACTGCTGCTCAACATAGCCATGTTTAGTCATTTGGGAAGCTCTCCTGGTTTAGAGTGACAGCACTATAGATTTCCTTTTGGTTTGGAACACAAATTGGAATTGAGACTCCAGTCTGCTCTTGCATCTAAACCATACCACAACCGCTTGCTTCTAAATATTCTCCTTGCTGGGTACATAAGTGTCCATGACCATTCCTTACCCCAGAATAGCACACCCTTCAGGCAAGTTGCCTCCTTAGTCCACCCTGGATCTGTGACTCGGCACTTGGTAGAGGGTAACAAAACTTCCAGTTGGCTCCTGTTCCCTTTCTCAATGCCCAGCATAGACTGAGACTTCTTCCTGCTGCCTTGGTGCATGGATTTTCCAGAAGTACTAAAGTACTACAAGTGACAACTTCTTGCTACACCCCTTCTTCAGTTTCCACAGATCTCTGTTTGCCTCCCTATGTCAACCTGGGCCCAGTTCTTACAGCATATGCAACATTCTCTGATTTGTATCAACAAATGTGGAGGCTCAAGCCTTTCTCCTTACTTCAGAGCAGGCATAGGCATCTTCTGACTACTTTCTATTAGCTTATTATATAGTGAGGTAAAGCCTTTTATTTGGCTGCTGAACCAGAGCTCAATGTGCATACAAAATATTTGAATAGCCAAAATCTTGATTTCTTCCTTGGTATTAAATGAGGCAAGAAGGAAAGGAGGAAAGGTAACGTGTTTATATAATGCCTACTGTATGCCAAGTACTGTGCTAAGCCCTTTACAAATATTGTCCCATTTGTTCCTCACAACAACCCTGCAAGGTAGGTGCTATTATTATCCCCATTTTATAGTTGAGGACACTGAGGTAAAGGTGACCCTTATTCAAGATCACACAGCTAAAAAGTATCTGAGGCCAGATTTAAACTCAATTCTTCTTGAATACAAGCCTAGTGCTTTATCCACTGTGCCACCTAGATGCCTAGGTCTCTGAGTAGAAGAGTTTCATCAGTCTCTCTTGCCTACCTTTTTTTTTTTTTTAACAAATGATACCTCCATTTCTAGTGCATTTTTTCATTCTTGATCTTAAAGTATTCAGTGAGTGTGGAAGGTCTATCAATGCTATTTCAGATCCCACTGACAGCTATAGTCCTGGAGCAAATGTCAGCAATGTCTGAGTTCAATGAAGAGATCACATACCTAATTTCAGGTCTGTACTCCATCTACTGTGCCTCCAGCTACCTACTAAGACCAGAGCCTGCTCTGCACATGTACTATTCTCCTCACAGACTTATTGTCAGTCAAGAACCATTTGCTGTGAAGAAAGTATTTGGAAACCTAAAGTGTTCTAGAAATGTGGGGATTAGTCATTGTAATAATAATTGTATGTTTGTAGCAGGTGATGTGGTTTCCCATTTCTCAACAATCTTTTCCTGCTTTGGTGCTGAGTGAGCTCTTCTCACCCAGTCTCCAGGGATGATCATTTAACTGAGTTGTTGGGCAACCATTGTACCTACCCAGCTACCTGGAAAGCATGTGGAAAGTGAGGTGGAGGAAACAGGACATGCACTATTTCTTCTGGAACAATAATTTTTATGGACACCTGCCTAGTCAAGTATCAACAACATTGACAAATAAGAATAAGAGCATTTTGAAAAAAGGTACCATGGCACTATTTATAGAATGGCAGAATTAGACTTAAAAAAAAGCAAACCTGGTAGAAATATTGATACGTGTTAGCTATGTGATAATTTGAAACTTGCTTAACTTCTCTGAATCTCATTTTCCTCATCTGTAAAATGGAAGTAATAAAGTCTGTAGTTCATCGAGTTGTTGTGAGGATCACATGAGATGATGTAAATAAAGCACTTAGCAGACCATAAAATTCTACATCCATGTCCATCATCATTACCATTGCCTATGGCATATGGATCAATTTATGGCTAAGGATTTCCTTCCTTCTCTCCTTCCTTCTCTCCTTCCTCCCTTCCTCCTTTCCTCTTTCTTTTTTTCCTTCTTTTCTTCCTCCCTCCCTCTTTTCCTCCTTCTTCTTTCCTACCTTCCTCCTTTTTTCCTTCCTTCTTTCCTTCCTTACCGCTTTCCTTCCTTCCTGCCTTCCTTCCCTCCCCTCCTTTCATCCTCTCCTTCCTTCCTTTCTTCTTGCTACTGTTGGCTAGAGCTGTCTAAATGAAAAACCTAGGAAGCTCCTGAGAGAGTCACACTGTCCCAGTTCTTTCCTTTAAACACCATCCTATACAAGTAAAGGGAAAGTCACAAGTGGCAGGGTGGAGGTGGGGGACAGAAATCTCTTGTTATCATTTTACTTCAATAGTTCTTTGGTTCTGTGACTTGCTATTGAACCCACAAAACTAATGTCTTCCAAGATTAGACATTTTCTGCCTAATAAGAATGCACATTTCCAGTCAGCATGGTGGGAGCGGGCATAAAGGGTCAGACAAGGAGAAGAAGGTGCACACGTGTCCTCAGAGCTGCTGAAGACTCAGTTTAATACTTGGAAAACATGTTATTGTACAGATCCAGTACTATTACTGTGAACATCATTATAAGGAACATCCCACTACAGTTAAAATGTTTCCAAGCCCCAGCTGATGGTCTACTTATTCTACGTGATATTTGATACAACGAAATTCCATTATAGTGAACTAGCCCAGAAGCCTCAATGATGTTTGTTGCAACAGAATTTGACCTATGTTCTTCCACTGTCTATTGCAATTATGTTGCCTATTTCCCATGTGATATTAACAGTCGGATAATTGAGTATTTCCTGGCACCTCTGGTTTTTTAAGAAACCTCTGCTCATTGGAGCTACCCTTGTTATTTCCAAGTCCAAATTTCCACCCTCTTCATTTGTTACTCCTCGAGCTTGGGTCGATAAAAGAACAGACAGTGGTCCCCAAAGTGATATGGCCTGAGCCTGCCTTGTTGTAGGTTCTGGAATATGCCGAACTAGTGAGTAATGTCTGGGAATGATTTGGCTGACTCCCTTTTACTCAAGGACAATTTCACATTCTCACAAGCTCTCAGAATGTTTTTCCTTCAGGAACAATGTCTGACACTGGAATTTCCTAAACCTGCTGTTCTGTGGTGAGACAAATGTCTTCCCAAATAGGAAAAAGGGAAGCCAATTTTGCCCCTTGTTTTTCTGACTGGTTCTTTGTGCTGTGACCTTGTGTTTCCTTGACTTCTTCATTTCCCCCAAAAGACTCAGCAAAGGGGATGAACAATTTAACATTTTATGGGAATAGCTAATACGTGCCAGTTTCATTTCTTATACAATTTGATGGCCAAAGAATAAAAATTGCAAGTCACTCAAAGGCCAATGGAAAGACCCACAGTAGGTATAAATAGACTGCAGCATATTAACAATGCTAGATCAAGAGGAAAAAATAAATAATAGTATTTATATAATAATAATAAGTAATAATAATACATAATAAAATAAGAGATCTTATCAAAGAGATGTATGACAGGAAAAGAAAAAGGGGAACCAGTGATGTGGTGAGGATGAAGAATCACAGAGAGCCCCTGTGCTACATTAGTGCTGATGTAAAAAAAAAATGCCTCTTTATCTCCTACCCCCATTCCTGAATGATTTATGGAGGATTTAAGGCACGGCATGGACAAAAATCATACACAATATGAGAAAGCATAAATGGGCTATGATTTGTACCATTCACATAAACACTTATGTCAATGAGATACCAGATCCGTTGAGTGATTGAAGCAGTCATAGTGAATCTGATCTCATTCTCTGACAAGTGATGGCTTTCTCATTGACCTCCCTCTAAACTCCTATAACACTCCACTGCCTGCACCTTACAAGACATTCAGATACATACACACATATAGTATATACCTGTTACGTGTATATAATATATGTAATATATAATATTATATATTTATATTATTGTATGTTTTATATATACTATACATATAGTAGCTAACATTTATATATCACTTTAAGGTTTACAAAATACTTTATAAATGTTACCTCATTTGATCTTCACAACAACCCTGGGAGGTGCTATTGTTGTACCCATTTTAGTGATGGGGAAAGTGAGGTTCATAGAGGTTAAGTGTCTTGTTCAAGGTCATACCAGATAGGTAAATGTGGTAGGGAAGATTTGAACTCAGGTCTTTCTGACTGGTCCAGTGTACTACTCCCCCTCCAACACTATATATAATATTATACATATATATGTCTATGTCTATGTATATGTGTGTATACATGTATTTATGTATGTGTGTATGCTTGAAGATCATTGCACAGTAGTCCTGGGCTTAAAGTGGAAGAACTGAGCTCAAATTCTGCTTCAGATATTATGGGCAACTCACAACCTCTTTTCTTCATCTGAAAAAACTTTGTCTCAATTTCTTCATCTCCTCAATCTGAAGAGGTTAGTTTCAATGGCCCCAAGATTCTTTCCATATATAAGTAAGATATGGCAATTTACCCTACCAGACTGAGACCCCGTTATCCCTTCGATAGATCAAGGTTTGATGTGAGGATTTAGAAATAATTTTTGTTGAGTTGATGATTGAACCCAAGGGAGCCAATGAGATCAGCAAGTTAAATACCATAAAGAATAGCTGTAATTAGGGGTGAAAGAACAGTAGTTAAGATCCAGAACAATCACAGGAGTCAAAATCCAGGAGAGTAATACATAGTAAATCTCACATCTCAACTGTCTTTATGCATATGGCCAAAATTTAAGCAACGAGCAGAAAGATCACATGGTCAAACAACAAAGTTGAACTGGGCTACTGATTGTTGAGAATTCTCCATATCTAGCTTTATGCAGACCCCAACAGCTGCTCTCTGGCCACTTTCATATCAAGTATTAAGGTACCCTTTCTCAGCCCCACCCAGTTCCCAACTCTAGCTCTGAGTATAGTAATCAAGTCAACTGTGTCAATCAATTGCCCTATGGCTCCACTCACCATCTTTATGCTTCCCAGAACAAAATATCCATCCTTGGCCACCATTTCCCTATATATGTTGTCTTCTATTAGAATGTAAATTCCTTTAGGGGAAGGACTGTGTTACTTTTTGCATCCCCATCTCTAACACTTAACATAGTTTCTAGAACAAAAAAGTAATATACAATTTTTCATTTGTTCATGTATTTATTCATTCATGCATTTATTCATAGTTATCACTGAGATTTAAATATAATAAAATCCTTGACTGGGATGTGATATGTTATTAAAAAAAAACAGTAAAGCTAAGGGGAGGGGGGTAATATATACTGAATTTAAATTTTAAAAAAAGAATATATACTGATATAAGAAAATCCAAGCACTTGGAGGCGAAAGCATGAAGGAAAGATCAATGGATATAGTAACGGGAACAATTTTATCACTAGCATATGCTACAGCCTGCCTGAACAGAAAAAGGAGATCAATGAGCTCGGGAAATGTATCACAAGCCCAGGACAGAGTCATGATATAGCAGTGATAGGAACCTACTTACTCATAAAACCACTGTCTCTCTATCTCTGTTATTAGAGTAGCTAATAGCTTCTTGAGTTATCTCAATGATAAATTTCATCCATCCTTCAAAAGGTAAAGGAACCAAAAAGGGAAATTTGACTCTGGATCTGATTATTACTAATAAAGAGGTACTGGTTGCTCAGGTGAAAATGATGGGAACCTTTCTTGTAGAGTTTGTAATCTAGGAGAAGAAGCCAGGACATAGTACGATATGTACTCTAGATTTTAGGAGAGATTCCAAAGGGTGCAAAGGAAGAATAGACAGGAAACCATGGTCAAAAATTCAGTAAGGAAAGTCAGGTCAGGAGAGACAGAAAAAACTATCAAGAATTAAATTGTGAAGACACAGAGATAAATTATTCCAATGAGGAATAAAAACAAGAGCTGTCTGGGGGGAAAATGTAGGTGCACTTGGAACTCATGGACCAACTTAGATTTATAAAATATATTTGTTATTATTCACTTGTTTTGGTCATATCCAACTCTTCATGACCTCATTTGGAGTTTTCTTGGCAAAGATACTGAAGCAGTTTGCCTTTTACTTCCCCAGGTCATCTGATGGATAGGGAAAACTCAGACAAAAAGAGTTAAGTGACTTGCCCAGGATCACACAGCTAGTAAGTATTTGAGACCAGATTTTAATGCAGGTCTTCCTGACTCCAGGCTTGGTGTGCCACCTAGCTGCCCTCCAAAACAGATTTAAAGAAGATGAAATTAAGGACAAATAAGACAGGATGAACATAAAATTTTGTCACAGTCCCATAAAAATAGTGTCAGTAGTGCTAAAGCTCACATATTAGCAGAAGCTGGCAAGGAAGACTAAAAACAAGGTTTTTTGTTTTAATTATATTGGGGGGAGAAGATCAAAAATGGGGTAAAGCTGCTCATTGAGGTTTGTGGAATGATGATATTTGACAGCAGACAGAAGGTAGAGTTGATCAGTTCTCATTTTGGCTCTATTTACTTTCCCAAGAAAGGTGTTTACAATAGAAATGACAATATAAATGACTAACAAGGAATTTTCTATCCAGTATAAGCAAGGAAATAGAAATCTTGGTTGTGCTTGATTAATTCAGATCACTGAGCCTAGGTAATGTATATCTTCACAAATTTTTTTTTTAAATGGCAGCTATCACTAATGAGCAATATCTCATGGTATTGTTTTGGAAAATGTGCAGATGGGGCAGCTAGGTGGCACAGTGGATAGAGCTCTGGCCTTGGAATCAAGAGGACCTAAGTTCAAATCAGACCAGACACTTGGCACTTACTAGCTGTGTGACCCTAAGCAAGTCACGTAACCCTGATTTCCAAAAAAAAAAAAAAAAAAAAAAAAAAAAAAACAAAAACAAAAA